>NW_021703774.1:175029589-175157296 GCF_005190385.1 Monodon monoceros | reverse complement strand
TGTGTGTGTGTGTGTGTGTGTGTGTGTGTGTGTGTGTGTGTGTGTGTTGTGGCAATGTCAATTTCCTGGCTTTGATTATGGACTATGATTATATGTTATCATTGGGGAAATCTGAGTAATGGGTACAGGGGACCTCTCTGTACTGTTTTTGAAACTTTTGAATCTATAATTAATCTCAAAACGAAAAGTCAAAAACAAAAACAAAAACAAAGCTATGTATGAAATAACCATGCCAGGAGCTTATTTTTAAGAAAATGTCTCCATATACCCTAATATAATAAATTATGTGATGAAATTAAGAACTAAAATAGAGGGACTTCCCTGGCGGTCCAGTGGTTAAGACTCCGTGTTTCCACTGCAGGGGACACGGGTTTCGATCCCTGGTTGGGGAGCTAAGATCCCGCAAGCCATGCAGTACAGCCGAAAAATAAAATGAATAAAATTTTTAAAAAAGAACTAAAATAGAGAATAGCTTCATATATATTTTGATTCTTAAACCAGTAGGTGGATGTAGTTCTCTTTTCTCCGACTATGAATTGCTCTAGAAAAATCTATGGCTCTGTTGTTTTGACTAGGGCCCCTAGCATTGAAGAAACACCCTTTTAAAAGATCTTTTCATAACACAGTTAAGACACCCCTTGAGACCTAAAGAGAAATAAGCAACGCGTAAACAAGATTAAACTTCCATTAGAATGTGGAATTTAGTAAGATCGGCAAGGCATACTTGATTATTGCAGCCTAGAGAGACTTGGAATTTAATATTATCCAGATTTTGGGTTGACTTAACAAAGGAGTCCTCTTGAACTTAGCTTCTGCTTTCTGCCATGAAACGGTCCCTCATAATAAATTCCTTCTGTTTGCATAGGGCTGGGCCCTGCTCTGCTGTGGTCTCCCATTGATGGGGAAGGGACGCTCAGGGAATCCTTCCCGGAGGACGTGGGAGGTTGAGATGAGCCTGCACTTCCTGACTTTAGGCCAGAGCTTTGTTAACTAGGTAAGGCCCGTCTTTAAGTGAGGACTCGACAGGGCACTCAGTGGCAGCTGAGAGCCGGCTGTCTCCTCGCCCGTAACCGTCTCATCAACACTAAGAGAGCAGGCCCAGGGCTGCCCTGGGCCAGGGGAGCGCTTAGAATTCCATCTGCTCTGTGTGCTGGCCAAGGACTGAGTTGGCAAGCGGTGCTATGGATAGCGTTCTGGTCACTAGTGGCACTGGCCAGGAAGAAACAGGAAAAGACAATAGTCTCGCAAAATCAAGGAACAACATGAAGGTGAGAGGGAAGCAAGTACGCAATAAATTAAAGATGGTCTTGACCACAGTACAAAGAAAAGGCAGTGGAGTGGGAAAAACAGGCAAAAACTACGAGCTGCACATGGTGCGGTGTCAGTGCCGTGATCAGGAGCCCCCGGGGGACAGGCACAGTGGCCCGGGCCACACACCTGGGTCTGCCTCCCACCTGAGATCACCACCTGCTATTTCTACCTCCAAGTATCTTCAAAGCCAGTGTTTCTCCGTCTCCACCGCCGGACACTCGGATCTCAGTTCCGACAGCCTCTGTTCTGAAGCCTCCCCCTTTCCAATCCGTTCTGCATGCAACAGCCCTTGGTCTTCTTGAAACACATCCCATCCCATCCATCCTCTGCTTAGACCTTTGAGTGGCATCCGCTACCCTTCCCCGTTGTCGCTCTCGCTGGGTAACTTCCGGCCCCTGGCGAATGCCCAGCTTCCCTCCAGCCTTGCGGTCCCCGTCCTGGGCCTCCCAGTTCACTCTGCTTCCTTCGGCTCAGATTCCCTCCCTTCAGATCTCATCACCTCAGAGAGGTGGGGGCCCTTTTGTCATTCTGTTACCACCACTGTTCATTCCTTTCCAGCGTTTATCACAAATGGTCACTAGGTACTGCTTCAAATTCCATAAGGGCCTGGGTGTGTTTTCCGAGGATCTAGCACTTGGTAGTTATTCAACAAACGTCTGTTGAAGGAACTCCTCAAACCCATTTCTTCATCTGTCAATTGCCAGAAATAACGCCCAACTTGTGGGGTGAGGATGAAATCAATCCACAGACGAGGCCCTCACTGTGTACCAGCTACTGGTTTATACGCAGTTGTCACAGATAATTCCCGATCGTAGTTGTCACCCTCTCCCCCAGTTTTACCAATGAGAAAACTGAGGTACAGAGATTTCGAAGAATCTGCCCAACACGTCATTAGAAAGAGCTGGAGTTGGACTTTCAGCCCAGATATTCCATTTCCGAGTCCTCACTCCTTACTCTGGAAGGAACCAAGCACAGGCAGGGGTGCAGTTAAAGTCATGGAGAGCTTTGCCGTCACCCAGGAAGCTGGGGAGTGTCGAGGGCCGGGGGCGGGGGACGGCAGGCAGCTGGATTTCAGCGACAGGGCAGAGGAAAGGGAGGTGCACAGGCAAAGGACCAGGCGACACCGGACAGGCACCCTCCCCGACGGCATCCCAGCCTCCTCCTGCCTCCCAAACCTACGACTCAATGAGAAGCCAGGGCAGGCTGGGCTTCCTTTGGTGGCCTTGCATCAAGCAAGAAGCAGAGCCTCCCCAAGGGCCCAGGGCAACCCAGACCTAGTCCTCAAACTCAAAGTGCGTCACATCAGGTCCATGTCAGAGCTGGCTGCTTCCTGTTAGAGCCCCTTTGATGGGGACGCCCCTACCCAGAAGGAACCTGTTTCCACAGCAACAAACCAGCATCAATTCAGATGCACCTTCTTAATTGTTATAGATAAATACAAACAGCTCATTTTCACTGTCTGTATACTACCTAAATGTACATTGCTTAAATCGTTTGTCATTTTAGGGAATGGTGGTAAATTTCAAGCCTATGTTAGACTGCTTAAAAATCTTCCCTTGTGCTTAAAAATGGTCATGTTGTCTTATTACGCGAGACACAAATTTTTTTTTTTACACCTCCCCTCCCCCTCCCTCGAGACACAAAATTTTATAAGAGTGTAGGCAAGAAACATTATTAACGGTGTCATAAATAAGTATTATAACTTTATTAAAATGAAAAGACAATATTCAAAATAATGCAACAAAAATGAATAAAATCCTTTGTCCAATACTGTACACATAAATGCAGAAATCAGTGCATTTTTCTAAAGCATGTTTTAACCTTCATTTAGTTCATACTAAAATATAAGCTTTAAATAACTCAAATAACATCACTCAGCAGTTTAAACTGTAAACAGCTTGTTTAATATGAAGAACATCGCAGTAAGGTACTTCTGTTACTGAGCACCATCTCCTTTGTGCGGCTCTACACAAGATAAATACAGCGAAGCTTGTGAAAATGGGAACGTGAGCTCTCCGAGCGGAGCAGCCGACTGTGAGAGTTTCCAAAGCAGGTGCTGAGGTGACCTCTGCTCTTAAGACATACTGGGCTGTTGGTCAGAAGTGTTTTACTTAAAAAGCAAACAATCCCCAGGAAATACTGAAGAGGAACCAGCAACACAAGGCCAGCTTGTGTTGTATTCGTTTATTTATACAGTCTAAAAAAGGGGAGGGAAAAAACCCAAGACAAAAAAACAAGAAACAAACAAAACAAAAAGACACACGTCCCCACACAGATCCTCTCAACCGCATTGCTGTTTCATTATTGCTTCAACTGACATCCTCAACACTGGCGAAGAGTTTAATTTGCTTTCCCCCCGAGCTCCCTGTGTTTCGGGGTGGGGGGGGGGTGGGGGGTAGAATACAGCAGGAATGGTAAGGAAAAATGATTGACTAATTCTGTTACCTTCCCATTTTTCAAGATGTGAGACACGGACAGGTGAGAATACGGTACCAAATATGTGGCCATCCCTCCCCTCGACAGACCAGAAAGCAAGACCTAAAGGATTTAGGTCTTGGGATGACTTGAACGAGGCAGGTTAAATCACGGAAAGAACGAATGCCCTGCCCTCCATGGAAAAACTGCTTGCAAAGATGAATGAGACAAAACAGAACAGGCCTCAGAGCCAGAAATCCTCAAACTTAGTAAGCAGAAATAGTTGTGTTGTTTTTTTTTTTAATGATTTTGATCTAAACAATACCGTATTCTGTATTCTCTTCCATGTGCTCAATTTTCAGTCTATCAGGAGCCATCCTCCAGCTTTAGTTTTTATTATTCTAAATATATATTACTCTAAGATAGCAACTACTTGGTTAACTTGCAACTAGGATCTACGATTTTACCACAAGTGTAGGTACGGGTGCATAACGTGAGTACGTACAGAAATGTCCCCATCCTTCCTTCCCACATCACATCTTTAAATCACAGACTTGAGCAGACTTTTCTCCACCACTAACACGGTCAGGGATGCTCAGCATGGCAGCACCTCACGACCCTCTAAACCCTTCTCTTTAAGACAGACAGTTCGACTCTGACCCTGCGACCTGCCCCGTCTTCCTGTGAACCGCCATCAGGCTGGAGAACTGCAGGAGAACCGCTGGCTGCTGCGGCACCTCTGCTGAGCCAGGACCCAGGGTCTAAGGGGAAACCACGTAGGAGAAATGTCTGCGCTTCACGTGGCCTGCCAGATCCACTCTTGGTTTCGAGTCCAGCTTTTCTGGGGCCGAAAAGACACCACCGTCGGCAGGGAGGGGCTGGATGGGGGTGCTCGTGTGTGTCTCTTCTGCTTCCCTAAAAAACTTTTCGTATTTGTCCAGGTAGGGCGGCCTCTCAGGGAGCAGGTAATAATGCGTTGAGCTCACTTTCTTCCCGTTTTCAATGATGGGCAGGATGCAGGGGACCTTACCGGCGGCCCCCTCGCTGTGCTGTCTCTGCAGGGCTTTGCTGCTCACATACTTGGGGTCGGGGGCAAAGCTCTGCGTGGGGGGCATGACCCCGTTGAGGTAAGACGGGAGACTTTTGGGGCTCGGGGTGCGGGAGTTACTCCGGGACAAGGGTTCTCTCGGCGGGACTTTGGGGGGCCTGTCCTCGTCGCTGTAGGTGCTGGAAGTGACTTCGGCCGACCACCTTCTGTAGTCCGGCTTGGCCGGCCGGGGAGGGATGGGGACCCGGGGGGGCACCTCGGGCTTGTCGTCATCGGAGTTGGGAGAAGCCCTGTGCACGTAGCTGGAGATCCTGATGGCTGGCTTGTTAAAGGACCCTGCGGGGCCTGAGTGAGACCTCCTCAGTCTCCGGTGGGCCTGGGACAGAGGGGGGTTGGCACTCGTCCCCTCAGCAGCCTGGTCGTGCGCCTGGCTGAGATCCGCGGCCGAGACGGCCGGGGTATCGAAATACGCATAGTTGATCTGTCCGCACCCTCGGAAGCTGCGCCTGCCAGGGCCGTCGGGTCTGAACTCGGAGATCGTGCAGTCTTCTAGAAGGAAGTCCGTGTCTGAGCTGGTCAGGAACTCGACCTCGCAGTCCGTCTCGTCCAGGGAGAGGTCCTCGGAGATGGGCAGTGGTGGCAGGGGCCTAGAGCCCCGCTCGCAGGGAGCCACGCCAGGGAAGAGGGACGGGGGCGTCTTGATGGGGGTGAGCGGGGGCGTGGAGGCACAGACCCCGTTCACTGCCAGCTTCGTCAATCCACACGCCACCCGACCCTCCTCCTGCTGCCCCCAGCCTTCACTCGGGGGGATGATGAGAGGGGGCAGGCGAGACTTGGTGGAGGGGCCGTGCTCCGGAAAGTGGCTGCCGTTCATCGGAGCAGACCTGGAAGCGCGCCCTGGAAGGAACCCGAGAGGTTACCCAAGATCGACCACGCTCGCCCTCAGCTGCCCGCGCTCCTGCCACCTTCTGCTGGGTCGCTCCTGGCCAAACACCCAGCCGCTGGAACGCCGAGCACACCCAGGCAAGCACCACGGGCGTAATTAGGGTCCGGAGGTGGGGAACGCACCTGATCTGGTTCAAAGAACAAATGACCTCTTCTATCTGCCTTGGACGTGTGCGCGGCGCATGCCCACACGCCCCAGACAGGTTCTGTGACGTGTGCAGAATCCACAGAAGGCCAGCAGCATGTAACTTACGCGAGTGCCAGCCTGCACCAACCTGGCCCTTTGAGAGGTGGACCACACAGCACACTCAGGGCGGCCCTGAGATAGGACAGAGCCTCACCAGGCCCCTTGCGATACCGCGAGCCAGAGACTCGCCTGCGATGGGACAAGCAGCCCTTGGCAAAAATCTAAGGAACACCAGGTTCACGTTAGAAGGACTAACATACACACACTCTTCTAAGTTTTTGTCAACACTTATACCGCTTTGTCACTTTCAAACAGGCATTAGAGGCTCGTCAGGAAGAAGAGAGATCCTGTCTGGGGTTCCTGAAAGTTATTATGTCTCATCGCTGGGACGCCTTTAGAAGCTCACACCCCCACGGGGAGTCCCAGTGACTCAGGCTGAGGTGCAAAGGCGGCTAAGAACACGCTTAGCTTCAGAATCTGTCGCCAATAGGGGACCGGCTCCTGTCGGAAACAGCTCAGGTCGTTCCCTCATTTAGAAAATAACGCTGGAGGCCAAGCTCACGCGAGGGGCTGCCACCACCCTCCTCCCCCAGTGCCAGGGGCGCTTGGGCTTTCAGGACACATACCTATGGATGTTAGGTGCTCCGCCGTCGAGTTCAGACTGTAGGCCATGGTTATGGGGTCGATGTTCAAAAAGCCGCTGAAAGGAAAGGACAGACACCTTGGTGACAAACAGGCAGCAATCGCGTCCCCGCCCTCACTCGGACGTCACACACTCAGGCTCCAGCGGCCCCACGTCCTGCACTTACTTCTCAAACTCGCCGCGGCCCCCCCCAGCAGGCCTTCAGGCTCCCCAGGGCTTGGCCATCGTGCAGAAACCCGGTTTTTAACGGGACCCTGATCTCCTGAGCAGTGACTCCGGCCATGGACATTGTGCCTTATTCTGGGAAGTCTTAAAACTCGTGAAGCCCAGGGAGGGATGTGTGGTCAGCCAGTGGCTTTCATTTCCTAGAGGGGATACAGAGGAGAGAGTAAAGGGAACAATCCCGAAACACGCGCAACTCGCCACGGTGAGAGAATTTCGGGGGCTGTGGAATAGAAACGTTCCACGACCGACTTCCACTCAGTTCTTCCATTTTTTTTTTTTCTTTTGCGGTACGCGGGCCTCTCACTGTTGTGGCCTCTCCCGTTGCGGAGCACAGGCTCCGGACACGCAGGCTCAGCGGCCATGGCTCACGGGCCTAGCCGCTCCGCGGCATGCGGGATCTTCCCGGACCGGGGCACGAACCCGCGTCCCCTGCATCGGCAGGCGGACTCTCAACCACTGCGCCACCAGGGAAGCCCAGTTCTTCCATTCTTATGTTACCTAGCTCTTACTTTTCACGAGGGTACGTAAATGTAGACATTATAAGTCTTTTCTGGGGGGCGGGGGTATGTACTAATCCAGGATGTGAGATGCTTTCAGCCAATGGGAAACAGACCGTCGCCAGCCGAGGCAGAGGTCCTGCGCGCTGACAGCTGCACAACACAGCGGCCTCACCCGCCAGAGCACACACACGGACCTTCCAGTGTGTGGTTGTGTTGAGAGTGGAGCTCATCCCACCCCGACCCCCGAGCTACACAAGTAATTTCAGAAATTACTGGGTTCCAATCTGCAACACTAATATTCTCTAAGACCCAATGCTTTGATGAAGCAGGAGAGTCTACACTCAGCCCCTGATAACCAACCCCACAAGCCCAGCATTTACTTGGATTCTGTATTTCGGGGTGGGCCCCGGGAAGACAAATTCTCCAGTTACTACTTTTGCGAGAAAAAAGAACTCGTTACATATGAAGATACTCATTTCCATTCTCCCGTGGAAATCAAGTTCTGCACGGTGACTGGCTTCGGCAGAGACCTGGATAGCATCCTCCCTTTTAAAGGCAAACTGAAGACTGCATTCTCCACATTCTCCCCTGTGAAGTGCCTAGTAATTTATGTCTGTCCTGCCTAGCTGCGAGGCATGGATTACAGTTTTCTTAACCCAGAAGTTCCTCACCTTCAGACCCCTCCGCCCCCTCGTCAGACGTGTCTGGAGTCCCCAGTCCCCATTTTCCGTATTCATTACCACGGTGTATTCGTTATTAGCATCCACGTCTGCCCTGTCTTCAGATACGCATGTTTGCTTAGAATAAGGTGAGCACGTCACTTGTCAAGTCTCCGTGTCACATTGACCCCTTGTGCGACGTGTACATACACTTTCTAACGCTTTCTCATCCTCTTGGCAAGTATTTTCGCACAAACCGAGAGCTGGGTGCCGTGCTGAGGACTGTGGGTGACACAAGACGAGTGAGATGGGTGCTGTGCTGGGGGAGGGGCACACAGGTCAGAGTTTTGTTTCAGGGTCAAATCCGTCACCCCCTACAAGACTGTGAGCTCAGGAAAGAGGCTGCGCCCCAATCATTAATTATCACCACCTGAACGTTAGCAGGTGCTCAGTAAGTGAACGTTTGTACAACGTCATCTATTAGTATTGTCAGCATCAACTGAATGTATACAATATGTAAGGCATAGGGTTTATTTTTTGTTTTTTTAAAGCTAAGGGTCTAAAAAAATACTCTGCAAATGTTTATGATTCATTTTTTTTCACGTAAAAAGGAATGCAGACAGTTAATGCTTCAGTGACAAAGGAGGACGGGGTCCGATCAGCCCTTCTCAGCTTTTTACTCTCCCGAAGTCAGCTGTTTTCATATACTAGGCAGAGATTTCAACAGGTTTAAAATATTATTTCTAATAGTCAAGCGTTATCTTTCTTTCATCGGTCTCTAAAGATAGGTGATTAAGAAGGGGGGGGGAACCCATCATTTCAGAAATCTAAGTTATTGGGAGGTCTTTTTTTGTTGTTTCTGAGGGTTGGTTTTTAAGATCAGGAACAAAGCAAATGTGTTTTTACTTCCCCTGAATGCAGTTAAGCTCTAAGAAAAATTTAAGATAAAATCTTTAGCAAAAAATTGCTAGACACACCCTCTCTGTCCCTGCCTGGTGGTCTAGGGGGCTGTTTCTGAGCAATCTGCAAGCACTGGCAGGACGACAGGGACAGTATCTGTGGCGATAGAAAACTGAAAGGCCAGATAGGAAGAAGAATATGGTATCTGACTGGTTTGAAAGCACACGTTTGAAGATCGCCCATCCAGATTACAGGAAAGTGCTGCAGGGGATGGCGAAGGCCCAGCCCTCACCTGTCTGCAGGCCAGCAAGAACTACCAGTAATTACTGTGGGTCGGCCTCCGAATGCCATCTAAATCTTCGCTTTCAACAGGGTGATTGTGTAACCATCGCCTCTGCTGAAATGACCTCGGAATTCTGGACTTCCATTTCAGTGGTCCCTTAACATTATGTACACGTTCTAGAAAAAGTTATTTTTCGGTCATTGTTTCCATCACCTCCTTGTTAGCTTTCTTAAGAAAAAAAAAATTTTTTTTTTTTTTTTTAGTATAAAAAGAATTGTGTTCACTGAGGCAGCTCGCTTGTGACCACAATAGTGTCTTTGTGCATTCATCGAAGGTGACCTGCCTCTACATTTCAATGGGGAATTGTGAATGGGCCATGTTATGAAACTGTCCAAACTTCCCACTGGCTCGCACGGGGAGCTCCCAGAGCAGTGTCACTGTGTGCTCTCTTCTTCTGGAAAATAACTCCCAACTGTAGACTCAAAAAAGGGAACCTGCAGGGGGTCTGGAAGCAAACTTTTAAAGTGTGTTCCTCAGGTTGTAAACTCAACCACCTGGAATTCTTTTATGACTCTTTCAAAACTCTGGAAGTATTCAATATGTATACTCCTCTGTAAAAAAAAAAAAAAGTCAATCAATTTGGTCAACCTCGAGTCAAAAAGAAACACGGCGCTCAAGTGAAATTTAACTGATGCTGCCGTGTTTCGAAGTTTGTTCCCTTATAACTGTAAAACTAGCTCTACCTTACAATTCATTAGGAAAACGGCTGCAAAAAGATACCTACGTGGGAAAACCAGGACCTATAAGTCCAAGATGGCATTGTGTGATGAAATGCAAACAATACGAAGGCTAATGTGAATCCACTCAGCCTGGTATATAGACCAGGGTCTCAATAACCTTGGGCATAGTAACTTTTCTAAAATACATGAACTAATTTTTAGCCTTTGTGTCAAAAATGCTGTTAAATACCCATCCCAGGTGTGAACTACTTTTTCCTGTTAACATCACTTTTTTTTTTTTTAATTCAAGGAAAACAAAACAAAACCCCTAAAGCCATTTGTTTCTTGAGGCTGTCCCTTTACTTTCTCTCCTTACAACCCGGCGCTGCCTGGAGTTCTCGTCCCCCTCTAGGGCTTCAACTCTACACTGACAGCTTCCCGAAACCGAGTCCAGCCCAGGCGCAAGCCTCCACTTTGCATTTCCTATTGTCTGGTGATTACCTTTCCAGTCGGATGGTCCCCTGGCATCTCCAACTTTACTAACCAAAAGCCTCCTGTCACCCACTGCACATCCCCTCCCCCTTCCCAAACCAGTTCACAGTCTAAGCAGATCACACGGCTCCGAAAGGCACCATTTTTACCCTGAGTTACAGCAGATGTACCTTCAATCGCCAAGGTCCACAGCTTATTTCTACGCTGTTTCTCAAACCTATCTTCCTTCCGTCCAGATCTGCCTCGGGTCTGAAAGTCCCCACCCACCCTGCACACCAGATCGCTGTTCCATCTCCCACTGCTCCAACCTCGTCAAAGTCTTCAAGGGCTGCTCAGTGCAAGCTGCTCGGTCTGGCATTGAAGGCCTTCACAACGAGGCCCCCATCTACCTTTCTCAAGCTCTTGCTTCTCCTTTCCCCAAATCGCTGTTAGGAATCAATTTAGGCTTCAGGGCCACCCTCTCCATGAACCTGCTCCCTTGGGAGAAGCCAGAGGAGGGTGTCCAGGGCTCGGGTTATTCTGTGCCCCTGGTCCCCTTCTATCAGCCTAACTTTCTAGGACAGCACTCCCACCGCCCCAACAGATCCTGACCTCATTCATTTCTGACACATACTTAGTAAGTGGATTTTGAGAAAATATTCATCTCATTTTTTAAAAAAGTAATTACATGAAAGATTTATGTAATTTATAATACAAACCAGTGAAGAAGGGGAAAAACACAGGTGTGTTATAAGGGATAAACTTAACATTTGCTGACATTGCCCAATTATAACGGAACAAGTCTAGGACAGGTAGCCAGCAAGGAATTTTCACTAAATTCATTTCCAAAATCCAAAGTGGACAGTTTGAGACTGGGTAAAAAATTAGAAGCTTAAATGGTTAACAGTGTAACTTTCCCAACTGGCATCTGTTACTAAATGTCTACTTAAAGCAATCAGGGGATGCTTTCTAGAAACACTGAACTTCACCTTCTCCTCTCTTCTGGATGGTAACGCACCTCCTGTGTTTTTGCTGCTAAATTTAAGGTCATTTTCCTTTAAAAAAAAAAAAAAAAAGGGTTACACCCGAAAGCACATTGCACATTCTTTATCAAATAGGTGAAACCACATGCCTTTTGCTTGAGGATAGCCTCTTTGAGACTATTCTTTAAAAACCAGGCTACCTTGAGACAATAACCTAGATAGGCTTACCTGGCCACAGATCTCATTAATAAATCTCAGAGGCAATCCATGAGAGGGGGAGGGGCACATTTTTGTCACACAACTCAACCAGTTCTGCCCAGTGCTTCCTTATTTAAAAGCGTGATGTAATTTCCTTCTTTCAGTCTGGTTTAAGAACCTGATTTCTGTTTATTCAGGGTGATAAATGGTCTTCTCAGCTGCATATAACAATTACCTACCTACCTATTTCCATACCCAGGGAGATACAAGGTAACTATATTCACAGCCAAAATTTGTGAAAAGAAACTGACTTAAGACCATGACAAATACCATGATTTTAGACCCTCCCCAAGTAAACCAACTCATCTTTCATTTTGAAGATGCCTAAAATAATCACCTTCGGGAAAATGAAAAAGCAAAGAAAACAAAACCACACCTCACTATTTTTACTGTGATTAGTGTCTAAAGCACTGGTGGCCAAGCGATCTGCACTGAACGCTCAGTTTAGCTCTTTTACAGGATTTTAATTTCCGTTAATAAAAGGAGAAAACTTATTTGACATTCACCTAACACATTCAGTGTTTATGATCGCTATAGTGTTGAGTGGCCTGAGCTGATTTACTACAAGCAGAAGATTCTTCAAAAATCACAGGCCCTAATTCAGGGTTTTTCTCGGATTTCACTTTAATAGGCATGATCTGGGGGAAGGGAGGAGGGGCAGCAAGGTAGGGGAGTGCCCCGCTACTGTGGAAGCATCGACAGCCGCTGCGTTAAATGCCCAGATGACTTAAAAGTGTGTTATCTGAAGTTAGTAACACGTAACTAAACTCAGTGGTTTCAGTGAAGATGTGCATGTGGCCCAGTGTGCTGGGGATGGACGTTTTGTCCTCCTGCAGCCCTGCACCTGGCCCATGATGGCCCATTTGTAGGTGGGAAAAACCACAGCAACCAGGAAAATGTTTGGTCTTCACACTGTTGCGGTCAAAGCTAGGTGACCTAAGCTCTGAAATAATTCAGAATATTCTCCAGCTAAGTATTTTAAGAAATGGCAAGCCAACAGAAAACGTATTCCTCCACTACCATGGTCACCGACAGCCTCTGGATTCCCTCAGTCTCCTACACGGCTTTGGTGACAGAGCAGAAACGCCCCACAGCAGGAATGGATTCTTTTGTCCTTTGTCCTTTTCCTACACAGCGCTAGCATCAGCTGAACACAAAGACACACTGGATGGAAAAACATTATTCCTTTTAGACATACACACGGTCGATTTCTAATTGTGAAAGATACGTGATTTCTATTCAAATTTTAACGACAATGAGCACAATAGTCTAATGATAGGAAGGGAGTCTAAAACTTCAAATTTAATTAATGAGCGTTGAAGTCACCCAATGGGTAATTCGAGATTGTTACAGTGAACAGAAACCCAGAAAGGATAATAACTAGTTCGCTGGACACTTATCTGACAGGCATTGTTCCAAGTGCTTTACGTGTATTAACTAATTTAATCCTCTCCACAACCCTGGGAGGTGGGTGCCTATTACCACCCTCATTTACAGCCGAGGAACCGGAAGCACAGAGCTAAGGAACTTGGGGCCCAGACTTGAGCCAGGCTCTTCCCACACACCACACGGCTCTCCAAGCTCTTAATTAAACCGGGGGAAGATCTGACCCACTACGATGCTCAAGGTTTCAGGGTGGCTCAGACAGACTGTCCTGGGGCTTCGCTGCCTGGTAATAGTTTTTTCTTGGGCAACCTTTAGCCTATGAGAGTTCCTATTATACTTCAACTCCCTCAACTTCTCCTGTACAAGTTATTACTTGCAGGTCTGTCCTATGTGTCCTCTGGAAAGGGTGGGTTATCAGTCTGATACTCTGTGACCACTTCAAACAGTTCTTTGAAACCATCAACCTTCAGTGACACGTGGATGCCCCACCATCATATAACCCGTTACAAGATGGTATTTGACATACGCGGGTCTGTCTCCACCCGTAAAAAGGAGTCCCTACATATACCCAAGGGGCCTCCTTTTAATCCACTCCCAGCATGGATCCCTGTGGGGCGTGATAATCAGGCTCTATTGTAAAATCCAGAATTTAATGATAAAATATCTTGCATTTGGAAAGCGGTCCACAGATGACAAAACACTTTCTACCATGTTATCTCACTTGATCCCCAAGGCATCCCTGTAAGAGGAGGCAGGGATTATAGTCGCCATTTTGCAGAGGACGAAATGAAGTGAGGTTAAGCATCCTCCTGTTGGCAAAGGGCCATCGCGGCTCTTCTGCCCTGTAATCTAGCATGTTCCCCACTACACTTTCACCACCTGTCCTTTCTAGAGTGTCTTCATTTCAGGCGGCAGCCACGTTTCTCCTCCTGACATTCCTGGTTACAGACGCAGAAACTGACACAAAGGACAGGACCCAAGCGCTGGTCAGCTGCGCAGAGAAGACTGAACTCAGCTCGTGCATTTGGCTCACTGGTTTTTAGAGGGCAGGGCTGCATTATTTTCACAAATAGTTATCGGATGCTTATTCTGGACTACATACGACGCTAGGTGGTGCTGACTAAGGTTCAGTCTAGCGAGGAGAGAGGTAAGAGGTAAGCGCACTATTTCAGATTGTGGTCACTTCCAAGGGAATGAGCGGAGAACAGGAGAGGGCAAGGAGGCAGAAGAACCTGTTCACACAGGTGGCTAGGGAAGGCTTCTCTCAGGTGACTTTTCAAATTTGAATCTAAACGATGAAACAAAAGGCAGCCATGAGAAGAGTCAGGAGAAGAGCATTCCGCGCAGAGAGGAACAGTATTTTCAAATCTCAATCTGTGACTCATCGAGTTTCATATTCTGGGGGTCTTTAACAAGAGCTTTTGGACAATGTCTTCTCATCCTGACCTTCCTACTGTTTCCTCTGTTAAACTGTAATCTTTTGTTGAATCACGGCACTTTGGAGTTGAAAAAGGCTACGTCGTGTAGCCAGAGCCCCACATTTAAAAAGTATATTCAGTGGCCTTTCGGTAATACTGCCCAATTTTATGGTATAAAGAATTGGATTCAAGTATCAACGAGGACTCCAAATCGCAGAATCCTTTTTCCTTTTCTGAAATCTGAATCCCACATTAACTTCCCCCTACCTTAAAACGAACTTCTGTATTTAAGCTAGTAATGTATGTTCAGAACCCCAAAACTCACCAGTTTTACCTATCTTTACAAAGCATGTTTATACTGTGCGAATAATGCCAGAATGCCACAACTGGATTTCGTTTACCTGGTGAGTTATCCCGATCAGCTTTTATAACGCATGGCCAAACACCAGCACCAAAGGATGCTACAGAAATCCTGATGATGAGGTACCCACTCAAATGCATTTAGCTTAAGAGCAGACTCCCTCCGTGGCGGGAGTCTGTGACATTCCAATTCCTGGAATTACCCCTGGCACCACCTTTCCCCTCCTCTGGTCACCTTTTGAAAGCAACCTGACGGTATGTATACATTCAGGTCAGTTTCAAGCATGTTAGATTGCACCTGTAATTTAGGTGACTTGATTTTTTTTTGGCTGTGCCAGCTCTTAGCTGCGGCACGTGGGATCTTTAGTTGCAACATGCGGGCTTCTTAGTTGCAGCATGCACGCGGGATCTAGTTCCCTGGCCAGGGATAGAACCCGGGCCCCCTGCGTTGGGAGTGCGGAGTCTTATCCACTGGACCACCAGGGAAGTCCCAGGTGACTTGCTTTTAAAAGCTACCATTACTATTAGCAGAAAGGAAATATTATCTGGCTCCTCTGAGGAGCAGCAGTTATTTTCACACAAAAACTCAAGTCTACAGTATAATTAAATCTCACAGAAAGAGCAACTAGAATCGACTGTGAACCGAAAGTAGGAAACCCAGTGCATCACGACAGTGGTTTTCCCTATCTGCCCAAAATATGAATAATTCAGACATTTCATAACGGCCATTAAAAAACAACAACAACAGATTTGCTTCCCGAACTTTATCAGCGACTGGTCCTATCCTGCTGAGCTTTAAAATGTAAAATATGCTTTCCTGCAATTATTTATCAGTCATCAACTATGTGCAAAGCTGCATAAGACAGAAGTTGTGCAAGGCAGGGTTCCTACCCTTAAGGAGTTTACAGTCTAACATCTGTTAGGTTATAAATTATTACTCCCAGACCTCTCCCACCTACCAGTGAGTGTCCACAAGAACACACAGCTGAAAAGGAAACCTCTGTATGAAGTGAAGGCAATGATGAACAGTGTCTGAACTCCATGCTAAAACCCATATGTATTTCTCTTCAAATTTGCTAATACCTGGAAAAAAGCTTGATTGATAACATACTGATAACCAATCATAGTCGGCCTGTTAACAAGGAACCGACTTCTTTTATTTTGGTCTTAGCAAAATTTGGTCATTTTCTGAAATGAGTACCAAAATGCCTTTGTTTAAGGAAAACTTCACTTACAACTATATAATTCCAGTAAGGATTTAAAAAAAAAGAAAAAGAAAGAAATGCAGTTAAAAAAAGAAGGCAAAACTAGATATGGTGAACTTATTTAGATGCTTCAGTCTCCTGAACAAACGTATCCCCGTTGCATTCTTAACAGATTTATAAAAGCCTGAAACTTTGTAGAACACTTGTTCTCCAGAAGGGGGGGGGGAAAGGCATTTAACCTCACCTTTCTTCACCCCCGACAGTTGCCTAGAAACCAGTCCTGCCCTACCTGTGTTGCAGGTGCACCTAAAGTCACCAACACATCTCTTTTAAAGCTACAGTCTCTATTCTGATTGCACTTACGTTTATGACTAACACTCTACGCATATTTTTTTATCAGGTAAGACACTGGTTTCTTTCGAGCAATGACGAAATCTTAATATAGACTTCGCAAGCACCAATCCAGTATCAATCCTGGTAAAGGAGTCATCTAATTTGTATAAGACTATGATATACATATAAACACACACGTACACACACAAGAACTGGCCAATAAGTGTTGTCGTTTCGAACACAGAATTCTACAGTTCCTTCCATCTGAGGCAGCATTTAGGACCTTCACAGCAAAGAATCACGTTCCTGGGAGGAGTGGGGGGGAGGGCGCGGGGCTGCTCGGATGAATTAAGAACACCGACTGGGGATGACCGTCGTCGCCGAAACTAGGCAGAAGAACCGCGGGTCAGAACCGGCGCCGATCCCGGCCCCCCGCAGCTCCCAGGACAGAGCTTGCGGGCGCGCGGTGCGGACCAGACTAGCGCAGCCCCCAGCGGGAGGAGGAAAGACCCCGAGGCCGCCGCCAGCCCGCGGACGCAGGACCCCGGCTCGCCGCTCCCGGAGCTGCGTCCCCGGCGCCCCGGCGCCCCGGGCCGGCCCCTCCCTCCGTCCCTGGAGACTCTGCGCCGGGCGACCCTCTCCGCGCCCCGGGGACCCGCCCCGCGTAGTGAGCCGCCCGGAGCCCTGAGGGACGCGGCGCCGGCCCCCCCCCGCCCGCAGGCCCCTTACCCCTGCGAAGCCGCGGCTGCCCCACGGCGCCCTCCCGCGCATGTCCGTCCCGGCTGTCTCAGCGCCGCGGGCTCAGGGGCCCGGACACCGCGCAGGCGCCTCGCCGCTCGCCGGCCACCCGCTCCCACTAGCGTTTCCCACTCGCACTCGGCCGCCGTCGCCGCCTCACTATATAGCGAGTGGGCGGGGCCGTGACGTCGCCGCTCGCCGCCCCACCTCCCCCGCGCAGCCAATTCCGGGCGCGAGCCGCTTAAAGGGGCGATATCGCGGCGGAGGCGCTCGCGTGGGGTCCGCCAGTGTCGCGCGGCCCCGCTGGGACGCAGACTTTGTCTCCCGAGGGCCGTGTTTCTGGACCGCCGCGGTCTGGGCGCCTCCCCTCTGCCGGATCCGGGTGGCCGCTGCCCAGCTCCGAGAACCCCCTCCCGGGAATCTTCCTCTGAAGTGTGCGGGCCGCCCGGCCTCGGCCGCGGTTCCTGCCCGACCCAAAGGCGGCACCGCGCCTCGCGCGGGGTTTCCACCGTTTCCAGCCCCAGGGAGGGTTTTGTCTTCCCCTGTCCACAGGCCGCCGCCGCGTGGGTGGGCTGAGGGCACCGGGGGGAGGCAAGCGGAGCTTCTGCTGGGCCGGCCTGAGGGGGGGGGGGGGGCGTCTGCAGTTTGCAGCCACGCGCTCACCACGAGGCCCGCGGGCTGCGGCGTGGGAGGGACAGCGCGGGACAGGGTGGGACAGTGTGGGACATCAAGGACAGCTGAAGACAAGGAAGGACAGAGTGGGGCATCGGAACCTTGAGGGACAGCGTAGGGCGGAGTGGGACCGTGTGAGACAGCGAGGGGCAGCGAGGTCACATTGGTGAGGGCCTTTCCTGGCAGAGTGCCCGGCAACCTCACCTTTGACCACAGGTTTGCCAATGGAGGCCAGGCCCTGGTGGCAGTTGACCTGGATAAGGCCGCCCACGGGCTTCCAGAAGCCCCCCCTCACCCCAACACGGCGTCCGCTTGACTTCCCAACCTCGTGTTTTCTTAACAGACCCAGGCAGACCTCAACATCTCTTGGCATCAGGGCAGCCACTGATGCCCAAGGACAAAACACCAGCAAGCCGGCAGGAGGAGGTTTCTCGAGGCGCCGGTGATGCAACTTAGGCTTATAGTTTAACCGTAAAATAAATAATACAAATGATAACAAACCAAGAGTAACTAAAGTAAGAAAAAAAGCAAACAGACAGAAACCCTCCAGTTTTAACTAGAAGAAATCCCCTGAATGGTACTCTATTGAGCAGAGGCCAGAGACCTCTTGCTGACCTCTTTGGTCTCCTCAGAGGCCCTTCTTGCATTTCAGCAGTAATGCCCAATAGTTAGACATTTAGCACTACCTAATTGGGGTAGTTTAACATATGGAATGAGATTCCGACCTCATTATCAGGTTAACTATTAACTTTACACTCCATGAAGTGATTTGCCTTTTCTCCCCTATTATTTACTTACATTCTTTTAAATTTAATTCAAAGGCTTAATTTTGAATTCAAGGCCTTAGGAACCCAAACTAAAAACAAAACAAAACAAAACTCTCTTTTATTTGCAAGATAAACAAACATTTAGCAGAGAGAGCTCTATCCCTCATTCTGATGGGCTCCTTCTGGACTACAGGGCTTCTTGGGTCATTTTCATTGCTCTGCTACTTAAGAATTCAGTTATTCCATCTTTCTGTTAACTTTTCTTACTTACTGCCATTCATGTAGTAGTATTTTAGGATGATGAAAATTAGTCACAACTAATCGCTAATTTTCTTACCAAATTAACTAGGTTTTTTATTCACAGACAATCTATCCAGATTTTTTTTTTCCCCATTTTGGCTTCATTTATGTTTACGGCTTACCCATACACTATCAGTATAAAAAAAAAGGATCAGCCTGAGAACTTGCCAGAGAACATCTTTTCAGACCTCACAGTCCAGCATTTACTGAATGGGGACCTAGCCAAGCTCAAGTTTCATCCAAAAGGCACCCTGGTTGCACGATTTCAAGTAACCACAATACAGCTGTAATTTGTGCTTTGGCCTTATTGGCATGTTTTACATTCTCCTATTCATTAAACAGTGATAATCACCGGAGCAACCATCAAACACACCCCTTCTTTAGAGAAAGAAGATCAACAGGATACTCAGTATAGGGTTGAGAGCTGTATGATGGGCTAATGTTTCGGTAAATTATCAAAAAAAAAATCACAAAATCACGTGAGTCATTCTTGATGAATCTGATTTTTTCTTCTGATCTATTTAAAACTTGCAAAGTAAACATCTTAAAAAATTTTATTGAAATATAGTTGATTTATGATGTATCAATTTCAGGTGGGCAGCTAAGTGATTCAGTTATACATATCTATATGAATATATATATTCTTTTTCCGTTCTCTTCCATTATGGCTTGTTACAAGATATTGAGTGTAGTTCCCTGTGCTATACAGTAGGTCCTTGTTGGTTATCTATTTTATATACACTAGTGTGTATATTTTAATCCCAAACTCCTAAATTTCCGCCCCCCCACCCCCCCGCCCTGGAAAATAAACATCTTGATGTATTCATTTTGGGGGAAAAACCAGTTAGAGCTGATGGCTTACTGAATTTTGCTTACAATAATACTCATACAATGTGGCTTTCTCAGCTGTGGATGAATTACATGGGAACACTTATACCCCACATATCTTTTATCTAAGACTCTATTAATGATAGTTTGTAATAACACTGACATGTCAATAATATTGTGGAGTAGTTGCGGAACAGTTTAAAAGGAAAATGCTAAGCAACTTCAGATGAGCATTTTGTGTTTATCAAATGATCATTGCATGACTTTTAACAGGTTAGAACACTAGTCTAGAGGTTTAGGGAAAAAATACCCTCTTTGTACTGAATCTAGCATGTTTTAAATTATCTCCAGTAAGGAAGAAAGTTAAAGTCAGACAATGTTTTTTTTTTACATCTCCCCAATTCATCTAATTTTGAGGCCACCTCCCAAGGAATTTATATTGGCTGATTGTTATTTAATATTAAAAAACCCTAAATGTAACATTTAAAATGTTAGACTTACTTCACATTGACCCGGATTGTCACTTTGCACTTGCCCTTCTTTCAGAGTAAGAAGAGGCTGTACGTGGAGTGAGAACAGGGGGAGGTTCTGGCTCAGAAACCTTAGGATCACAGTCTCTGCTTCCCTAAGGACATTGTTTCTTTCTGTCCTCCCCCAGTATCCCTGCAAGTCATGTGTAAGCACACATGTGCTGGACAGGGCCTTATGACACTTCCAAAGTTCTATTTGGATATTATGCGAATACTGTAGAAGAGGATCGCAACTTGGTGTTTATTCATCTTGATTATAGATGTTTTTGTGTTTGGGCTCTGTTTATAGAGACATATTTTAAAGTGAGACACTTTCTGCATTACTCTCTTAGTCCTAGAGCCTTTTCTATTCACAGTATATGTAGTTATGCACTTTTAAAAAAACCAATTTATAGATGTGTGCAATAAAAAAATACATGAGAATGGAAGAATTGCATTTCACCAAGATCATTTGTTTAGTTGTCACTTTATGTTTTGGAGACATCTGGGCGTACACACACACACACACACACACACACACATTTACACAGTATTTCCAATAAACTTTGTGGATTACTTTAAACTCTCCCACTGATATGAGCCGAGATTCACCCATGGGAATTGCCTCATCAAATCAAAGTCTCCATGGAGCTTTCAAATTTAGCAGCCATTTGAAAAGTTGCACAGAAAAAGATTTCTTTACAACTTCCATTTTCCCCAGGGATATTAATTAGGGATATTACTCCCCCTTCTTAGCTTTTCCCCTAAAAAAAATAAACTACAGAAAACAGAAAAGAAAGAAAAACATACATGGAGTATGCTCAGCCCGGGAAAAGACTGAAGAGGCTGGTTTTAACTTATCCATCTACTAGTTTAAGTGTTAGGGCCAGGGCTCACCTGATTTTGCTTAGTATGAGTTCTGGAGGGCTATTTGTATAGTTTGTTTTTAACTGAGCCACTGAGCATTTACTTAATGCTCCCTTAACCAACATTTGATGCTACTGGCTGTTAATATATTTCTAGTTTTATCCCATTTCTAGAACGTATAACCTTTAGAAATTTTTTAGTGTCCTATAGATACACTAATTTAATATATAGATGTTTACGAGACAATCTTTTCAAATTTCTTTGAAACACTAATCTGATTTTTATCTTCAGATTTTAACATGACATTTTCTTCCAAGTAAATGCTGTATTTCCCACTAGCTGGCCAGTAGGGTGTGCTCTAGTCCCTTGTCAAATTAATTAATTAATTAAAAATATTAATGTCAACTCTTCATTAAGAGATTTCAGAAATATATTTCACTCCTTCATTGCCATTGACACAGATGAGGTATGTTTACATAGACACAAGTGAATAGTTCAGCAAACACAACATATATGGAAAGTTAAATTGTTATATTAAAACAAGAAAACAGAGATGCTTCTTTCTTTGGATTTAGTTCTAAAATAACTTGGTGTCATTCTACCAAACTGGTCCCTTGGTAGCAGATATTTTCTTTTCTTCCGGATAAAAGAAGAAGAAGGAAAGTGGTGTAGGGATGAAGAGCGTAGGGTCTGCATTCCGAGGATCTGGGTCTGAATCCCGTTCTATCGCTAGCTGTATGACTCAGGCACGCTCCTAACCTCTCGACACCTAGTGAGCTGGGGGTAACAGTACGTCCTACTCCATAGGGTAGATAAATGATACTGTGTACATAAAAGTATTTAGATCACAACCTGGCTCCAATCAGGATTCAATAAATGTTAGCTGTTTTTTAAATCAATTGTTATTCTCATTGTTAGTGTTGTTATGTATTCTTTTTCTCTCTTTTTTTTTTTTTTTGACCAGACCAAGCGGTACGGCTTGTAGGATCTTAGTTCCCTGACTAGGGATTGAACTTGGGGCCCACAGAAGTGAAAGCATGGAGTCCTAACCCCTGGATCGCCACGGAATTACCTGTTATATATTCTTTGAGTTTTTGAACACCTTTCAGTCTAAGATTCCAAAATTCTCTATTGCTTATTAGTATACATGATTTAATTTATCCAGGAGGTTGTTTTGTTAAATTCCAGGAGCATAAATGATTCATAAGATAAAATGTTTTACTTTCTTTGCAGTATTTCCACTTAAGAGGCTATAAAACCTTAAGCCGAAGAAAGGGATCTGTCATAATGAAATTTCAGGCATCAGCCTTTCTTGGAGAGATAATCTACAGGCAGGGAGAATCTTCCTAGTGACTCTGAAGGGAAGATAACAAGTGGTCATAAGTCTAGGAACATTTACTTGTAAGCCCATACTTATCAACATCCATAGGCATGTTTCCTTTAGAAAAAAATAAGTTTGGTTTGTCCATAAACTTCAAGTCCCTACAGAACTTTTTAATATGAACAGCTTTACCATTTTCTCTGGAATGCAAAGGTAATGGGATATACCCAGTGACTAGATGCTGTAAGAACTGAATGAATGCCAACACCTCTCGGTATTTCTTCTCCTTTTTTTAAATTGAAGTATAGTTGACTTACGGTATTGTGTTAATTCCTGGTGTACAGCAAAGTGATTCAGTTATATGTATATATTCTTTTTCATGTTCTTTTCCATTATGGTTTATTATAGTGTATTGAATATAGTTTCCTGTGCTATACAATAGGACTTTGTTGTTTATTCATTCTATATATAATAGTTTGCATCTGCTAGTCCCAAACTCCCAATCCAACCCTCCCTCACCCCGCTTTTTGTATTTCTAATTTTATTCTTTCATACTTTTATTCGTTCATCCATCAATAAATGTTTATTGAACTCCTATGTTCCAGGCCATACTAGGTACCCATCAGTAACCAAGAGACACACAATCCCTCCCCTCAGAGAACTTTCAGTTGTGAGAGTTGTAAGCAAGCACCCAGGAAGCCATAAGGTGATAGAGGCTGGCAGGGTGCTATGGGAATCATAAGAAAGGCACCCACCCAGACCCGGGGGAGTCAGGAGAGCTTTTTCGGACCATGTGAGGTCTCTACTGAGAGGTGAATGTTGCTTCAGCTGTGGGAAGAGGAAGCGAGAACAGGGCAAACAGAAAATGTTCAGAATGTTGACATTTGAGGAGGTCAAGTTCACTCTCAATGACAAGAAGGTAAGAGGTGAGGTTGGAGAGGTTAAGTAGAGACCAGATTTTACTTGACTGTATATGTCACGTCATGTGAAGAAGTTCAGACTCGGTGCTAAAAATAGGCGGAGGGTGCTATCGAAAAGGTTTAAAGTAGACAGTGAAATGTTTGCATGTTGAGATGTCACTCTTATTGCCACAGGCCTTATGTGACCAGAAGATTTATAATTTGGGGCTGAGGGTGCTAAGTTATCTTCTTAGCTCTGAATTATCATTCTGGCTAGGGCATTAGTTCTTCTAACCCTGGGACATGGAGAGCTGCACCAACGTTTGGCAGTAATTACGAAGCGGATGGGAAACAAGAAGAGAGAGAAAGAGACAAACGCATAGATTTTTGGTCAACTCCTTGGTTTTCAGCCACTTGGGGTGACAGGAATGGCATCTGTGGCTGGTGGCCTCGCTTGGGGAAATATAGATTGGGGTTCATGGTGTTTTATAATAAATCCCTCAGTGTCTACAACATTGCAAAAGTTACAGATTTCTAGTGGAGGCACCAGTAGAACTCAGGGCTTTAGGTTCAATGACCCTTTTATAAGAGAGGGTGTGAACTTCAAATCTATTATAAAGGTTAGGTGAATGTTGGTTGATACTTCAGTTCAATTTGCCACTGTCATTTCTTCTGAGTTGTTTCTGATCTCTTCCTTAGTCAATTTAAGACTGTGGGATAAAGTCATCTTTTTTCCAGATTGTACTTTTCTTAAAATAATGATTGTGAATCACTGATATCTTAAAGGTGGCCAGTTTTTTTTTTAATAAAAAGGCGTATTTGACTGTGTAATCAAGACAAGTGACCATTCCTTTGCTCAGTTTCTTACATTGTAAAACACATGTGATTATATAATTAACTTTAGGGTGTTATCATTAATGAAGGTTGTTTGAGGAAAACTGTAACAAAAACTTCGTTTTCACCGATTTAGAAATATACTAAAGTCTACTCCCTATTAATTCATCCTATAACGATGCATCCATCAGGAGGCACTTCAGGACATTAGGGTAATCATCACATTCACTCAATAAATATTTATTGTCAATCTACTATATTCTTCTGATGGTTTCTATTTTTTCAAAGTAAAATTCAGAAAATATCCACTTACTTGAGCTTTCTGATTGTTTCTATTTTAAAATTTCTATAATACTTTATAAGCATTTATTCCATTTCGTTAATTAGAGTATACGATCCTAGTAAAGACTCATTTACAGGCAGACCTCAGAGATGTTGCAGGTTCAGTTCCAGACCAGTGCAATAAAGCGAATATCCCAATAAAACAAGTCACGTGATTTTTGGTTTCCCAGTACATATAAAAGTATGTCTACATTACACTGTAGTCTATTAAGTGTGCAATAGCATTATGTCTGTAAAAACAGTGTACATACCTTCATTAAAAATACTTTCTTGTGACAAATACCGTATGATATCACTTATATGTGGAATCTAAAATATGACACAATAAACTTATCTACGACACAGAAACAGACTCACAGACATAGAGAACAGACTTTGTGGTTGTCAAGGGGGAGGAGGGTGGGAGAGGGATGGAGTGGGAGTTTGGGGTTAGCAGATGCAAACTATTATATATAGAATGGATAAACAACAAGGTCCTACTGTATAGCACAGGGAACTATGTTCAGTACCCTGTGATAAACCATAATGGAAAAGAATATGAAAAAGAATGTATATATGTATAACTGAATCACTTTGCTGTAAATAGAAATTGTAACTCAATTATACCTCAATAAAATAAATTTTAAAAATACCTTCTTGCTAAAAAATGCTAACCATCATCAGGGCCTTCAGTGAGTTGTAATCTTTTTGCAACCATACTATCAAAGATCACTAATCACAGATCACCGTAACAAATATAATAATAAAGAAAATGTTTGAAATATTGTGAGAATTACCAAAATATAACACAGAGAAGTGAAGTGAGAAAATGCTGTTGGAAAAATAGCACCGATAGACTTGCTTGATGCAGGGTTGCCACAAGCCTTCAATTTGTGTAAAACACAGTATCTGCGAAGGGCAATAAAGTGAAGTGCGGTAAAACAAGGTCTGCCTGTATTTTATATCTCCTTTTGATCATAGGTCTAAGCTTAAATTACAGGAAGGAAGATTTGGATGAGTGCAAATAGATTAATTGGTATAAAAATGCAAAGGAAGGGCTTCCCTGGTGGCGCAGTGGTTGAGAGTCCGCCTGCCGATGCAGGGGACACGGGTTCGTGCCCCGGTCCGGGAAGATCCCACATGCCGCGGAGAGGCTGGGCCCGTGAGCCATAGCCGCTGGGCCTGCATGTCCGGAGCCTGTGCTCTGCAACGGGAGAGGCCACAACAGTGAGAGGCCCGCGTACCGAAAAAAAAAAAAAAAAATGCAAAGGAAGTATCTTTGGAGCAAGGCTGTAGATTCTATGTCCCTAAAAATCTTTGAGAATCAAATAGACTCTGAACTGGTATTTTCACTAGTACTCTAAACTAAGGAAATAATCATATACAGAGTAAGCTTTGTGCTCAAAGATGTTCAATGCAGTGTTATTCACAATAGTGAAAAACTGGCCTGTTAGTAGGACAATTGGCTAAGTATGAAATATCCATTCATCTATTAAAATGATGCTTATGAAGATTTTGTAATTAGAAATAATAATTAATAATAGCTAACATTTTTACACCATTTACAAAGTATTAGGCACTCTCTTAGGGCTTTGCACATATTAATTTAACTTTCACAACCCTATAAGGTACATGCTATTCCTCAGTTTATGACTGAGGTCAAGTAATATGCCCAAGGTTGCACAGCTACTAACTGTGGACTCAAACCTAGGCAGTTAATTTACTTTTAATCACCCCAAATTCTTCCGTTATCATGTTTAGTGAAAAAAGTGGACTACAAAATCGAATATGGAATAGATATCCTCATGCTATCACTTAGAATTTTTTACTTTGCTAGTGAAAGAAAACCCAACTCAAATTGGATTAAGAGGAAAAAAAAAAACCAGGAATTCAGTGGTTCAGTAACAGAAAAGTCTAAGGATGTCTAGCTACATGCACAGCTGTATTCCGGTGCTCAAATGATGTCACCCGATTAGGACTTTATTTCACTGTGGCTTTGTCCTCTTTTATACTGACTTCATCTTGAGGTTCCTCAGTGGCATGGTGGCTGCCAGCAAACCCTAGGGTCAGCCAATTAAAAAATAAAAAAGAGTTCATTTAATGGTTTGAACAAAACCCTTGAGCCTTACTCTCACTAGTTCAAACTGAAGGCCAGGGAATGCAATGCTCTGACTGTCCAAGCCCAAACATGAGCCCACCTTTGGAACCATGGGTAGAATCAGTGCCATCCAAATCACATCAGCTAAGAGTAGAGGGGGTGGTAGTTTCCTACAGTAAAATTAGAGAATGGACTAGGAGAAAAGAGAAACGGGTGTTGTTAGTACACATTATGTAGCCACAACAACAATTTTCTTACCTATAAATTAAGCATTTAACATTAACTTAAAATTTCTTCCTGTTTTCTATCCTTTCACCTTGGTGACACTACACTATTACACCTTTTTGATGCCTCTCCTAAGTCGCCTATGCTTCTCTTTCTTGGATGCTTAGCTCTAGGCATCCGTTGAAGCTGTCTTTACTTGTTTATAATTTAGCCATCTCATTCAATTCCTGAACTTTTTTTTTATCACCTCTATAGGAATTTCCTCAAAATCTAATGGTAACCCTATCTTCCTTCCTGACCTTTAATTCCATATTTTCAATTTCTTATCAGTGCTTCTCCCATGGATATTCGTTGCAGATTGCCTTCCTTGAGAAGCAGGCTTTGAGACACACAGGATGTTTTTTAGAGTTTGCTCTTGGGATCTGGGGAAGAGAGGATGAAGAAGCAGACTTGGCCAGAAGATGTTGAGCTGGGATACAGACCTCTGCTGATCCTATGGAAAGCTCTATAGCCAGATTGTCCCAACTCGGGCAAGGGAGCTGGGCCTGTATTCCTTCCATCTTCATCAGCCAGTCATTGGATGTGAGTTGCCCTTGGGAGTAGTAGTGACCTTGGGCGAGGTAGTTTTCTTCAGCTGAGGCAATCTGCAAAGAGAATTGATGGCTAAGTGCTATTTTCTGGCTGCAATCCTAGAAGTATGGGGACTAATCCTAGAAGTAAGAGTTTCAGTGCTCAAGGGAAATCTGGATCGCTCACCATAGGAGCTCTCTTTATTCTCTCTGCTCTTAGTCTATCCTTCCTCTCTATTCTCCTATTGGTTTTGTTGATTTTTTAGTTACATATTTTGAGACTATGTTATTCGGTGCACACAAGTAAACTGAACCTTCTGTTACTGTGGAATTAACCTCTACCTCTAGTAATAAGTTTTGCTTTCAAGTTTGTTTTGTTTGATATGACTATAATCATACTGGCTTTCTTTTACTTAGTATGTTGGTGAATCTTTTTCCAATATTTTCTTTTAATCTTTGAGTTCCCTTAAGTTTTATGTATGTCTTGTAAAAAGCACAGAGATAGATTTAAAAAAAAAAACCTTTGTCTTCTAAATGGAGAGTTTAATTACTAATAATTATTGTGATTGCTGATACATTTACTGGTGATTAGAATTCATTTTTACTATATTATTCTGAACTTCCTATTTGTCTTGTTTTAGGGAGTTTCTTTTTCTTCTTTCTTGCTTTTTTGGTCTCTCAGATGTTATTTTGAGGTTAGTTTTCTATCTCTCTACAATATACTTCCTTTGAAAGTTCCTTAGGGGGTGATATATTGGTTGAAACTCTATCAGTTTTTGTTTGCTTGAAGATGTCTTTTTTTCACCCTCCTTCTCAAAAGATAGTTTCATGTATATGCAACTCTATGTTGACAATTTTT
Source organism: Monodon monoceros (assembly GCF_005190385.1). Lineage (NCBI taxonomy): Eukaryota > Metazoa > Chordata > Mammalia > Artiodactyla > Monodontidae > Monodon > Monodon monoceros. Next base: position 175,129,240 of record NW_021703774.1, on the reverse strand, counting down.
TCCTCAGAACTTTAAAAGTATTATTTCATTGTATTTTAATATTATCATAATTGATGAAAACTTAGTCGTCAGATTTTTGTGGGGTTTTTTTTGGCTGCATTGTGTCTTCATAGCTGTGCGTGGGCTTTCTCTAGTTGCGTCAAGTGTGGGCTGCTCTTCGTTGCGGCGTGTGGGCTTCTCATTGCAGTGGCTTCTCTTGTTGTGGAGTGCAGGCTCTAGGCACGTGGGCTTCAGTAGTTGTGGCATATGGGCTCAGTTGTGGCTTGTGAGCTTTAGAGCACAGGCTCAGTAGTTGTGGCACACGAGCTTAGTTGCTCTGCAGCATGTGGGATCTTCCCAGACCAGGGATCAAACCCGTGTCCCCTGCATTGGCAGGCAGATTCCCAACCACTGCACCACCAGAGGAGCCCTGTTTTTATTTTTTATTTCTGTTTCTCTGTGCTGGATTTTGCGTAATTTCTTCAAATCTATCTTCCAATCGGTTATTACTCTCTTTCATTGTATCTGCTACTTAACATTAATTGACTTTATGATATCATTTATTATATTTGTCATTTTTAGATGTTGTATTTGGTTCTATTTCAAATATGCTTGTTCATTTTTAATAATCTTTTTCCTTCTATGATATTTTCTTTTATTTTTTTTAATTATCGTAAACGTAATGTTTTATTTTTGGTATCTAATAGTTCCAATATCTACAGTCTTTGTGGGTCTACTCTTACTGTTTGTTTTTTCTGCTTAGCTTTACTTTTAGTAACTTGTTTCCTCATGCATTTTGTGCTTTTTGATTTGAAGCTTTAATTCTTTGGCTCTTTATCTATGGGAATTCAAGGATTGGTGTTTGTTTATGCTGGACACCTAGGGGCACTTCTTAGCCAAGATCACTTGAATAAACTGAAGTTTTGGCTAAGAGTTTTTTTTGGTCACCACATAGATAATGTGGGTTCTAACCTGTGTGAGGATGGGCTTATGGCAGAAATTCTCAGGGGAAACATTTTCCTTTCTACCACAGCTAAGATATGAACAAGCAAGTATCTCCTCCATCTCCCTCCTCAGGGCAAACATTTTCCTAATTCATCTATTGAAGGTGTCACTTTATTCAGCCTTTCATAAGGCATCCCACCCTATGCAGGTGCCTGGCTTTGTCTCCCAAATCCCATAAACTCAACCCATTAAAACTCAAGGCCAGGATTCAGCAGACGTTTTTTGTAAAGGGCCAGAGAGTAGACGTATTAGGCTTTGCAGACCATATGGTCTCTGTGGCATCTACTCATCCCTGCTCTTATAGCATGAAAGCAGCCATGGACAATACATAAATGAATGGGTGGGGTTGGGTTCAAATAAAACTTTACTTACAAAAAGAGGAAGTAAATTAGATGTAGCCCCTGGGCCATAGTTTTCTGACCTCTGCTCTAGGCCTTCAGGAATTGGCAGATGTCCTCAGAGCAGATGCCAACTTCATCATTTTCTTACCTATTTGGGGTCATGTTTTATTCTTTTGTCAGGTCTCTGAAGATTTCACTTACTATTTTGCGAGTCCAGCAATGTATTTATAAAGATGTTTTAGAATATTTTGTTTGCAGTTGAATTGTTCTGCACCAGGAGGGTTTCTCTGGATGGAAGTCAGCAATGGGAGTCAAATTCATCTTATTAGTGCAGATTTTCTCAGACTTTCAAACTGCTGGGAGGCCTTTAATAACCACACTTGCTTAACGTATTAAGTCCAAACTTCTCAGGTGGGCATTTAAGGCTTTTTATTCTCTGCCTTTAGCCTATCTTTCCAATTCTTAGCTCCCTCTACTCCCTTTCTTGAATAAGCTTTTTTTTTTTTCCCATTTCTCTCCCATTTCATGCTGTTCCCTGTACTATCCTTGCACATTTCATCCTTAGTATTTCCCATGGCAACAGCAGTCAGTTAAAAGATGACTCTCTCTGGACTTCCCTGGCAGTCTAGTGGTTAAGAATCCATGCTCCCAATGCAGGGGACATGGGTTTGATCCCTGGTCGGGGAAGATCCCGCATGCTACATGGTGCAGCCAAAAAATAAAAATAAAAAGACTCTCTTTTCAGATACCCTCTCCTTTATTTTCCTTTTTTTTTTTTTTTTGGCTTTTTTTTTTTTTACATCTTTATTGGAGTATAATTGCTTTACAATGGTGTGTTGGTTTCTGCCTTATAACAAAGTGAATCAATTATACATATACATATGTTCCCATCTCTCTTCCCTCTTGCGTCTCCCTCCCTCCCACCCTCCCTATCCCACCCCTCCAGGTGGTCACAAAGCACTGAGCTGATCTCCCTGTGCTATGCAGCTGCTTCCCACTAGCTATTTACTTTACGTTTGGTAGTGTATATATGTCCATGCCTCTCTCTCGCTTTGTCACAGCTTACCCTTCCCCCTCTGCATATCCTCAAGTCCATTCTCTAGTAGGTCTTTGTCTTTATTCCTGTCTTACCCCAAGGTTCTTCATGACATTTTTTTTCTTAAATGCCATATATATGTGTTAGCATATGGTATTTGTCTTTGTCTTTCTGACTTACTTCACTCTGTATGACAGACTCTAGGTCTATCCACCTCATTGCAAATAACTCAATTTCGTTTCTTTTTATGGCTGAGTAATATTCCATTGTATATATGTGCCACATCTTCTTTATCCATTCATCCGATGATGGACACTTAGGTTGCTTCCATCTCCTGGCTATTGTAAATAGAACTGCAATGAACATTTTGGTGCATGACTCTTTTTGAATTATGGTTTTCTCTGGGTATATGCCCAGTAGTGGGATTGCTGGGTCATATGGCAGTTCTATTTGTAGTTTTTTAAGGAACCTCCATACCGTTCTCCATAGTGGCTGTACCAATTCACATTCCCACCAGCAGTGCCAGAGTGTTCCCTTTTCTCCACACCCTCTCCAGCATTTATTGTTTCTAGATTTTTTGGTGATGGCCATTCTGACTTGTGTGAGATGATATCTCATTGTAGTTTTGATTTGCATTTCTCTAATGATTAATGATACTGAGCATTCTTTCATGTGTTTGTTGGCAGTCTGTATATCTTCTTTGGAGAAATGTTTATTTAGGTCTTCTGCCCATTTTTGGATTGGGTTGTTTGTTTTTTTGTTATTGAGCTGCATGAGCTGCTTATAAATTTTGGAAATTAATCCTTTGTCAGTTGCTTCATTTGCAAATATTTTCTCCCATTCTGAGGGTTGTCTTTTGGTCTTGTTTATGGTTTCCTTTGCTGTGCAAAAGCTTTGAAGTTTCATTAGGCCCCATTTGTTTATTTTTGTTTTTATTTCATTTCTCTAGGAGGTGGGTCAAGAAGGATCTTGCTGTGATTTATGTCATAGAGTGTTCTGCCTATGTTTTCCTCTAAGAGTTTGATAGTTTCTGGCCTTACATTTAGGTCTTTAATCCATTTTGAGCTTATTTTTGTGTATGGTGTTAGGGAGTGATCTAATCTCATACTTTTATAGGTACCTGTCCAGTTTTCCCAGCACCACTTATTGAAGAGGCTGTCCTTCCTCCACTGTACATTCCTGTCTCCTTTATCAAAGATAAGGTGACCATATGTGCGTGGGTTTATCTCTGGGCTCTCTATCCTGTTCCATTGATCTATCTTTCTGTTTTTGTGCCAGTACCATACTGTCTTGATTACTGTAGCTTTGTAGCTGAAGTCAGGGAACCTGATTTCTCCAGCTCCGTTTTTCGTTCTCAAGATTGCTTTGGCTATTCGGGGTCTTTTGTGTTTCCATACAAATTGTGAAATTTTTTGTTCTAAAATTTGTTCTAAAATTTGTTGTTTTGTTCTAAAATTTGTTGTTTTCTGTGAAAAATGCCAGTGGTAGTTTGATAGGGATTGCATTGAATCTGTAGATTGCGTTGGGTAGTATTTTCCTTTTTTTGAAATGTTTATTTATTTATTTATGGCTGGGTTGGGTCTTTGTTGCTGCGCGTGGGCTTTCTCTAGTTGCGGTGAGCAGGGGCTACTCTGTTGCGGTGCGCGGGCTTCTCACTGTGGAGGCTTCTCTTGTTGTGAAGCATGGGCTCTAGGTGTGCGGACTTCAGTAGTTGTGGCACATGGACTCAGTAGTAGTAGCTCGCGGGCTCTAGAGCGCAGGCTCAGTAGTTGTGGCACACAGCCTTAGTTGCTCCGTGGCATGTGGGATCTTCCCGGACCAGAGCTCGAACCCGTGTCCCCTGCATTTGCAGGTCTTAACCACTGTGCCACCAGGGAACTCCCTCTTTTATTTTCATCTCAACTGGATATACTCTCTCCCTCCTCCAATGTTGTGCCTTGTATTATAATTATTTGTAAAATTGTTTTGATTATCCCTGCTAAATTGTAGGCTCATTGAGGACAGAGAACATCCCTTATCCAACTTTGTAGACTTTTCTCCTTCTCTCACAGAGCCCCTAGCCTACTGTTCTGAGCAGGTACTCAGATATTTGCAAAATGGATGAATATATAGAATTTTAAAATTATTATTATTTTAAAATTTATTTATTTATTTATTTAGGCTGCTCCGGGTCTTAGTTGCAGCACATGGGATCTTTAGTTGTGGCATGCAGGATCTTTTAGTTGCAATGTGTGAACTCTTAGTTGCGACATGCATGTGAGATCTAGTTCCCTGACTAAGGATTGAACCCAGGCCCCCTGCATTGGGAGTGCAGAGTCTTACCCACTGGACCACCAGGGAAGCCCCTAGAATTTTTTTTTTTTTTTTTATCTTTAACTGCGTTGCGTCTTCGTTGCTGCGTGCAGGCTTTCTCTGGTTGCTGCGAGTGGGGGCTACACTTCATTGCGGTGCGCAGGCTTCTCATTGCAGTGGCTTCTCTTGTTGCAGAGCATGGGCTCTAGGCATGCAGGCTTCAGTAGTTGTGGCGCATGGGCTTAGTTGCTCCGTGGCATGTGGGATCGTCCCAGACCAGGGCTCGAACCCGTGTTCTCTGCATTGGCAGGTGGATTCTTAACCACTGTGCCACCAGGGAAGCCCGAATTTTTTTTTTAAAGTTGGGAAAACTCAGTATTTTATTGTAAAGTCCATGCCATTTCTCATCTTCAGCTCTTCCTAAGGCTCAGCCTCCATGACAGCCATTGCATTCCATTGGGAATAGAATCACAGCTGTGCTTATGCCCTAAGACCTATGTAGAATCTCTTTTCATGGTGTCTGAAAGTTACTGCTTGCAAAATAATAACACCACCCAAAGATAACTGCTGTTAACAGTGTACATATTGTTAGCATTATAATATTATTCCCATTGTCAATAAGCACCCTTTCACGGCAGGGTTTTTTCATAGCTACTTAGTAATCCATCATACGGATATAGCATGATTCATGTCTGACCTGTCCTGAGTGTTAGACTTTGAACATAATATTACTATAAATAATATTATAATGAACTGCCTTGCATGTAATTTTCCATCTCTCTGCTTATTTCCTCAGGATAAATACTACCAAGTAAAGGAAATCTTGAATCAAAGAGACAAATAATCTTTCAAAACTTTTCCAGTTGCCAAATGGCAACCAGATTGTCGGGACACCTAGTAGAAGTACACTCAATTAGTGACACACTCTCCATCTTTGGAGTTTTGGGTTAGTTTCAGATTTTTTTTTAAAGTTTGTTTCTTTGTTTTTGAGGGTTGATTTATTAGGCAAAATTTTATCGTAGTTTTAAGAAAATGTGCATTTCTCTTATTGGTACAGAAGTTGAATATATATGTATGTATACATATGTACCCATATATACATACATACACACGCATACGATGATTGGCCCTTATACTTGTTCTCTTTTTTATTGTGGCATTTGTTTTTTTCTTACGATTTATATATTGGGGAATTAATTCATTGTCTATCACATATGTTACAAATACATGTATATACATTTTAGTATATGTCTCTTTATTTACGACAATTATTTAAAATTTTGACACAGTTTCAGACTTACAGAAAAGTTGTGAGAGTAGTGCAAGGAATTCCCTAGTACCTTCACCCAGAGTCCTCAAATGTTAACATTTTATTACCTTCATCTTATTCTTTTCCTTTTTGGTTTTCTCTATCTATATAATTTTTATTTGGACTATAAGTTATGGACATGAAGCTATGGCATTTAAAAAAATAGCCATAAAGATGTTTAAAATAGACTTTATTTTTTAGGACAGTTTTATTTTTACAGAAAAACTGAGAAAGTAGGACAGAGTTCCCACTTACCCCGCACACAGGGTCCCCTATGATTAACATCATACTTAAAATGAATGAACCAATATTGATATGTTATTATCAGCCAAAGTCCATCACTTATTCAGATTTCCTTAGTTTTTACCTAATGTCCTTTTTCTGTTGTAGAAGTTCATCCAGGACACCATATAGCCTTGTCTTCATGTCCCCTTAGGTTCCTCTGGGCTGTGACAGTTTTTTAGATTTTTCTTGTTTTTGATGACCTTGACAGTTTTGAGGAGGACTGGTCAGGTATTTTGTAAAATGTCCCTCTATTGGAATTTATCTAATGTTTTTCTTATGATGTTACTGGTTTGGGGGAGGAAGACCATGGAGGGAAAGTGCTATTTGCATCACTTCCTATCAAGGATACAGGCTATTAACATGATTTGTCATTGTTGATGTTGACCTTGATCTGAGGAATACAGAGCCTTATAACGTCTATATAAATATCATCAGTTACAAATGAACTTATTTACAAAACAGAAACAGACTCACAGACATGGAAATAAAACTCTTAGTTACCGAAGGGGAAAAGCGGGTGGGGAGGGATAAACTGGGAGTTTGGGATTAACAGATACACACTACTATATATAAAATAGATAAACAACAAGGACTTACTGTATAGCACAGGGAGCTCTGCTCAATATTCTGTAATAACCTAAATAGGAAAATAACTTGAAAAAGAATAGATATGTGTATATGTATAAGTGAATCACTTTGTGTACACCTGAAACTAACACAACATTGTGAATCAACTATAGTCCAATATAAAATAAAGATTAAAAAAAAAACACCCTCCGTGGCATTTAGATCAGGTCAACTATTCTGAACAAAACTTGGAGGTTCAAGTTATCTTTTTTTTAAAAATTTATTTATTTTATTTAATTTATTTATTGTTTCTGGCTGCATTGGGTCTTTGTTGCTGTGTATGGACTTTTCTCTGGTTGCTGCGAGTGGAGGCTACTCTTCATTGAGGTGCATGGGCTTCTCATTGTGGTGGCTTCTCTTGTTGTGGACTATGGGCTCTAGGCACATGGGCTTCAGTAGCTGTGGCTCGTGGGCTCTAGAGCACAGGCTCAGTAGTTGTGGCTCGCGGGCTTAATTGCTCCGCGGCATGTGGGATCTGCCCGGACCAGGGCTTGAACTTGTGTCCCCTGCATTGGCAGGCAGATTCTTAACCACTGCGCCACCAGGGAAGCCCTCAAGTTATCTTTTAGTCATCATAAAAACTGTACAATAGCTAAAGAACTGTTATATTCATTGCAATTCGTGGCCTGAATAATATATTGATGGGAATTGCTTAACTATAAGGTTAATGTTATACAGTGTGTTTTTGGTGATACTACAAACTAGAAATTAATGTTGGAACAGAAAGTCTTAAAACTGGTTCTTCAAAACATTTAGCAAATTATTTGAACTGCAAAAATACTTGCGTGCATCCACTGAAGGTAAGAGCATCTGTACACCTCTGTATCCCAGATGTAGCCTTCAATTTTCAGTATTGTTTTGCAAAGGAATACATCTCATCTAGAAACCATTTAGCTGTCTTGTTTCCATTATTCTTATTTCCCTTTCACTGAATAAACCTTTTGAATGTTTGAGCAGTTAAATTCCCACACTCTACATTTGATCATTTCCAGGAGTCAATAAGAAAATTTAGTAAAGTGAATCTGAATGATTTATTTGTACAGAAAGAGTGAATTTCCTCTTAGTCGTACATCCGACACCCACACGATACCTCATCTATGATGCTGGGAAGGAACATTTTCAGGAGAAATTTGATGCCCAATTAGTGTGTTTTAATTTAGTCAGTGGAATTTCCATCTGGCTCCAGTATATATCCTGGAGCATAGACAAGCATGGAGTGAAACAGTTGATGAGTTTGTGGGATGGGTCCATAGATACAAAAACACTTCACCCAAGCAGGATTTTAGAGATTCTGAGTTTCCCCCCTCTTTTTGTTAGTTACAGGATGAATGGGGACAGAGAAAGCACATGCTACATATTTTGCAAATAAACACCTTAATATATAATTCAGTTTATATATAAATGTAAATTAACTGCCACAGGAAAGTCTGAGATAAAACAAGCCTATTATAAAAGTAAAGTTTTGGGACTTCCATCGTGGTCCAGTGGTAAGGAATCTGCCTTGCAATGCAGGGGATGCGGGTTTGATCCCTGGTGGGGGAACTAAGATCCCACATGCTGTGGGACAACTAAGCCCGCACACCACAACTACTGAACCCTCGTGCCACAACTAGAGAGAAACCCGCTCATCACAATGAAAGACCCACACGTGCTACAACGAAGACCCGACGCAGCCAAATAAATAAATAAATATATACTTTAAAAAGTAAAGTTTTCACAGAAGGTTTTTGTTCCTATTTTGTCTAAAAATAGAGGGGATTCCAGAAGTCTATGATCCTGGTCCAAAAATCCTGTTTTCCATTTTGTGGAAGATATCTTTTCAGTCCACTTCAAACAGGGACATGTTGTGTCTTCTGGTCTTCAGTTGTTCTGTTTGCATACACTTGAGCTTGAGCTTAGACAGCTGACATTGGTCATCTCTTTACTTTCCTAAGAATCACACTCCCTTCCTGGGCACCTTCATCTCGAGAAGTTGTGTCACAGTGTTAGGGAATGTCCAGATTTGGCTAACTCCTAACATTTCCCCGATTCTGTGTAACAAATTAGCACTTCTTATTCAGATTTTCTGGGTTTTGTTTGTTTGTTTGTTTATGTCTTGAGGGTACAACAACATAATCTCAAATGATTGTGGAATGTTAAGTTTGAATGCAAAGATTTTACTGTGCTTCTTTTGACAGTTCTTGATTTCAGGTGATTAGGAATTCATTATTTTTAGGAGGGAAAGGTGATCACGTACCTAAAAAACTTTCAAACGTTGACCTTTGCTAACACAGTTCTGATTGTGTTTAATCATGACTGTTAGGACATCACTGAGCAAGCCTCAGGCAGAGACGATCATGACAGAAACACCCCGTCCTTCCAGGAACAGGACCAGAAATGTCTGCATATGTCGGTAGACTCCGAACCTCAGAGTCTATGAACACTTTATGGGGTTCTGCTGTATCCTCAAGTTTGTTTCCCAGCCGTGGAAAATGCCCGTGAGAAACAATTGTGCAACTATGAACTGTTAGTCACTTTATATTTCCTGAATATTCCCTGTTTAATTTCCCTGGTAGCTGGCAATCACATCGAGGATTTAAGTTGCTGAAGGGAATTCGGGAAAACCCACATAAATGTCCTGGATGAGGTTTGGCAAGCTACGCGTCTTAGTGACATAACAATGTCATAACTAGAGATTTCATCAAACACAGGAGGCAGGAAATCCCTCCTGCTGCCAGACACCCACTTACACTCACTGGAGTCTGAGAATCATTGTTTGTTAAAACGGATTCTACACCATTTTTAATCTGATAATCAGGCTGCTGGAACAAAAATTTGGACCCGGTGTTTAGATACAATGAGATTTCGTTAAAAATGAGCATCTTCAGGGACATTTTAGAAAAAGAAAAGGAAAAAGGAAAACTTAGTAAAGTTTCTGTAAAGGGAACAACAACTTCTCCAGGAAAAGCTTAGCCTGCTCCCTCCAGATGGGGCCTGAGCTCTGGGGAGGGATGCATAGGGCCTGACCAATCAGCCGAGCCAACCACGGCAGTCTGAGGGATGGATGACAGTGTTCCCAGGCAGACTTTTCTCACCCCCAAGAGCCTAATGAACAAGACTTAAACCTTAAGACAGCATTTTATAAATTGAGGTATTATATGTATCTTAGTCGCTGTGAAAATAGTCTGACATGTTCTGAATTTTATCCCATTCTAGATGCTGTTTCATAGTGTGTAGGTTTAGATTACTTCAAGGTACTTTTTATTTTTGCTCACTTTTTTGTTTTTATTTGGATCTAAGAATATAACCAGATTCTGTTCTAGAATTTGGAAACTTTTTAGGAGAGAGATCTGTATACTGGTAAAGGAAGTTGAGTGTTGACTTGCCAATATTCTCCATTTATACCTGCTCATTCTATCTCACTTACTGTATGATCTTGGGCTACTTTGTTTGTCTAATTCTTTGATATTTAATTCTGTCGCTTGGGTAAGTATTGAGATCTTGGTTACCATTATATATGTTTATTGGCCGCATTTCCACCACTTAAGACATTTTTATTATATTCATGGGAACATGAATTTAGCGTTATGTTTTTATTGCCTAGTGGTTTACCATTATATGGTGATTTTATCTGCTAATGCTTCTTGCTCTGGCACTGATTTAATCTGATACTATGGTGATTGCTCTGCTCTTCTTAAATTTGTGCAGGTGTCTTAGAATGTAGATCATCTTGTTACTTCAGAGGTTGGTCCCTGCTCACGTTTATGTAACTCCTGTGGTCTGTGTGTAGCAGACTGTTGGATTTCACGCTATAGTGAAGTCCAGTCTATTTGCTCAGGGTGTTAAAATTGTATCTCCAAATTGACATTTTTAGCCCCAAACTCTCCTCTCAACTCCAGACCTTGGATGTCTAATAGGCATCTGTATTTGTTTCCTGGGGTTGCCATAGCAATGCACCACAAACTGGGTGGTTTAAAACAACAAATGTATTGGTGCACAGCTCTGGTGTTCAGAAGTCCAAAATCAACGTGTTGCCAGGGCCATCCTCCCTGGGACTCTAGGTAGGATTCTTCCTTGCCTCTTCCAGCTTCTGGTGGTGGCCACCAATCCTTGGCACTCCTTGACCTGCAGCTGCATCCCTCCAATGTCTGCCCCCATTGTCACATGGTCTTCTTGTAAGGACACTGGTCATGTTGCTAATCCAATATGGATTAACAATAAGGTCCCAGCTAACTCTACTATGATCTCATCTTAACTAGTTACTTCTGTAAGACACCTTTTCCAAACAAGAGCACATTGTAAGGTTCTGGGGGCTGGGACTTCAACCTATCTTTATTGGGGGACACAGCATTTTATATATATATTTTTTTAATTAATTTATTTTTGGCTGTGTTGGGTCTTCATTTCTGTGTGAGGGCTTTCTCTAGTTGCAGTGAGCGGGGGCCACTCTTCATCGCGGTGTGTGGGCCTCTCACTGTCGCAGCCTCTCTTGTTGTGGAGCACAGGCTCCAGACGCGCAGGCTCAGTAGTTGTGGCTCATGGGCCTAGTTGCTCCGCAGCGCGTGGGATCTTCCCAGACCAGGGCTCGAACCCGTGTCCCCTGCATTGGCAGGCAGACTCTCAACCACTGAGCCACCAGGGAAGCCCAACACAGCATTTTTATGTAATTTTTATATAACAGCTCTGTTTAGATATCTTCTTGTGGTTTTTCGAAAGATAGCTTTCGCCTTACTTGCATTTGCTGTGTCTCTGCTTCCATTTTCTCTCCCCCCCAGTCTTCTCATGGCTTACTTAGATCATTTGGCTTCTCTGCTCAAAGAGACCTCTTCTGACCACCTTATCTAAAATAGAATCTCTCATCCTCTGACACATATCACTATCTAACATTTTATGTTTGTTTACTGTCCACTTCCCCAACCAGGATGCAGTATCTGTGAGAGCAGGAAATTAATATTACATCTGATCATTATACCCCCAGGTCCTGAGGCCGTACTTGGCACATAATAAGTGTTCAATCCACACGTGTTGAATTAATGCAGGAAGGGATATCATTGTAGCATCATCTGTTTCCCTGTTGCTTTACTGAGCAGAGATCTGAATCAGAGTGAATAAAAGGAAGGTGCAGGGGAAGAGTGTTTAAGTAGAGTGTGGCAGGACAGTATGTGCAAAGGGCCTGAGGCAAGAACATGCATGGCATATTCAAGTACCAGCAGGGTTGGCCAGTGAGTCAAGGTGAGTGGTAAGAGATGCCATCAGAGAAATGGACCATATCAAGCTCTCGCCTTGCCCGTGATGTTCTGGCCACCTGGTGTTCTTTCCCTGGCTGTTCCAATGGTTACCTTCTCATTCTCGGGTGGTGGCCGCAATGTCACCTCCCTCTCATTACCCTATGCACAGCACCTCATAGCATTTATGACCAGCAGTAAATCTGTTTACTTTTTTTGTTGTTGTTGTTGTTGTTGTACGCGGGCCTCTCACTGCTGTGGCCTCCCCCGCCGCAGAGCACAGGCTCCGGATGCGCAGGCTCAGCGACCACAGCCCACGGGCCCAGCTGCTCCGTGGCATGTGGGATCCTCCCGGACCGGGACACGAACCCGTGTCCCCTGCATCAGCAGGCGGACTCTCAACCACTGCGCCACCAGGGAAGCCCCTGTTTACTTTTTAAAAATATAAATTTATTTATTTATTTTTGGCTGTGTTGGGTCTTCGTTGCTGCGCGTGGACTTTCTTTAGTTGCGGCGAGCAGGGGCTACTCTTCGTTGCTGTGCGTGGGCGTTCTCTAGTTGTGGCGAGCAGGGGCTACTGTTTGTTGCAGTGCGTGGGCTTCTTATTGTGGTGGCTTCTCTTGTTGTGGAGCACGGACTCCAGGCACGCAGGCTTCACTAGTTGTGGCACACGGGCTTCAGTAGCTGTGGCTCGCGGGCTTAGTTGCTCCGTGGCATGTGGGATCTTCCTGGACCAGGGCTCAAACCTGTGTCCCCTGCATTGGCAGGTGGATTCTTAACCAAAGCCCCCGTTTACTTCTTTACTGTCTTGCCCTACTACCCCACCAGGCACTTAAGTGTCATGTGGGTCAAGACCGAGTTTGTTTAAGGACTATTGCTCTCCTGGGACCTAATACAGGGCATGTTCCCACAAGTGTTGGTTAAGTGAGTGAACAAAGATAACCTTCTACTGGTAAATGAGTTCCCCTGAGTAGTTTAATTCAGCTTATAAAAACATGTCTCTCTTTTACTGGGAGGAGAGAAAGAGGAGAAAAGAAAAAGGCAGCCATATCTAAATATGTCTCTACCTCCAGTACTTAATACCAAGTAATATAGTGATATTCCTGGCATTTTCCTATGTGACATTTCTGTATTCCCATGACCTTAAAGCATATCCCTTATGAATAGTAAGGCTCTGTTTTTTCTCTTACCACATGGATCAAGTTTTTACCCAACATATTTTCCCAGTGTCTCTTGATTTTCTTTTCACATATTCTTCATAACATTAACCTTATAAGGCATATAAAAAATTTCTAGTCTGAGATTAAACAAGAATAAAGTGAAGTTAATTGTCTACAGCTAATAAGTATATTCATTAGCTTTTATTTATTTATTTATTTTGGCCAATTCTGAATCCATTTATTGTGCGCTTACTGTATATAAGGCACTGGGCTAGGCCCTGGGGGTCCTGGGGTCAGCTGAGCGGGAGACACATGGTTCCCACCTTCCTAAAGCTTATGTTCTGTTGTGAGAAAGATATTAAAAGTTATTCACGTAAGAAATTACCGAATTACAACGTACATCTAAGTGACTCACAAAGGAGGAGTGTATGATGCTCTGAAAATATCCTACAATTTTAGGCATCAAGGAAAGCATCTTTGCTGATTATCTTTCCAATAATCATTCTTTCCTTTTTTGTTATGAACAGAATCCAGATTGTGTTTGGATCAGTAAACTATCCAGCTTTCAAAACTCCTTTTTTTACCTCCTTTACAACTCGGGATGTCCACCTGTCACAGCCCCCACCAACGAGAATGCTGGGTGGGTGCTATTTTCCAGGTACAGGTGCTCTTTGTTTCACTTCCTGCCTGATGGAGATGTTCATGGATTGACATGGGGACTGATGTCACACGCTAAGGATGGTACAGGAGAAAGATAAAAGGAGCCCGGGGTCTTGATGATGTCGAAGACCTGCTACACCAGCCCTGGATTTTCCACCCCCTGACTTTTTGGTAGGTGCTGACAATTAGCCCTTTCTTTTTTTTTTTTTTTTTTTTGTGGTACGCGGGCCTTTCACTGTTGTGGCCTCTTCCGTTGTGGAGCACAGGCTCCGGACGCGCAGGCTCAGCGGCCATGGCTCACGGGCCTAGCCGCTCCGCGGCATGTGGGATCCTCCCGGACCGGGGCACGAATCCGTGTCCCCTGCATCGGCAGGCGGACTCTCAACCACTGCGCCACCAGGGAAGCCCCAATTAGCCCTTTCTTGATGGAGCCACAGCAGCTGGGTTTCCACTCCACACAGTTGCATGCAATTCCTAAAGAATACAGCTTATGTGCATTTGAACTGGGCTTTGAAGGGCCCGAGTAGCAACTAACTGGGAAAGGGGGCCAAGAAAAGAAGTCTTTTCAAGCGGTCTGTTTGGACTGTGGGCTTTTGTTTTTTTTTTTAATTTTATTGAAGTATAGTTGACTTACTATGTTGTGTTAATTTCTTCTGTACAGCAAATCAGGCTATTGAATATAGTTCCCTGCCCTATACAGTAGGACCTTGTTGTTTATCCATTCTATATATAGTGGTTTGCATCTGCTAATTCTAAACTCCCGATCCATCCCTCTCTCTCCCCTTCTCCCCCTTAGTAACCACAAGTCTGTTCTCTATGTCTGTGAGTCTGCTTCTGTTTCGTAGATCGGTTCATTTGTGTCATATTTTAGATTCCATGTATAAGTGATATCATATGTTGTTTTTCTTTCTGACTTCACTTAGTATGATAATCTCTAAGTCCATCCATGTTGCTGCAAACGGCATTATTTCATTCTTTTTTTATGGCCGAGTAGTATTCCATTGTATATCTGTACCACATCTTCTTTATCCATTCATCTGTCGATGGACATTTAGGTTGTTTCCATGTCTTGGCTATTGTGAATAGTGCTGCTATGAACATAGGGGTGCATGCATCTTTTTGAATTATTGGACTGGGGGCTTTTGAATATCAGGGGTTCGTTGTCTGAGTTCAAGGGTGTGGGATGAAGACTTCTAAAATACCTCTAAAATTGGCCTTGGGGATGAACCTGTCAGAGGGGAAAAGTCTGATAATAATGAGGAGTAGTAGGAATAATAATGGTAGTAGTAGTGGTAATAATGATAATAGCTCACCGTTGCAGGGCGCCAGACACTGTTCTAAGGGATTTACATGCATGACCTCATTCAGTTCTCACAATAACCCTTGGTGAGGAAGGTGCTATTGTTACCCCCACTTGACAGTTGAAGAAACCAAAGTGAAGGAATATGAAGCTGCTGGCCCAAGATTGGCACAGCAAGTAAATGGAGGAGCTGGGATTCGAGCTCCCATAGTGTGGCTTGAGAGCCTGCGCTCATTGCTGCATAACCGGCAGAACTTGCCCCAAACCTTGAACCCGTTCCTGCTTCTTTCGCCTTGACGACTAAGAGGACCCGTGAGATGTACCCACAAACACAATGTGTTGATGTACTTACTGAGGAGTGTGCCTTTGACTCTACTCCTCGATAGCTCGTAGGTCAATAAGGTGACAGTTTGGGAATGCTTCCTGTAGGTCCTCTCCTTTTGATTGTTTTTGGGATCCCTACTGAATGAATTGTTCCCTTGCATTATGAGATATAGAGATGCTTGCTTTACTTTTTTAGACCCTGCCCCAAATTCTACTGATTTGTTCCAACTTGTGATAAAAATAATTATCCCAGGACATGCAGGGCTCATCCCAGGCCCCAGACCTTTCTCTGTCTGCCACTGCTCCTGCTGGAACAGTCAAAACCCTTCCCCTTAGGTCCAGCTCCAGAAAACTTGGAGAGTAGCCCACAGACTACAAGTTCAAAACTAGCTCAGAAACTGTTTGTTACTGGTCTGCAACAGCATTAGCAGAGAAATAGAGAATAGCATTTAAAAGCTTTTTGGCAATTTAGCATTACCCCAGCATCCAAGCATGTGACTGATGAATTTGTCTTGTTGACAAGGCATAGAGCACCCTCAGTGCTGTCAAACTTAGGTGATGAACTGGATATAGCCAGAGCTGTGTTGCAGCCATGGGCAATAGGACCACTTCTTGGTTCATGGTGGATTGGAAATGAAAACAAAAGTGGTCTCTCACCGCAGAGAGTTTGAGCATCAGTGCTCTAACCCACATCAGTTCTTCCCACTGGGAGTCGCCATGGTTATCCAGTCGATATGTAATCTTGTGCTGGACCTTATATATACATACATATATATATATATATATATATTTTTTTGGCTGCCTTGGGTCTTTGTTGCTGCGTGTGGGTTTTCTCTAGTTGTGGCGAGTGGGGGCTACTCTTCACTGCGGTGTACAGGCTTCTCATTGCAGTGGCTTCTCTTGTTGCAGAGCATGGGCTCTATGTGTGCGGGCTTCAGTAGCTGTGGCACGTGAGCTCAGTAGTAGTGGCTTACAGGCTCAGTAGTTGTGGCGCACGGGCTTAGTTGCTCCATGGCACGTGGGATCTTCCTGGACCAGGGCTTGAACCTGTGTACCCTGCATTGGCAGGCAGATTCCTAACCACTGCGCCACCAGGGAAGACCCAGGACCTTATATTTTTAAGCTTGATTCCAGTTGTTTCATCTATGGAGGTCTCACTTTCTTGTTTGTATTGTTGCAGGGCCCTTGAAGACAGAAAACGTCCTTTCTCTTCTTTTGTATCTAGCCTGGCACTTAGCATGCTCCTAGACACACACAGTAAGCACTCAAGTGTTTTTGTTTGTTTGGGGTTTTTTTGTTTTTGTTTTTGTTTTTTTGGCCATGATTCAAATCATAAGATGAGGCCGGGTTGGACAGGCAGGAGGAGAAGAGTCAACTTTGCCTCACTTGGTGCTAAAAGGGAGAAAGATCTCTAATAACTGATTTTTTACAAATACAAGGTCAGTGAAGAACCTTCAGGCATACTATTGGAATGACCATTTGTGTTGTATGCCAGGCATTATGTTAGAGGTTTTATTTATTTACATTTATTACTTCAGTTAATTTTTACACCATCTCTTGAAAGGTATAATTATAGGTATCATTACCACCATTTTGGAGATGAAGGAAATGAAGTATCAGAGAGGTTGAGCAACTTGCCCAAGATCACACAGCTCCCGAGTGGTGGTGGTCTGTCTGACTTAAAAGCCGGTGTACTTTTTCTTATTCTCATTAATACTTAGTAACAGCAGTTATTGATAAAAGGGAATGTTACTGGATTTAGAAAATACATGTACTCTGTCATTTTTCTGAACAAGCTTTCTTTGTCATTGTTCTGATGTCTTATGTTTCCATTACGGCGTTTCCTTCATATACTTATCTTTTACTTTAGAGAATGGTGCAAAATTATGCTTGGTCCAGGCCGCCCAGCAAATTACAATTCCAGCTTTACCTTTGCATCTCTAGGGAGAAGAAAGAGACAAAGCCTTCTTCTCTGGCTCTAATTAGGCTGTAATTCAGCCTCCTAGCCATGGAGGTCGGGACATGCAGCTTTAGCAGACATCTGTGTCCTGTCTCTGAGAACAGTGGATTTGTTACATGCTTCTCTGGTGTGTCATCCTTACTGTTTCTTGTATGGGGTTTTCAGATGCCACTCTCTGGTTCTTTGGAGATCATTGTTTTTTAGTGCTTTTAGTAGTTTTCAAAGGCTTTTATTACTTAATTTAAACATGTATTTCTTAGTTCTTCATTTTATCAGTCTTTGACAATTATTTGGACAACTTGTGCTCCTCAGTTAGAAAAGAATTGCAAATTGGATGAGACAAAGGCACATTTACTATCAACTAAGATACCCAAGCTGATTGTTTAATTTTCCTCTAGAACATAAATTTATAATTGTATTCCTTTAGATGTGTTTCAGGAAACTGACTACTTAAAGGGTGAAGTTTGAAAGAGATAAAACGGAAATTTTAATGGTATTTGCATTTCTATGTCAGAGTCAGATCTATACTTTAAAAACAACTTTTATGTTTTAAAAAACAAGGTTATGAGGAATTGTTTGTATTTGATGTGTATTCTTGGGTCCTTAACAAATTCAAAGGAAACTTGGTTATGGACAGATGATTGAGAAACCAATTCTGTCTTTCATACTGTGTTTATCTTGAAGTGACTCAGTAATTAAAAATGAAAACAGAACGATTGTGATTCAGGATGTTACAAGGAGGGGAAATACAAGGAAGGAAAAAAAAGTAAATTCCCCTCTTTGGAACTTACATGGTCTTCTGACAAGTAGTTTACTCACCTCTAAAACATATGCATATATATGTATTTAAGTAAGTTTTCTTTACCCAATTACCTGTCACATCACTGTTTCTTTAATCCCTCACGTCTAATTGGTGATCAAAGCCCTGAATTCTATCTGTTAAATGAAGCTTTGACTCTGTCCCTTACTCTCCAATCCAACTGCCCTGCAGTTATTTATTTAAAAAGAATTTTTTTGGTGAACATTCTTTTTTTAAAAAATTAATTAATTAATTAATTTTTGGCTGTGTTGGGTCTTCGTTGCTGCGCACGGACTTTCTCTAGTTACAGCGAGTGGGGCTACTCTTCGTTGTGGTGTGCGGGCTTCTCATTGCGGTGGCTTCTCTTGTTGCAGAGCATGGGCTCTAGATGAATGGGCTTCAGTAGTTGTGGCACACGGGCTTCAGTACTTGTGGTGCGTGGGCTCAGCAGTTGTGGCTCGTGGGCTCTAGAGCACAGGCTCAGTAGTTGTGGCGCACGGGCTTAGTTGCTCCGCGGCATGTGGGATCTTCTGGGACCAGGGCTCGAACCCATGTCCCCTGCATTGGCAGGCGGATTCTTAACCACTGTGCCACCAGGGAAGTCCTCTGCAGCTACTTACATTTCTTGCCTTTTAACTGGTCTTATTGGCCCCCAAATCTTCCATTCTCCAACCCAACTTTCACACTGCTGCCAGAGCGATGGCTCCTTAGAAAACATACCTGGTTGTGTCATTCTGCCACTTAAAATTCTTCCATCTTTATTTCTCCCAGAAAGAAAAAAATAAAATAAAAAACCAGAATAAAGAGACACAAAATACAGAGACAAGATAAAAGGCAGTTCTTGCTTTCTAATCCTTGCCTGCCCTTCCTTCCTCCTCATCGCTGGTGTTCCAGCCTCAGGGACAAGATCATCACTCCTGAGTCTGTTCTTTTGATCACATGGTGCTGTTGGCCTAGAATGTTCTTCACCAGCCACTTCCCCTCCCAGAGGCCCAGTGAACGTTTTGGCATCATTACTTTCTTGATAAACCTTATGTGATCATCTCTTCCCTCCCTCCTCTGCTTCGATTTAACCAAAAGCCCAATGTGTTTTCAATATTAATCTAGGTTACATAAATTTTAATTATTTCATTTGTATCTAATTATTGTATTTTAATAGCGATGTGGCAGGTGGTTGAGACCTCCATGCTGATTGCCTGGATTCCGATTCTAGCTTTGCTATTTCCTAGCTGGGTTACTGGGCAAATTACTGAAGCTCTCATACTTCAGCTTACTCATGTGTAAAAGGGAGATAATAACAGCACCCACTTCCTAGGGCTGGAGTGAAGATTCAGTGAATCAATGCACTTAAAATTCTTGCACCACTCACTGCCTGTGACAAGCTAATTGTCACATTGCTCATTCCGAGGAAGTTGTCATGTGAATTGCATAGATCTCATTAAAGAAAGTACTTTAAAAATATTTTATTTTTAAATTATTCATTTAATTATGTTAGCTAAATGTTAATAAATAAATAGGGCTGGATTCAGTTGTAAGAGAACAAATTGGATCATGTTAATATCAATCGCAACAAATTGCTATAGGGTTCTTACCCAGGAAAATGAAAAACTTTTAAAATAAAGAAATTGTTTACTCTTGGGCAGAAAAGTTTAATACAGTTCTTGAATTTTAGTAATTTAAGTCAGAACCTTGACTGATTGGCAGATTATCTACAATTTATTAAACTCATTGACTCGGTTTCTGAAGAATCCAGTGCACAGATTAAGTTACGTTAATGTGCAGAGTAGATCCAGAAGTAAGAAGTAAAGATGTCTGGCTGGTTCCTTGGCCACTAGTAATCAGGGAGTTGCAGTTTAGTTTTCCAGTTCTCCCTTGGATGATTCCAATTTTCACCATTATAAATTATGTTGAAATGAACATCTTTTACCCAAAACTTCTGTGCATCTTTAATTATTTCCTTAGAATAAATGGATCAAAGCAGAATGATCAGATCAAAGGAAATGATTGAGTCTTTGTATACTAATTGCTAGCTTACGTTCCAAATAGGTTTTTACTCATTTATACTCTTACCAACAGTGTTTGAAAGTGTTCATTTCCTCTACATTTCTGCTATCAAAGAGTATTTGATTTTTTATCTTTCCTAACTTCATAGGCAAAAAAAAAAAAAAAAAGGAAGAAGAAAAGGAAAAACAGAAACGGTATAGCTCGCTCTTGCATGGGAGAAAAATATTTCATTCTCATTTACATTTCTTTACTAGTTTTTAATAAAAAATGTATGCTTCAGAGTCTACTATTTTTCTGTTCACAGGATTTTTAACAACCAAAACTCTTCATATCTAATACTTAAAAAAGAAAACCCTACATAAATTAAACAGAAGAGGAGAAAGAGATACTGCTATTACATGCATTGAGATTAAGAAAGATCACAAGACTAAACTCCAGAACCTAAAGACTGACTTTCAAAAAGGACAACAGGTGTGGACTTCCCTAGTGGTGCAGTGGTTAAGAATCCGCCAGCCAATGCAGGGGACACGGGTTCGAGCCCTGGTCTGGGAAGATCCCACATGCCGCGGAGCAACTAAGCCCGTGCTCCATAACTACTGAGCCTGCACTCTAGAGCCCGTGAGCCACAACTATTGAGCCCACGTGCCACAACTACTGAAGCCCACACGCCTAGAGCCTGTGCTCCGCAACAAGAGAAGCCACCGCAATGAGAAGCCCATGTTCTGCAACTAGAGAAAGCCCGTGCACAGCAACCAAGACCCAATGCAGCCAAAAATAAATTATAAACAAACAAACAAAAAGGACAACAGGGGTACTTCCCTGGTCCAGTGGTTAACACTCTGTGCTCCCAATTCAGGGTCCGGGGTTCGATCCCTGCTCAGGGAACTAGATCCCGCATGCCGCAACTAAAAGTTCACATACCACAACTAAGGAGCTGGCAAGCTGCAACTAAGGCACCCGCCTCCCGCACCTAAGACCCAGCGCGGCCAAAAAAAAAAAAAAAAAGACAACAGGAATCTCAACAACTGGAATCAAAGAAACTCAGTTTGGAACTTTGTATTTTCAGTTACTGGATGGGAATGTGTAAAGTTTAGTAATAGAGAGACTTTTGGTGATTTAAGAGACATCTGATCTATATTATTTGTGAACCAGCTCAAAATTTCTTGGTGATATAGTTTGAAAAATGATCAGAGCTATTAATTAATTTTTGTATCCAAAAAGGTATATGAATTAGAAAGATGAATGTATAACTTTGCAGTGATTGGTGGTACCTATCTCCTGCAGCGTTCTCATTCAGTACTGTTTAGAATAATGATGTGTGTATGAACAGTGTTATGCACACTCATATCTACAACGTAGTTAGATGTGAGGATTTTCAGAGATATACATGTATTTTAAATTCAAATAATCTTCATGGTATTTGAAGGTAGAATTCCGGGGCCCCGCAGGAGGGAAGGAAGGGGTTAAACAGGGTAGGAAGTTGCTAGGACAGGCCTCTGGGCTGACTTCTCATTAAGAAATCTGGTATTTCAGGTTGGACTGGGCTCTGGGCATGGTTACTCCTTTGTTCAAGAGAAAAAGTGATTGGATCTGCCAGCACTGTCAGGCCGGACCTGTAGAAAATGAATTCTCGCGCTGTCTAGAATTAGAAAGTGAGGCCGGGGGCCCCCCGAAGTCCCTTGAACAGACTTTACCCCGTAAATCCAAGCCCGTATTCCCCGATTTCCTAGGACTGTGCATAATAACTGAACCCGCAAGGCCTCACCCCACAGCATCTCCATGTATACTGGGAGTAAATTTGGAAACGTCAGTGATCTAGTTCACAAATCTTAGTCTTTCTAAGAGTGGTGGATTCCTTTCACATTTATCGTGAGACTACCCCTTAAGTAAAAGTGACCTTGAAATTGCCATTTTTATTTCAGATGAATTTGTTTTCCTACTTTTCATAGTTTGCGATTTGTGTATTTTTCTACCTCTCTGATGACCAGCGTCTGCGTGTGGATTCCTTCTTGCCACATTTTTTTTTTCAGTTGCTTCATTTAACCTGTGACTAATGAGTTAAATAAAAACAACATGTACTCCTAGAATTTAGGAGCACAGCTTGTTCCAGGCCTGATAAAGAGGAGGAAACCGTGCTGTTCATTCCTGTCATTCTTTCTCCCTCCCTTCCCTTCAAAATTATCATCAAAAGTCATGTTGGAAAGTTTTTAATTAATGGTAGTGAGCCCAGGGTATGTTTATTTTGAATTAAATTGATTGGTTCCTTTAGGAATTTACCTACCAAGCACTAACTTATCTTCCTGTCATATGGGAATTATTCTGTAAATGTTCTCGCCAGCCAGCTCACAGGTTTAAGGGCCCCAGGCTGTACACAGTGCCTGAAGGGAAGAAAATAGGTGGGAAGAAACTGTCAGGAAGGAGAGAATGTAAACTCCCTGAGACATTTGGGATTTAATGGAAACAGCGGTAGACCAGAAGTCTAGGAACCCGGGCTCTAGGCTGAGCTCCCTGCTTGGATGTGCGAAATTGCACAATGTCACCCAGCCTCTCAGGTCCCCGTTTTCCTCACTTATAAAATAGAAATTATAACACCTTGTGTGGCCTGTTTCCCTAGGATGGCAGTGGAAATCCAATGAGATACTGTATGCAAAAATCACTTTGTAAAAATCACTTTCTAGGGACTTCCTTGGTGGCGCAGTGGTTAAGAATCCACCTGCCAATGCGGGGGACATGGGTTCAAGTCCTGGTCTGGGAAGATCCCACATGCTTCGAAGCAACTAAGCCTGTGCACACAACCACCGAAGCCCACACGCCCAGAGCCCGTGCTCCTCAATAAGAGAAGCCACTGCTCGCCGCAACTAGAGAAAGCCCGTGCACAGCAACAACGACCCAACGCAGCCAAAAATTTAAAAAAACAAAACAAAACATAAAAAATAATTTTTAAAAATAAAGCTCTTTCTAGAAGTAAAATGTAATTATTATTTTGGAAAGAAAATATGAGACAGGCAGGAAAGTGCATCCTCTTTGGGAATTCATTCTGGAGCGAGGTTTTAGGGGCATTGGGAAGGGCCTCGCTTGGGTAACTTAGATGAAATTCCTCCAGGAAGTTTCCCCTGACCCTACCCCTTCCCACACCCAGGTCTGTGCTCTCCAGACACGCCCCTACCACCCTGTACTCTTAGCATTTTGCAGACAGTGTTGTCACTGTTTACAAGGCTGTAAGTCCCTTGAGGTCAGAACCTGGTCTTACCCATCATGTGTCCACAGAGCCTGGCATTGTACACATAGGGAACACTTAATAAACAAGTGAAACTATTTCTCATAAGTAAAATCCTGAAGGAGGCATTAAATCAGACAGGGTCATACATCAAAGGACTCTGATGCACACTTAGCACTGTAGGGAAAAGTCAGTGGATTGAAACCAGACTTGGTGTCCAAAAGACTAGGTTTAAGTCCTAGCTCTATCACTTTTTTGCTGTGTTACCTTGGGGAAGTGACTTAACCTCTCTGAGCTTCAATTTCCTCAATTGTAAAATGGAGTAAAATACTTTTCTGGGTTTTATTTTCTTTAACACCATTAAGAACACCATTTTTGTTCTTTGTTAATGGCACATTTAATTCGGCAAATGCTCTAAAATATTTTGTTTTGATTATTCCTGCAATATAAATAACAAGACAATATTAACATACTTTGCAATATGTTTCTAAAGTAAACATAAAATTGTAATAATAGAATCATTTTTATCTTAGTTCATCTACAACTTTATCCTCTCTCATTGTTCAGGTTGTTGGGTGATTTGAATCATGAGGGTTTGAGGGAGATGGAGCACCTGAGTAAGGATGATAGTTTTATATAAACTCATACTACGTTCCTGGTACGTCCTTCCTATGACCACTAGCCTAGGGCAAACCCCTATCAGCTCTGGCCACCTAAATTATCTTGCTGCATCCATTCGTGCCTGTCTTCAAGTCATTTCTCCTAATATAGAGCAAATGTTAAAAACTTGCAAATCTGATCATATTGCTTAAAGCCTGACTTCTCACTGCCTGGGAATAAAGTCCAGGATCCTCCTGGAGCTGGTTCTCCATATTATGTCTCTCTGTCTCTGTCTCTGCCATTGTCCTCTCTCATTATCCTCCAATGAGCTGGATCTAATTTTCTCAGCCTCAGACTTTGTCATGCTCTTTCCTCTGCCTGGAATATTCTCTTCTCTCTTTGCATCTGGCCAACTGTACTGTCAACCAGGTCTCAGTGTTAACGTCACTTCTTCATGAGCCCCTAGACTAGACTGAGGGTCCTTGTGACCTGCTTTCTGAACATCTCTGTTCCTGACGCTTGCGATGTTCTAATGTCTCCTTCGCTAGACCAGACTGTCAGCTCCACAAAGGCAAGGGTGGTCTCTCCAGTTCACCTCTACACCCCTATATCCTGCAGAGCATGGGGTGGGCCTCATGCAAGAGGTACCAGGTGTGTGTTCCCTGAACTAGAAGTGATACAGCCACCTAGCCCAAGACAGAGCATTGAGTCTGTCACGGCAGTCATTCATTCGGTTACTGATCCCCTTACTCTGTGTCAGGCACCGTTCTGGGGGCTGCGGACACAGCAATGAACACAGAGCCACACGTTCTTGCTTTCGTGGGGTTTATATCCTAGTAAGGAGGGCCTGATAATAAATGAAGCCAGGTGTGGAGCATGTTAGCTGATGGCAAGTGTTGGAGAATAAGAAGGCAGGAGAGAAAAGGAACCCTCCTAAACTGCTGGTGGGAACGTAAATTGGTGCAGCTACTATGGAGAACAGTATGGAGGTTCCTTAAAAATCTAAAACTATAGTTGCCATGTGATCCAGCAGTCCCACTCCTGGGCATGTATCCGGAGAAAACTCTAATTTGAAAAGATAAATGCTCCCCAATGTTCATAGCAGCACTATTTACAATAGCCAGGATATGGAAGCAACCTAAGTGTCCATCAACAGATGAATGGATAAAGAAGATGTGCTATTGATACATATATATATATATATATATATATATATATACACAAAGGAATATTAGCCACAAAAAAGAATGAAATAATGCTATTTGCAGCAACATGGATGGACCTAAAGATTGTCATACTAAATGAAATATGTTAGATAGAGAACGAAAAACATAATATCACGTATATGCAGAATCTAAAAAAATGATGCAAATGACTTATTTACAAAACAGAAACAAACTCACAGACATAGAAAACAAACTTATGGTGACCGAAGGGGAAGGTGGGGGGAGGGATAAATTAGGAGTTTGGGATTAACAGATACACACTATTATATATAAAATAGATAACAAACAAGGACCTGCTGTATAGCACAGGGAACTATACTCAATATCTTAATAACCTATAATGGAAAAGAATCTAAAAAAGAATATATATATATATATATATATATATATATATATATCACTTTGCTGGACACCTGAAACTAACACAATACTGTAAATGAACTATATTTCAATAAAAAATTTTTAAAAAAATATTTATTTATTTGGCTGCACCTAGTCTTAGTTGCAGGACGCGGGATCTTTATTGTGGCGTGTGGGATCTAGTTCTCTGACCAGGGATCTAACCCGGTCCCCCTGCATTGGGAGTGCGGAGTCTTAACCATTGGACCACCAGGGAAGTCCCTCAATAAAATTTTTTTAAAAATTAAAAAAAGAAAGCAAGAGAGGACGGGGAACCCCAGGTGAGGAGGTAGGTGGTATGTTTCCGTTTTTAATAGTTTAGTAGGGAGGGCTTCATGGAGGTGGCATTTGAGCCTGCAGGAGGTGAGGGACTGAGCTAGAAGGATGTTTGGGGAAGAACATTCCAGACAGAGGGAACAGCAGTGCAGAACTGGCGTTGGCGTTTTCAAGGACCAGCAAGAAGGCTGGTGGGCTGGAGCAGAGTGAGCTGGGGAGAGAGCAGGAGGAATTGAGGACTTCAATTTTATTCTGCACGAGAAGGGGGCCATTGGAGGGTCTGAGCAGAGGAGGGGTGTAAGTCCAGCGTATGTGTTAAAAGGATCCCTCTGAACTATATCTGGAGAATTGACTCAAGGGAGCAAGACAGAAAGCAGGAAGGCTCGTTGAGAGGTTTTGCGATAATCCAGGTAGAAGATGGAGGTGATTTGACCCAGAGTGTTAGTGGTGGGCATGCTGAGAAGGGTTTAGATTCTAGATCTAATTTGAAGGAAGGGCCAAGAGGATTTGCTGATGGATCGGGTGTGAGATGTCAGGGAAAGCGATGATTCCCAGGGGCTTGGCCTGGGTGGCCAGAGGATGGAGTTGCCAATAAGGAAATGGGGAGACTGTGGGAGAGCAATTTTGGGGAGACAGGCGAGGACCTCAGCTTCCACAAACGTGAGATGCCTATTGGTTATCCAGCATGTTTTTGAATTCTAAAGTAATACGTCAAAGAGGGCAATTTTGGGCTTCCCTGGTGGCGCAGTGGTTGAGAGTCCGCCTGCCGATGCAGGGGACACGGGTTCATGCCCCGGTCCGGGAAGATCCCACATGCCGCGGAGCGGCTGGGCCCGTGAGCCATGGCCGCTGAGCCTGCGCGTCCAGAGCCTGTGCTCCGCAACGGGAGAGGCCACAGCGGTGAGAGGCCCGCGTACCGCAAAAAAAAAAAAAAGAGGGCAATTTTCTTTCATCTGTATGTGCAGTAAAGAAACACGAACAGGGGCTTTCCTGGTGGCACAGTAGTTAAGAATCCACCTGATAATGCAGGGGACACGGGTTCAAGCCCTAGCCCCCAAAGATCCCACATACCACGGAGCAACTAAGCCCATGTGCCACAACTACTGCAGGCCGTGAGCTCTAGGGCCCACGTGCCGCAACTACAGAGCCTGCGGTATAGAGCCTAAGAGCCACAACTACCGAGCCCATGTGCCACAACTACTGAAGCCGCACACCTAGAGCTTGTGCTCCATCGCAATGAGAAGCCCACACACCGCAACGAAGAGTAGCTCCCGCTCGCAGCAATTAGAGAAAGCCCACCTATAGCAAAGAAGAGCCAATGCAGCCAAAAATAAATAAATTTAAAAAAAAAAAGAAACACCATTCATTGCCCCAAAGGAACGGAAATTGAAATTGCCCTTTTGTATAGACTTCTACACTTGGCCATTTCCTGCTGGAGCACGACACAATTCCATTTCTCTTAGACAACAACCTGGTTTCTGTTTTAGAACCAACAGAACCATTGTCCATGCCTGATGTTTGCTTTATTATATAAAAAGCTTTTTGAAAAAAAACTTGTAAAGCGTTCTCTGCTCCTGGCCATACCTAAGTACGATTAAATAGAATGATCTCATAACTGAGGTCTTGGGTCACCATTTAGAGCAGTCGTTTTCCATCATTCAGCATCCTGAGGGCCTACTATGTGCTGGTGGCTTTTCTATCCTGTTACAGGCATAGGCGTGTGAGGTCTCTGGAGAGCGTTAGAGCTTTTTTGCCTCCTAACTGGCTTGTTCTACAGTAGTTTTCTTTCCTTCCCCAGGGAATCACTGCTCCTTTTCCTTTCTCTTCTTCTCAGCAGGGTTCCAATCAACTGAAGCTGCCATGAAAATAAGTGAGATATTACTAATTTTGCATTTTCTCTTTGGCAACTTTACTCCTTCATTTTAGCAGAGCTGTGGGCCAGGAAAGGTACAGGGCTAGGATGATGGTGAAAGGCTGTAAGTTGATCAGATCCATCTGGGTAAAAAAATAACTTATGTCTAGGCATAATTAGTTTGTATACTTTTCCTCAATGAGATTATACATTTTGCAGATTCTCTACCAGAATAGCATCCTTGGGCTTCCCTGATGGTGGCACAGTGGTTAAGAATCCGCCTGCCAATGCAGGGGACACAGGTTCGAGCCCTGGTCTGGGAGGATCCCACATGCCACGGAGCAACTAAGCCGGTGTGCCACAACTACTGAAGCCCATGCGCCTAGAGCCCATGCTCCACAACAAAAGAAGTCACCACAGTGAGAAGCCCACGCACCACAACGAAGAGTAGACCCTGCTCGCATCAACTAGAAAAAGCCCGCATGCAGCAGCGAAGATCCAACGCAGCCAAAAAAAAAAGAATAAATAAAATAAATTAATTTAATAAAAGGTGGCATCCTTTCCATAGGAACACCCCAATACATATTGTTCATAACTAACATCTCACAGGAAGAACCAGGTCAGGAAAAGTGTTACTGAAACTGCAGGACTGAGCATGGCACAAAAATGAATGTTAGTAAAGGAAAATGTGTTGCTAGATCATTGCACCCAGAAAAATGGATTTATCACTGGGCTAAATTTTTTAAAAAATTGCCTGGTCAAAAAAATACTTTTAATTCTAAACACTGAACAATAAACCATAGTTCCTAAAACACGTGAGCTCTTCCGACAGCTGCTTTACTCCAATTGTTCAGGTATTTTGCTGGAATCCAAGTGGTTTTCCAAGAGAATTGATGGTTTCCTGACCATCAATCACCCTCACAAGGCTGTTCACCCTCTCTTGAAATCAAGAGAAGGGGTGAGTGTTAATTTGCATTCTCGTAGGGTCCTAGAATTCTCTCTGTGTCCAGTAGTGTTTGGTGAGGTCCAAATATTCATTTCGGTCACACAGAAGACAAGGATCATATGAAATTAGAAAATTGTCTTGGTAGGAAGAGATAAAATCATGCCACCCTACAAGCTAACACTGACATATATCTGGGATCTCAAAATTGCTGAATAGGCAGTGTTTGAAAGGAGAAAAGAAAAACACTAAAATGAAAAAAATTTTAGCTGCTTGTCCAGTGATATATTTTTGCCATGCTTCGTGTTACCAAGCAGAGTCGAAGCTTGGTATCATTTTAAGGGGCGGGGGTGGGGGGGAGTGTAAAACTATAAGTGAGGCAAAAGAAATGAATTTGAAGGACAGGAGAGCACACATCCTCTTGGACCCCTGTCTCTAGGATGGAAAATGACTTTGCAGTAGCACTTTCTGTGCAGTCAGAAGGGAACTTGTTTCCCAGCTGTTCTGCTGTATTTTCCTTATTAGTCTTTGCTCCCACGGTCTAAAAGCAAATACCGGATCTTAGCGCCTACAGTCCTGGTGGAGAACTGCACTTTCCGCGTGACTCATAGGCCAGAGCAAACCAGCTACTGTACCAGCTGGACACGTACCACATCGGCTGCCCAGAGCAGCTTCTGCTTCAACTTGACCTGGCTTGCTTTGCTTTGGACCGTTGCTATCACCTTCACGGGATAGTAACGGTGGGGTTTAAACACGGGTACTTTGATTCATTTTTCCTCAAATGTAGCTCTCAATCACTACTAAGAGATCTTGGAAGACATATTTTATCTTGACTTTCAACTGAGGATGCTTTGAGGCCAACGTAATTGACAATGACATTGTTGAAAATTCTGATGCATGTCCTTTGGGGTGTAAATGATGCATTCCTTGAAAAACAAAGGTTGTGGTTCATTTCAGGCTTGGTTATTATTTGCTACTGCTTCATGATAAGTATGGGATGAGCTCCCTTTATTAGCCCTTGTCCTTTGAATGGGGTGATCTCTTATCTCTTCTGTCTCCCCCTCACCTCTCCTCCAATCAAAGGCCAGTTCTTGAGATTTCTTTAGAGACAGGAAGAATGTAGCTCAGAAAGCTTTCTGAACCAGTTGTGGATATTTAACACATAAGAATCATAGAACCACAAAGGAGTACAAATAAGATGCAGTTTCAGAGAAAGGAGAAATTATTTTTGCCTCCGCTTGGACCCTAATGCCTGTGCCTTTCGGCCTAGCATTTCACTTGGCTTTAGTATTGTTTCCGAAAAATTGTTCTACTGGATGATAGACACCTTGAGTTGGAGGCTACGTTACTTTCATCTTTCTATCTCCTCTCTCTTCTAGTACATTCAGCAGCTCCCCCTCCCCGGCCCACCTCCCCACCAATCCTACCACGGGACACAGCTCTGTACACATAACAGGGCTTGGTAAGCATTTGCTGACGTAATTGAATCAGGGAAGGCTTTCTTGAGAAGGTGGAGCTTAGGTTCTGCTTTAGACAGAGAGGGGTCATTGGATGGTGATGGGCTGCCCATACATGAATCATTTGTCCTGGGCCTTGAGAAGAGTTTGAAAAATCAGAACAGAGTGGAGACGCACGCTTGGTGGAATGATCACAGCAGAACTGAGGGTTAGTTTGACAAAATAAGGGGTCAGGGAGGTGGCCGGCCAAGATGTTTTGGAGCATAATTGTGGTATTAGGGTGACTCATAAAATAAGAGAGCTTCCAGAGGTGCTGTGGTCGGGATGCGGGCCACATTCATGGTATTTCTTTTTTTCCCTATTTCACACCCAGGAAACTGTCTTCTTCTTCAATTGTTCCTTAGCACATTTATTATCTTCTTGGCGGTGTCGAGGGGTGGGTGAGGTCTGTTCATATGATTTCATCATTCCTTTCTTTACATGTTTAATTTATTCGTCAGTCTGTTTTGGAATTGGTTTGTTTTCAGGAAAGAGGTTGAATGCATTTTGAAAAACTATTTGAAAATTGGATTGACACCTGAAACTAACACAACATGGTAAGTCAACTATACTTCAATTAAAAACAAACAAACAAACAACAACCACAAGAAAATTGGATTGAGAAAATTAATGTTTCTTTTTTTTCTTCTTCTTCTTCTTTTTTTTTTTTCTGGGAAGAATCCTGGCTGGTTTTGTAGAAACACCATGGATGAAAAAAAGATATTCTTTAAAATCAGAAAGATATCTAGCTTGGGGCAACTGCTAGAGATGGGAAAAGCAGGAAAAAGTAGCAGGTTTGAGGAAATGAGTTTCCTTGTTGACGGTGCTTTTAGGACACTTAGGAAGCGATAGAAAGAGCCATCTGAAGTCGGGGCTTGATTTCAAGAGAATTCGGAGCTGGAAAGAGATTCAGCAGACAAAGGTAGTGGTTAGAAGTTGGAGATGGTGTCAGGAGAGCATGTGGAATGGGGTCCTTAACTAGGATCCACGGTGATTTGGTGATTAGGATTCAAGTCTCTATAACCAGCAGAAATTATAAGCAACGTTTTCTATGAGTTTCCACTTGGCGTGCTGGGGTGGAGTGTGTCTGTAACTTTGATCAGACTCTGAGAGGTATCCAAAGGTTAATGAATCAGTGGTGTAGAATGGGAATAGATAAGAGCAAAAACGTTAGACTGAGGGGAAATCAGCATTTAAGGAGGAAGCAGAGAGGAGACAGGGAAAGAGACCAAAGAGATAAGGAGGGCAGAAATCTATCTCGGAAGTCAGGAGGGCGTGGAGAGCCTGGTGTCTTGATGGCAGGGAGGAGGGACCATTAGGAAGTCATCGGTGTGACAGGAAGGGGTGTTGTGATGAGTAGAGAATGGGAATCAGGAGCAGGGACTGTAAGTCCAGACTTCTCTTTCTGGAAGGTTGACATTTGACAAAAGTGAATATTTACTGAGTTCCTGAGAAGGGTCGGGACCTGTATCATTCAGTGTAGACACGAATGGGAACAAGGTAACGTGAGCTTTGTGCTTGTGGATCTTAGGGTCTCGTGGGAGAGAGACGCTGATCAAACAGTGACCCAAAGTGAGTGAATCGTCACAAACTGAGTCAGGCTTCGGCGGGAGGAAACACGGTGCCCCGCACGGAACGTGACCTCATCTGAGGCCAAAGAAGGGTCCTGAGGAGGTTTGAGCTCAGACCTCAAGGGCGAGTAGGAGTAAAATAGTCGGGGGTAGGGGCAGCGGGAGCAGAATATTCCGGGCAACGTGGAAAGAGGGTGGACAGAGCCAAGGGGCGGGACGGGAGTCCCTGCTGGGTCTTTTAAATGATAGGGAGGCTCTGAGTCTGAGAACAAGCAGGAGACTGCTGATGTGTGGAGGGTGGAACGCAATCAGTTTTTCGTTTTGCAATCAAGAGTCCAGGAGAGAACTAATGATAGCTTGGACCATCATCCTGGCAATGACGGTAAAGAGAAGCAGGTGGATTCAAGAACTAGGTTGGAGCTGAAATTAGTGCCAGAAGGTGGGAGGGAGAACACAGTGATTTAGGGACATCCTGCAAAAAGTCAAGTTTTTTTTTCTTCAGGGGCTGAGCGCTGGAGCTTAATTGTAGGCGAGGGAAAGAGCAGTGGAGGGAGAACTTGAAGAAATCAAAACCAGCAGGGGATATATGGCAACTAGAATCAGAAACACAGATCCCTGTAAGGCGAGGATAACGTATAGGTACGTTTATAGTTAGAAAGGAGCCAAGTTGAGGCTTGAAGGCTTGATCCACAAAGAGGGGTTCTGATGTGTTAGGGGTGAGGCTGTAGCCACCGAAACAGTAGGGCAGCATCAGCTCTGGAGGAGGAACTGCATAAGCTCCGAGATGGCTCCTGGAAAGGACACGGTTGTCATCCGCGCATGTGCACGAACATTGCCTCCTTGTCCCTCGCGTGAAAGTCCATGATTGTTATTTGTTTGTTTTAACTGTATTTATTGATTGATTTGGCTGTGCGAGGTCTTAGCTGCATGCCGGATCTTTTTAGTTGCGGCATGCGGGATCTGACCAGGGATCGAACCCGGGTCCCCGGCATTGGGAGTGTGGAGTCTTAGCCACGGGACCGCCAGGGAAGTCCCCGCAAAGTCCACGTTTAAGTTTTACAATTGGAAACAGGGTCAGGGAGTTTTAACAGTCCAAATGTCAAGTTGATATATCGAGCTCTATGAAGCCATCTTCTTTCTTCTGAATCCACGCGGTGGTTTGCTCTACCACTGGGAGCAGGGCCGGTTGGGGGGACAGCAGAGTGAGGAAGGGAGTGACATACTCAGAGACTTGCTTTACCACTTGGGAGAACTAGGTCATTTTCTTACAGACGATGTACCTACACAAGCCTGTATTACAGATGGCATGTTAATTTGCTTTTAATTCTCACAGTGTGGTCCAGCTTTAGGAATACCACTGACTCCAATGCATCTTTAAAACAGACTCATTTTTTAAAGTTTAATAAGAAAAACACAATGAGAAATTGTGTGTCAGATCTATCAAACCAAATGTGCTTTTTTAAAAAAAATTTTATTTTATATTGGAGTACAGTTGACTTACAATGTGGTGTTAGTTTCAGGTGTACAGCAGAGTGATTTAGTTATAAATATATCTGTTCTTTATCAGACTCCTTTCCCATATAGGTAGTTGTAGAGTATTGAGTAGAGTTCCCTGTGCTATACAGTAGGTCTTTGTCGGTTATCTGTTTTATATATAGTAGTGTGTATATGTCAATCTCAACAAATGTGCTTATTTAATGTCCTAATTCAGAAAAAGAATTAGAGTTCATTGGCCTTTGAACAAAAGATCTGAAGGGATTAATGTTCATCTCCCCTCCTTTTTTAAAATAAACAGTATACCTATGGAATACCCATTAGCATGGAGTATGCTTTGATTGCTTTTTTAACACATCAGATTCTTATTGCAGAATCTCTGAGTGAATATGCGTATCTGTGATGTCTCCTATTCTTTCCCAGGTTTGAGTAAAGCTTTGTCACAAAATGACTTTTCTCTATAAATGCATGTTTTTTGACGATCAGAGGGAGACGTGTGGTCTGAGCACACCATGTTTGATTTAGAAATGAAAGGCACAGTACTGGCTGGAGCAGTGGCCCTACTTGGCAATTTTGAAATAGATGCAGCTGGAATCATTTTCGATTCAACCCTTGGCAAACCTTCAGTGTGTACGAGAAAAAAAAAAAAGCAAGCAAGCAAGCTATGGAGGAGGTTCAAAGGCTATGCTCAGTGGTCATTACTCTATCTCCTAGAATTGCCAATAAACGACAGGTCAGCTCTGTGTCCCGCTGAGGTCCAGTTAGCACTCGGGGAAGAAATTATTAAATGAGTTAATACAAATAACTGCTGAGATAGGGCCTGGTACATTGTATTTAATGAATATTTGGTATTATTGTATTAAAAAATTATTAGTTAGAATTATTGACTTCCTCGGATTCAATTGGAAACACTAAACATTCCTTTCACATATGAAATCATGTGTAAGAAAGATTCTTACGTGTGCTGGAAAGGAGGAGGAGGGTTTAGGGTAATTGTCACCAACACTCGACCTGAAAGGGTTGTCTTCATGGACCACATTTCCTTCTCTACACATGTGGTCTGCTGGTTCTAGACTGAGACATCCAAGTTTTATACTATGCACGTTCAAAGACAACCATTCATCACTGGGAAAGTGTCTTTTACTTCCATCCAGCTTTGAAACGGATTTGTGTATTACAAAGTTTTCAAGCAATCACAATTAACTTGTAGAACCAGATACGTTTAGCAGCCGATGAAGTCTCCACCTTCTGGGTCTGATTCCTTTCTGAGTTCCCAGGAGGACGAGGTTTTGGAATTATCCTCGTAGGGCTGAATTGGACCTTTGGCGTTTCCTGTTCTATACGGGGAACCAGAAGCTTTCTGAATTATCTCATAGGACATTTCCTGATCTGTGAATCTTTAGAGCATGAAGATCATGTTTTTCCCTTCATCATCGCCTGAGTCTCAGTCTCCAAGGAACACGTGTGTATTTCATTACAACTCCACGGTTTCCCGCATTCAGTGATAAATATGTGGGTTACAGTGTACACATTCATACAGAACACCAAAGGTTACCAGTGCAGGTTAATTGCTTGTTACATCATTTTATTGTGGGGCTGATTCACTGAATCAGTTTATTTAACAATTAAATCATATTAAATAAGGCAACTGTACCAGCTTACACCAGCCCTGGCTTAGCTGATTCTACCACGTCCTCCTTCTAATCAGTAGCACTGTACTCACAGGGATAGGCCTTGACTAGGAGAGAGAGCGTGAGATTCTTAATGAGACCGTGTCTCTACTAAGGGACATCTAGAACAAGAGGAGTCTATGAACCTAAACATATAGGCAAGGCTCTCTTGTTAATAAGTCCGTTTCTACTTTTAAGGTTTCGGGTGTTCTTCTCTTGCTCTCGTTTACTTGATCCTTTGTTGTTGAGATTTTACATTGTTTGATTCCTAACTGCAGAACGTGCGTCTCCTGCCCTGCGTCATCCTGATCAGCAAAAGTCATCTTATTTCACTTTACTCGGGTCAAATTACTGACTACAAAGCTCTTTATGTTCAGTTAGGAACAGATACGTTTAAACTTAAATCAAAGTTAAATTTAGTTTATTAAAGATCAGATGTTTCCGGGCTTCCCTGGTGGCGCAGTGGTTGAGAGTCCGCCTGCTGATGCAGGGGACACGGGTTCGTGCCCCGGTCCGGGAGGATCCCACATGCCGCGGAACAGCTGGGCCCGTGAGCCATGGCCGCTGAGCCTGCGCGTCCGGAGCCTGTGCTCCGCGACGGAGAGGCCACAACAGTGAGAGGCCCACGTATCGCAAAAAATAAATAAATTAAAAAATAAAAATAAAAAATCGGATGTTTCCAACATTTTACTTTTACAAGTTTCAAATATACAGAAAAGTTGAGAAAACTGTACAGCGATCACCTCCATACCCATCACTTAGAGTCTACAGTTCGCATTTTAGTATATTTATTTGTCATATAGCCATCTATTCATCCATCAAGCCATCTTATTTTTTTTTACTTTTTATTTTGAAATAATGTTAGACCTAATAAGCATTGCAAAAAGAATACAGAGTTCCCAAATACCCTTCACCAGCTCGCCCTAATGTTAGAATCTTGCAAAACCATAATACAAGGATCAAAGCCTTGAAAATTATGAAAATTAACATTAACATAACACTATTTATTCATGAATCTACAGATCTTATTTGAATGTCATCAATTTTCCCACTGATGTCCTTTTTCTGGTGCAAAATCCATCCAGCAGCCCACACTGCATTTAGCTGCTGTGTCTCCTTAGCCTCCCCCGATTATGAGAGTTCCTCAGTTTTTGTCTTTAATAACCTTGACTCTTTTGAAGTGCACGGGCCATTTATTTAGTTAAACATCCCTCAATTTGGTCGTGTCTGAAGTTTTCTCATGGTTAGACTGAGATTGTGCACTTTTTACAAGAATGTGATTATGCAAGAGTGATGATACCTTTCTCAGTTCACTGTATTTGGTGGGAGGGTACATCATGGCACACTCTCTAATGATTGATTACGGATGCTATCTTTTATCACTTGGTAAGGGGCTGTCTGCCAGGTCTCTCCACTCTAAAGTTACTATCTGTCACTTTGTAAATAATAAGTATTTTGGAGGAGATAGTTTGAGACCATGCAAATATCCTGCTTCTCCTTAAATGTTCACCTACTCGTTGCATCGCAGGATTTTGCCTGCAGCAGTTATTCTGTGGCTCTCAAGTGGCAATTTTCTACGTCCTTCATTATTTGCTGGAATTAAAAAACAATTTATTTATTTGGCCGCGCCAGGTCTTAGTTGCAGCATGTGGGATCTTCGTT
This sequence comes from Monodon monoceros, assembly GCF_005190385.1. Lineage (NCBI taxonomy): Eukaryota > Metazoa > Chordata > Mammalia > Artiodactyla > Monodontidae > Monodon > Monodon monoceros. The sequence continues at coordinate 175,092,549 of NW_021703774.1, read as the reverse complement.
GCGGCATGCAGGCTCTTAGGTGAGGTATGCATGCAGGATCTAGTTCCCCAACTGAACCCGGGCCCCCTGCATTGGGAGCGTGGAGTCTTACCCACTGGACCACCAGGGAAGTCCCATTTGCTGGAACTGAACTGTAAGGAAGACATGTCTCTTCTTTCCCATTTATTTATTTATTCAATTATTTACTTATATCAGGATGGAGTCAGGGATATTTATTTTGTTCTTTGGGTTCGAATCCAATATGATAATTATTTATTTTGTGGCTCAAGTTGTCCCAGTTTGATCATTGACCGCTCCTTTTGGATTAGCTCCTGAGTCCTTTTAACATGGCCTGGCATTTGGGGGGGCATTTTCTTACTTTCTGGCACTGCAAGATGTTGCAAGCTCACTTTGTATTTTCCCTCTTTTTTCTAAGGAGCTTTGGCTTCTTTAATTGGAGAATGGTGTTTAGAAAGCAAGCTCTGGGCACTAAGTGTGCTTACTGTTATGGGGGTGTCATTGCTTTCAGGCCGTCTCAGCAGATGGAGCTAGGACATCTATGTAGATTAACACCTATACATATCTACGTGTTCATCTACGTTTCTGTATTTATCCATCTCTGTGAGTATATATGTGCATATATTCATTTATATCTATATGAAATTATGAATTCATACTGATGTCTTTAGTCCAATTCAGCACCATAGGTTCATTCTGGACTTCCTCTTTATTAGTAATTTCTCTCTCCAGCAGTGAAAAAATTGGTTCTCATTATCCGCAATATATTTACTTATTCATTCAGTCCTAGCATACACATAAAGTAGTTTTGGAATTGCTAATCCATACCTCCATGAGAAACACGTTTACTAACCCACGTACAATATCTGTATACAGCTCTTTTTGTCTTTAGCATTCTAGCTTAGAGACAAAATACTGTTTTCCAAAGTTCCTTAGCTTAGTTCTTTTCTTCACCACCCTCTTCAGTGTGATTGTGTTATTCATTTCTAGTACGATTAGGTTCATTTGTTACTGTCTGTATTCCATTTGGGGTTTCCTCCACATCTTGATTGATTTTATTTTATTTTTTACTTTTTAAAATATTTACTTGTTTATTTGACTGTGCTGGGTCTTAGTTGTGGCATGCAGGATCTAGTTCCCTGAGCAGGGAAGTGCCTTGATTGATTTTAAATATTTATATTTATTATTTGGCAGGGGCAATATGGGAAACTTTGCTGTGATTCTAAAGTCAGGGCTGTGTAGAAATACATGCACTTTCCACTGAACTCCGTCTACTCCTTGCAGGTAACCAGTCTCATTTGTTTCTGATTTATCCTTCCTATGTTTATTTTACAGAAATGAGCAAATCCATGAACATTTCCACATATCCTTTCCTTTCTCACATGAATCTTACTTTTTGAGGTACTTCATAGTAAGTTGCAGCCATCAGTATACTTCGCCCCTAAACACTTCAGCATGTCCATCATTAACTAGAGTTCAATTTTCATGTGTGATTACATTTCTCTCTTTATCTCTTTTAAGGTAAAATTCACCTGCAATAAAATGCACGAATCTTAAGTGTACCACTGGGGAAGTTTTTTTTTTGTTTTTTTTTTTTGTGATACGCGGGCCTCTCACTGTTGTGGCCTCTCCTGTTGCGGAGCACAGGCTCTGGACGCGCAGGCTCAGCGGCCATGGCTCACGGGCCCAGCCGCTCCGCGGCATGTGGGATCCTCCCGGACCGGGGCACGAACCCGTGTCCCCTGCATCAGCAGGCGGACTCTCAACCACTGCGCCACCAGGGAAGCCCCACTGGGTAAGTTTTGACAGATGTATATACTTGTTAATGCAAACCCCTAACAAAATGTACAACATTTACCATAACATCATAATGTTCTCTCAGACGTCTACCCCAATTACCCTTTGCTCCAGCCTCTGAGACAACTGGTATTCTCACTTTTTTCCACTGTTGGTTGGTTTGGCCTTTTCTGCAACTTCATATAAATGGAACCATATCATTGTATTCTTTTGTGTAAAGCCTCTTTCACGCAGACCAATGTTTTTGAAATACATCCATGTTGCAGTATTTATTGCTGTTACTGCTGGTAGAGTTCCATTGTTTAAATATACCACAGTTTATTGGTAATCAAGCTTTGAAATGCAGGGATGAAAAGTGAAGGTTTCCTGTGTACGTGCAGTTAGCCTTTTAACATCTGGTTCTTCAGATTCTCCTGGTGTTACAGGGGCCATGCTCCATGCATTTTAAATTATTTAAAATAATCTAGCTCTATACATACTGCCTTTTGCATAAATGCATGGTGTTTTTCTTTCAAAAAGCTCAGTGTTAAAAGACGATTAGACTCTCTCTGTACAGGCAGATAAATATCCCTTATGATATTTAACGTTGAAAAATTCATCCAACAAAAATCTGGTTCAGTAATTATTTCTTGAACACGTATTATATGCAAGTTACTGTGTTGGGCGTTTGGGAATACAGGCATGAAGCAGACAGAGGGCTGCTTGGTGGACATTTTAGGGCACTGAAGATACATGAGGATGCCATCAGAGAGAACTTTCCCTGAAGACTCTCAATCATCACCTGGTTGGTTTCCTCCAAATCTCATGAGACGTGCAGTAATCGTCAAAAACAGTCGTTCTGACAGTAACACCGTGCGTTGGTTTTTGTAGCTGTGGTGCAAGCTATGGGCTGTGGACTGGATCAGCAGGAACAGGGGGAACAAGTGAGACCAGAGTGAAACCCAACACAGGGCCCAGAGCGCCATGGCCAAGTGGGAGACGGCGCTGGCGAGCATTTAGTCCCCTGGCACCAACTCTGAGCTCTGGAGGCAGCTGCCAAGATGCGATGGGAGCAGAGTCAGGGCCGAACCGGCAAACCAGTGCCGTACCCACCTTGATTTCATGGGGTGCGGGGGGGTATACACAGTCCGTATCCGTATAAGGCAACAGGCTCCTTCACCTCTTATACGTACACAAAACAAGGTAAAAGGGTGGCTACCTAATTTGCTTGGGGACACACCATGGAAGGCACCCAGTGGATGCTGAATTTAGTTGGATAGGTGTGTCCATTTATTTTCGTTTTTATTTTCATTACTCTAGGACGTGGGTCAAAAAAGATCTTGCTGTGATTTATGTCAGAGTGTTCTGCCTATGTTTTCCTCTAAGAGTTTTATAGTGTCCGGACTTACATTTAGGTCTTTAATCCATTTTGAGTTTATTTTTGTGTATGGTGTTATGGAGTGTTCTAATTTCATTCTTTTACATGTAGCTGTCCCGTTTCCCCAGCTATGTGTATCCATTTAAACCTCTCTCCCTCTCTCTCTTTCTCTTAAAAATCTTTTGGAGTAACCCGTAAGAAACTTTTTGGTAGAATACAGTAACTTCTAAACTTGGAAATGGTACATTTTTTTAAATAAAAAAATACAAACTGAAATGGAAATGACTTTCTTCCAAAACACTTGAAAGAAACATATTATCATGTGGAATCTCATTTTGAATGAATCAGAGCACAGTAAATCTCCAAATATCCACTTAGCTGTCTGCTGTGGTTCCCTAAACAGGAAAATGACTTCAGCAGGATGGTCTTTTCCCCTGGATCCACAGCAGGCAGCTTTCTGTGCTGCTCTGAACACATTTTAATTCTTCCCCAAGTACCATGTTTCTTGGAATTATTCACCGGAAACTAATAGCATTCCGAGTTTTAAAGTCATTCCAACCACAAGTGACTTTGTAATAGTGCTTAACAGCAATATAAAAAGGGAGCGAGCACAGTTTACGACAGCATTAGTCACATTTGCATGTAGTAACCCCCACACAAAGATGTGTGTTTCTATTCCACTGTGATCACTGGACGGATGTACTGGGTCGTGACAACACCCAAGATAAATCAGTACAATGTGTTGGATGGTGTTAAGTGCTAGGGGGAAAAAAAACAGGCAAGGACAGGATCTTAAGCATGCTGGGCTGGAGGCAGGAAGGCAGTTTAAATGATATATGGAGTGGTCAGGGAAGGCATCATGGAGGAGGTGACATTTGAGTCAAGACCTCGGTAGTACGTGAGTCATATGGGCATTTGGGGAAGAACATTTCAGGCAAAGGGAAGAGTATGTACAAAGACCCTGGGGCAGGTGTGTGCCTGAGGAACGCAAGGGCACAGCTAGAATGTAGTGACCAATGGGGAGAGTAGTTGGGGATGAGGATAGAGATGGAACAGGGGCCACATCATAAAAAGCCTCCGGGTAAAGACTTTGGCTTTCACTCTTAATGATGGAGGATGCCACTGGAGGTTTTTGAGCTGAGAAGTGACGTGATCTGAATTGTGTCTTAGCACCCGAAGCAGAGAGAGCACTTAAGAGGCTCTATTGAACCAGAGAAAGAAGAACAGAAATTCTCCTGGAGAAGGGAAAGACTGTTCCCAATGTTTAGAGACAGGTCAGGTCTCCCCAAAGAAGAAAAAATAATGCATGCTAATTGTTCAGATAACTGAGCATTTGGGGATTAAATGTGTGATGTTATTTTTAGAAGATAGCATTTAAAAAAACAATGCCCTGCTCTTGGTTTTTTATTGTATCTTTCAGAGCACACCATGGGGAAAGATAAGAAAGCATCGCCTTCCAAGTACAGCACTGAATTAGAAGACCTTGTTTCCACTTTTGGTCTTATTTTGACCTTGTAATATCCTAGGGCTGATGACATAACCTTTCTGAGCTTGAGTTTCCTCAGCGGAGACATCATTATTAATTACTTTATGGAATTACTATGTCAGTTAGTAACACGTTAATGATCTGATGGTCATAAAGTAACTCTGAGTGTCTTTGAAATCCACATGACATAGAACTGTGGTGGGGACCCATTAGTGTCGTTATTATAAGAAACACATGGCATTTTAGCATGAAGAATGTTCACGGACAGGAAGAACCATGGGCGGTCGGGAGGAGACTGGTGTGAATTTGGAAAGAGATGGGTAGTAAGAGGGATGACATTTAATTTCAGGACATTTCGATGTATGCGACCAGGGATTTTGTAATGCTGCTTATAAAGGGACGGACATTTTAGGAGAATGAAGGAAAAAGAGAGAGTGTGTGTACTTTAGTACATCACCTCCTGGTGCCAGAATATGGTTCTCAGTACATGTGACACCTTCTCCCTTATTAGTACTCTGTTCTTATATCTGACTAGGATAACTTGTATTTTTTAAATTTTAATTAAATTTTAATTTTATATTGGAGTATAGTTGATTTACAATGTTGTGTTAGTTTCAGGTGTACAGCAAAGTGATTCATTTATACATATACACATATCCATTCTTTTTCAGATTCTTTTCTCATATAGGTTATTACAGAATATTGAGTAGAGTTCCCTGTGCTGTACAGTAGGTCCTAGTTGATCACCTATTTTATATATAGCAGTGTGCATATGTTAATTCCAGACTCCTAATTTATGCCTCCCACCCCACTTTCCCCTTTGGTAACTGTAAGTTTGTTTTTGAAGTCTGTGAGTCTGTTTCTGTTCTGTAAATTAGTTCATTTGTATCATTTTTTTAGATTCCACATACAAGTGATATCATATGAGATTTGTCTTTCTCTGTCTGACTTGCTCAGTATGACAATCTCTAGGTCCATCCATGTTGCTGCAAATGGCATTATTTTATTTTTTTTATGGCTGAGTAATATTCTGTTGTATATATGTACCACATCTTCTTTATCCATTCATCTGTCGATGAAAACATTTAAGTTGCTTCCATGTCCTGGCTATTGTAAATAGTGCTGCAATGAACATTGGGGTGCTCGTATCTTTTCAAATTATGGTCTTCTACAGGTATGTATGCCCAGGAGTGGGTTTGCTGGATCATATGGTAGTTCGATTTTTAGTTTTTTAAGGAACCTCTATATTGTTCAGATAACTTGTATTTTTGAGCAGCATGTTCAAAACACTGGCAAGTTTGACCTCTAACACGTATGCCATGGATAATTGTAGGCATATTGAAATGTGTGATATTTATTTTCCTTATTACACATTAATTTCTCAAACAAAACTGTGAAATCTCATATAATTGGCCGCAACTTTCGATGAATAATGAGGTGGACCATGGTGTATCTTTCTTCTTTCCTTCCTTCCTTTCTTTTTTTTTTAAGTAATTCAGAAAGCCTTTATTCTGTTTTGCTATCTTTTAAAGCAAGATTACCTGTCCAAAGAGTCTAGAAAATTACCTCTACTGTTCCCAGCTGATTTTGTCTGGACTGTTTCTGTGAGATGGTGGCTTTTTCTTAAAGACACGGGATAACCGGTGTGACCTTGGCTCTGAGGAGGACTTCTATGAATTGGGGTCAAGATGTCTGTGGCTCTGACAGGGCCCCTTATAACTGCTTTGTTTATTCCTTCAACAGATATTTTTCAATCATATACTATGTTGGGTGCTGCAGGGCGTAAAAAAGATGACTAAGACACGGTCCCTATCGCCAATGAACTTATAATCTAACAGGGAAATAACTCTCAGATCAGGCAGTTGGTGATATATCTCATGAGCGTTCATGAGCAGTTGGGCGTGGAGACAGTTCCTGTGGCTCGGACTATCAGGGCTGCTTTGTGGAAGAGCTGATGTCTGAGCAGCTGGCTGGCAGTGCATTCAAGTTGAAGGAGTAAAGAAGCCAAGTGATGGTTGGGTGACACTTCTCAGAGGGGTTGCACCTGCCAGGTGGGACTTCCTGGGCACAGAGAAGACAAGAGGAGGACATTACAGGCCAAGAGCCAGGCCTGAAACCTGATGGGTGTGTTATAGAAAGGTGGCCATCAGTTATCCTGGAGCGAGGGAGTTCCAGGAGAAAAACCTGGCCAAGTAGATTTGGGCGGGATTTTGTGGGATCTTAGTTCCCAGACCAGGGATCGAACCCCCGCCCCCTGCATTGGAACTGCGGAGTCTTAACCACTGGACTGCCAGGGAAGTCCCTGGATTTTGTCTTTGAAAGTCAGGCGGAGGAGTTTGCAGACAGTGGAGGGTACTAACGATTTCTGAGTTGAGCCGTGACATTTGCAACTCAGCCGGGCATTTTGGGGACGCAAAGCCAGCAGTAATGTATGGGATAAACTCGAGGGTGAAGGAAAGACGAAATGTGGAGGCTCTTGTAAGAGTATTAGAGGTGAGGAGAGAGGATCAGTGGGGAGTGAACATACCAGGAGAGACGGGCAGGAATGAGACGTCAAAGAAGAAAATGAACACGACTTGGGTCTTTGAACTGTGAAAAGCCATCCAGATATCAGGGATTATTGAAGGGAAGGGAGGAGTAACAATTTCTCCAAGGGGTTGAATCAATGTGAAGCTGGAATAGGGAACGTCCCAGAATAGGGAAGTTGAGAGATGTCATCTCAACCTGGAGAGTTATCATCAACTCAAACTACCTGGGTCGTGGAGACCAGCCTGCTCGAGGTTGGGTCCCTTGAGCCCTCTAGGTGTGTGATTAATGGGACTGTGGTGTTTCTCAATGCCTCATCCGCTCAGAGCCATCTAATCTTTATGAACGTGATCAGATGTCTGGCTCCTGCTGTATGGATGTATTTCCACGGGTTGTCTGTGTCAGCTTGGAAGTGAATGTTTGTACAGCTTTGGTGGAGAATAAAGGTCATGTATATACGTGCTCATTTCTAAATGGGCTGTAATTATATTCACAACCCAGGACTCCATGACTCACCTCTGCTCTTATTAACTCCACCCAATGAACTGCCTCTTTCATTCAAATATGAAGTCACTCCATCCACTTTTTAAATCTTGGCAGAGATTTAATGATAACTCTTTTTTTCGAAGGAAATCTAGAAGTTTGAATGCCACATGCTCATGAGAGTCCCCAGAGGGAGAAACATCCGCTCCCCAAACATGAGCTTGTTCTGTATTTCTCTCTGAGACCCAGTGATTTCCACATCATCCTCGGAGGTGAGGAGAGGGCAAAAGGACCTTACATAGGGAGTAGGTTTGGCACACTGAACTTCAACCAAAGATCAAAAAGCATAGTGGAGGGCTTCCCTGGTGGCACATTGGTTAAGAATCTGCCTGCCAATGCAGGAGATACGGGTTCGAGCCCTGGTCCAGGAAGATCCCACATGCCACGGAGCAACCAAGCCCATGCACCACAAGCACTGAGCCTGCGCTCTAGAGCCTGCGAGCCGCAACTACTGAAGCCCATGTGCCACAACTACTGAAGCCCACGCACCTAGAGCCCATGCTCCACAAGAGAAGCCACCGCAGTGAGAAGCCCACGCACTGCAACAAAGAGTAGCCCCCGCTCGCTGCAGCTAGAGAAAGTCCACGCACAGCAACGAAGACCCAACGCAGCCAAACATGAATAAATAAATTTATAGAAAAAAAGGATAGTGGAGATTTTGGTTTCTTAATCTAAGTAGGTTTAAACTCCTGGCGAGAGGGGTGAGGTAAAATAAATACGAACGTAACATCCTGCTTTTAGCTCTGAGAGAGGCGGTTCACAGGAAAAGGCTATAAATCAGAAGGGGCTGGTAGCTCACCCGTGGTCAGTAAAAGCGACATTTTCCACAGGGGAGTGAACTGAAGTGGGGGAGGCAGGAAAACATCGGAATCCCTCCAAATTCCTTGTAAACACTCGTCTCCGTGCGTACCTGTAGGGTATTTACTATGGTTAGAAGATTGTTGTCTGCACAAAGCAGACACAGTTTCAGCTCTTTCCATGTAATGAATCTATCTATGCTGTCTTCACAGATACAATCTTTGAAACTAGTATCTTTGGTAATGACACTGAGAGTATTTTTTTTTCTCTGAATAATAATGATTTTCAAAAGATTTTAACCATGAAATACCACAAACAGAAAGTAAGGATTCCCATTTGCTTTAAGATTCACATCAGATAAATATTCACAGGGTGCTCACACCGGGCTTTCACATATCTTACCTTATTGAGGGACCACAGCAGCCTTGTGAGATGTTTTTATTGCCCCCACTTTTTTTTTTTTTTTGGCTTCGCTGCGCAGTTTGAGGGATCTTAGTTTCCTCAAGGGATCAAACCCGGGCCCCCAGCAGTGGAAGCGTGGAGTCCTAACCACTGGACCACCAGGGAATTCCCTATCACCCCCCATTTTAGAGATAAGGAAACTGAGGCTCAGGGAGGTCGCATAACTTCCCTAATCTCCTACTAGTAAATGGCAGAATAGGGACTGAAACCCAGGTCTCCAGGCTGTAAATGCTCTGCTCTTCCAATACTGCAGCTGTTCCATGAGAAAAGAACAGACTCATCTCTAGGCTGATGGGAAAAAATTTACCTCTACCCTGAAGTGAAGGGAATTTAAAATCCTCTTGACCAATAGACTTCAGAGCTGAGGACCCTTTGGTTTCAGGATCCCTTCTCATCCACCCTTCCCCTCTGGGGGGTTAAGATCCAAAGAGGTTATCGCTTGGAAATCCAGTAAGCAAATCTTATGAGATTTTCAGGCCAAATTGTACAACCCATAATGTTTACATGGTCTAGATAAATTTTTATTGTTTATTTGTATTTCAGTTTCCTAAGTACTGGTAGTAAAACTGCCCTTATATAAACATGAAAAAAAATTCCCAACACTCAATATTATTTTTATCTGCCTTCACGGTCTCCAAGCCTTTCCGGCAGTTAAATAATATGCCATCTTTGCTACTACTGTCCTTTCTCACGTGTCCCTGAAATCGGACAAAAGTCTAAGGTTACCCTGGAGTTAATGATTAAAATCTTCTCCGTGTGGACGTTATTCATCATTTCTTGGGAAATGGCTCCCATTAGTTTCCAGTTCTGAAACAGCCTAGTGTACATTCTTCAATATCCTGCGGTGGTGTAGATTCTTAAACAGCGTGATAGAGATTCTGATCTCTCGAGAATCCCACCTGTGGTGATTAACAGTGTTGTGTTAGTTTCAGGTGTACAGCAAAGTGATTCAGTTATACATATACATGTATCTATTCTTTTTCTGTAAATGAAAAATAAATTTATTTATTTATTTATTTTTGTCTGCTTTGGGTCTTCCTTGCTACGCGCGGGCTTTCTCTAGTTGCTGTGAGCGGGGGGCTACTCTTCGTTGCGGTGCGCGGGCTTCTCATTGCGGTGGCTTCTCTTGCTGTGGAGCACGGGCTCTAGGCGCGCCGGCTTCAGTAGCTGTGGCTCGCGGGCTCTAGAGCGCAGGCTCAGTAGTTGTGGTGCACGGGCTTAGCTGCTCCACGGCATGTGGGATCTTCCCGGACCAGGGCTCAAACCCGTGTCCCCTGCATTGGCAGGCGGATTCTTAACCACTACACCATCAGAGAGATCCCCATGTATCTATTCTTAATGGTTTTTTACCTAATAAACTAACTTGTTGGTCTCTACTTTTGAACACTTCCCGCTCTTAATTGGTAGCCACGATGGTCAAGGCCAATTCCTCCTTTACCACGTTTACATCTTCAACCAGCATCTTAGTTCAAGGGAACTACCTTCTGAAGAAAGATTCAGAAACACACATATTTCTACCAAAAGAAATTTCTATTATTTTTTATCTCATGCCTGTTTTAATACATTTTTCTACACATAATTCTTTTTATCATCCAGTCTCTTGTGATTCATTCAGAAGAAACCTAGAGCCAGATCAAGTTTTTAAACACATATTTCTAAGCAGTGTTTTGTAAAAGCTGACCTATTTTAAGATCACCCAAAGGAAGGTTATTTCAGGTCGGTGAATAAGAATATGTTAGTGAACAGCAGAGGCTGCATTTGTTGATTTTTAAAAGAGAACTCAGATTTGGGGAGATTTTAAGTTTTTCTTCAGTGATTCATAATTAGTTTTGCAATTTGAAAGCAGTTTATGAGTCATCTAGTTTATGAATCTGTCGTCACGTCCTTGCGAAAGGGCTCCCTTTTTTTATGGCTTTTTAAAGTTTAATTCAGTTATCTGAAAGCTGTCATCTTAACCTCATTTGTCCTACTTCTTGAAGAAATTTCACCTTTATTAGTGGGTAAGAAGGCCTAGGGACTAGTGAGGTAAATTATCTGAAACATCCCTGTTCTGGGCTTATAAGTCACAGTCGAATGGATAGTTGTTTTGGAAAAACCCTGTAAAAATACCACTCCTAGTTTTTTTCCCCAAGTTTTAAATATGAATTCTCTGTTTTCAGTTATCTTGTTTCTGCCTCTGCATGCAATAAACTCTAGCCACCTGTAGGACAGCTGGGCCATACGACCTTTTGCTAGGATGAAAAAGCAGATTTAACCGAAATTCTTCAAAAAAAAACAAAACACCCTCAGGTAGTGCAGGAATAAGCTCGATAGACTCATGTTGACAAGCAAAGCCCTGGAGAAAAGAAAATAGACCTGCTTTCAGGTCCAGACAGGTCATTTACAGTATCTTCGGATTCCGTTTTCAATCAGGAAATCAGATCAACACCCTTGCAGGGAAAGGTTCACTTGGTCACAGGTGGGGCACTTTAGTTAAAGTGTCTATTTCTTAGTCCATATTAGGCAACAGGAACTGGATGAAAGGCATTTATTTTTCATTCTGTGTCATTCAACCATAAATGACTCAGTTCTGATATTATGTACGAAGCTCCACTGAGCTCCTAGGAGAGGCAGCTGGATGGCACTTGAAATGCTTATCTTATACTCTCAGTAGGGAAGGTAGTGAGTGACCAGTAAAGGGGGTACTTTTTCCTTAAGATATTAATTTAATAGCTGACTCACATCCCAGGGACTTGGTTGACTCCTCAAATGCTTCATTTCTAAAATAATATGGGCTTAATCTAAGTAATTTTACTGTCACCCCGGCAGAGCTTATGGAAGTTTAAGGGGGATTTTTTAAAAGTCACATTTGAAACCACATGGGATTGGAGAAACAAATGATTTAGTAGCAGCAAAAAATGCAAAAATAGTATGAAACGTTAATCTAGCATTTGGAATGTCACCAGATCTCATTATTATTACTTTTTAAAAATAGACTATTGGTTACAGCAGTTTTGGGTGCACAGTAAAACTGAGCAGAAAGTACAGGAAGGCCATGTGCCCCCTGACCCTTCACATGCACAGCCTCCTCCACCATCAGCATCCCTCACCGGAGTGGTACCTTTGTTACAATCGATGCACCCACACTGACACATCATAATCACCCAAAGTCCATAGTTTATATTAGAGTTCACTCTTGGCATTGGACAAATGTATATAAAGATATGTATCTACCATTACAGTAGCAAATAGAGAGGTTTTACCACCCTCAAAACCTCTGTGCTCTGCCCATTGAGAGCATTTTTTTTTTTTAGTTTTAAATTTAATGATCTAAATATGAGTTAAAATCCAAAAATTTTAAAAAGCACAAGAATCCAAGTGTTTAACTTAAATGTAATGGTTGTCAAAAATCATTAATATTTGTACTTAAAGCATATAATATTAAATGTTAAATGTCAACATTCATATTAAGATTTCATTAATTCAGAACAGGTGTCTGAAATTTACCTTTGCAGTAGCCATGAAAAAAATCTGTCTGCTAAGTACGTTAAATAGTTTAAATGCCTGAGAAGCTTTCAGCCGAGGGACAGCACCAACTATTACCAATCCCCTGCCACTGGAACTTAGCTCAAATTAAGTAAACCAACAATAATAACAAAGGACAGAAAAATTTCTGAAAAATCTCTAAGTATTAGGGAAACAAAATTTCTAGTATTTCTTAATTACACACATTTCTAAATAACCCAGGAGTCAAAGAATAAATCATAGTGGGAATTAGAAAATATTTTGAACCAAATGAAAATGAAAACACTGTATGTCAAAATTTGTGTCATGGGGAACTTCGCTGATGGTCCAGTGGTTAAGAATCTGCCTTCCAATGCAGGGAATGCAGGTTCGATCCCTGGCTAGGGAACTAGGATCCCACATGTCGCAGGGCAACTAAGTCTGCGTGCTCTAGAGCATGCATGCCACAACTGGAGAGCCTGCATGCCACAACTACTGAGCCTGCATGCTGCAGCAAAATCCAGCGTGCAGCAATGCAACCAAACAAATAAATAAATAAATAAAATTAAAAAAAATTTGTGTCATGCAGCCAAAGCAGTGCTTAGAGGGAAGCTTATAGCATTAAATACATATATTAGAAAAGAAGTGTCTAAAATTCATGATCTAAGCTTCCACCTTAAGAGACTAGAAAAAGACAAGCAAATTAAACCAAACATAAGCATAAGTAAAGAGAAGAGTGGAAGCTAAATGAAATAGAAAATGGTAAAACAATAGAGAAAAATCAATGGAGCCAATAGCTGGTTCTTTGAAAAGGTTAATTAAGTTGATAAGCCCCTAGCCAGAATGATCAAGATTAAAAAAAAAGGGGAAAGCACAAATTACCAATATCAGGAATGACATCATCATGGATCCTACAGATAATAAAAGGATTATAAGAGAATATTTTGGACAAGTTAAGGACAAGAAATTTGATAACTTATGAAACAGACATTCTTTGAAAGATACAATTACTGAAACTGACTCAAGAAGAAACAGAAAAATCCTATATTGATTAAATAAATTAAATTTGTAATTTTAAAACTTCTGACAAAGAAGACACTGGGCCCAGAAGACTTCATTAAAGAATTCTATCAGGGCTTCCCTGGTGGCACAGTGGTTAATAATCCGCCTGCCAATGCAGGGGACACGGGTTCGATCCCTGGTCCGGGAAGATCCCACATGCTGCGGGGCAACTAAGCCTGTGAACCACAACTACTGAGCCTGTGCTCTAGACCCCATGGGCCACAACTACTGAAGCCCATGGGTTTAGAGACCGGGCTCTGCAACAAGAGAAGCCACCGCAGTGAGAAGCCTGTGCACCACAATGAAAATCCAATGCAGCCAAAAATAAATAATAATTAAAAAAAAAACAGATGAGTTAATTGGGTAGGAAATACTTGAAAAAGAAAAGAATTCTATCAAATATTTGACAGAAATAATTCCCCTCCTACACAAACTTTTGGAAAATAGAAGGAGAAGTAACACTTTCCAACTCATTTTATGAGACTAAGATTACCCTGATACTTAAACTAGACAAAATTATTATAAATAAAGAAAACCATAAACCAATATTCCTTATTAACATAGAGGCAAAATCCTTAACAATACATTAACAAATCTCTCTTTCAATATATATAAATATATACTGAGAGGAAGAGAGACAGAGAGGATAATATACAGGGAGGATATATACCAAATGGGCTTTGTACCAGAAATTTAAGATTGGTTTAATTTTCAAAATCAACAAATATGACTCATAGAATAAAGGAGTAAAACTATGTGATATCTATGTTGGTGGTCCCCAAACCACCTTCAGATTCAATGATGCTTGAGGACTTGTGGTTCGGCATATAGTCATACTCATGGTTAAGATTTATTGCAGTGAAAAGATATAAACCAAAGTCAGCAATGAGGTGAAATCTGGAAGAGACCAGGTATAAGCTTCCAAAAGTCCTCTCTCTGTGCTTAATTCCTGTAGCGATGTGTTGTCACAGCATGCTCTTTACTGGAGAAGCTCAGGAGAGACTCTGCCCAGTGTTTTTCTTGGGGGGCTAGTCACATAGGCAGTCTACTTGGCACATACCAAAATTCCAGACTTCCAGAACAAAAGCAGGTGTTCAGAATAAACCACATTGCTTGTACAAAGAGTTTAGGCACAGTGAACCACTTGCCAGTTCGGGGAACAGTGGGAAACCTCCCAAAACCTATGTCCCAGGTTGCAGCCAAAGGCTAGCCTTGCAAACAGGCCTTTCAAAGGACAGCAGTCTCAGCCTGCCATGTTAACCCTTTTGTTACATGTATCTCTACAGATGGAGCCCGCACACACACCCCAAAGAAAATTTTGGACAAAATTTAGTACCTATTCATAACTGGTGGCAAACTGAGAATATAAAAGAGCTACCTCAATGTAATAAAGGACGTCCACAGAAAACTAGTGCTAACAATATCTTTCATGATGAGACACAGAATGCTTTTTCCCTGAGACTGGGAAAAAGGTGGGGATGTCCACTCTCACCTTTCCTATTCAACACCGTACTGTGCAATAAAGCAAGAAAAAGAAATTAAAAGTATACACATTGCAAAGATGCAAAACTTTTTATTCATGGACAACATAATCTTGTACATAGAAAATCCCAAGAAATCCACAAAAAAAAGTGTCATTAGATATAATTGAGGTTAGTAAGGTTATAGGATTCAAGGTCCATATAGAAAAATTAATTGGATTTCTGTATACAATACTTACAATGTACAATTGAAAATTCAAATGAAAAATGCCATTTACAATAGCTTCTAAAATCATGAAGTACTCAGCGATAATATTAATGTGTATGAGACCAGCACACAGAAAATTCCAAAATATTACTGTAAGAAATTTTTTAAGATATAAATATATAGGTAGACCATGTGCATGGATGGGAAGACTCAATTTAAAAAAATGTCAATTATCTCCAAATTGATTTATAGATTCACTGCAATCCTAAAAAATTCCAGCAGGTTTTTGTAGAAATCGGCAAACTGATCCTAAAATTTATATGGAAATGCAAAGAACCTAGAAAAGCCAAAAAGATTTTGAAAGTAAGGAGCAAAGATGGGAGACTCACATTATTTGATTTCAGGATGTAATATTCAGCTACAATAATCAGTGTGGTATCGGTATAAAGATTGACACATAGATTAATGGAACAGTATAGAGTACTAAAAATAGACTCACACATATTTAGTCAATTGACTTTTGACAAAGGATAATTCAGTTGGGAGAAAAGAGGTTCTTTTCAACAAGTTGTGCAGGAAAAACTGGGTATCCACATGGAAAATAGGAACCTTGATGTTTACCTTATGTCCTACACAAAATTAAAGGATATGATCAAAATGGATCATGTCCCTTAATATAAAACTTGTAGATGAATATATAGGAGAAAAATCTTTGAAACCTTGGGATAGGCAAAAATTTCTTAACTGGGACACAAAAACATGAACTATAAAAAAAAACTAAAAAATGGGCTCTATTGGGACTTCCCTGGTGGCACAGTGGTTAAGAATCCGCCTGCCAGTGCAGGGGACACGGGTTTGAGCCCTGGTCCAGGAAGATCCCACATGCCACGGAGCAGCTAAGCCTGTGCACCACAACTATTGAGCCCGAGCGCCACAACTACTGAAGCCCACATGCCTAGATCCCATGCTCTGCAACAAGAGAAGCCACCACAATGAGAAGCCCAAGCACTGCAACAAAGAGTAGCCCCCATTTGCCGCAACTAGAGAAAGCCCATGTGCAGCAACGAAGACCCAACGCAGCCAAAAATAAAATAAATAAATAAATTTGTATTAAAAAAAAAGTAATCACTGACCTGGAGACAGTATTTACAATACAATAAGCACGTGAACACATGCTCAACGTCATTAGGCCTCAGGGAAACACAAAGTAAAACCACACACATCCACTGCAATGGCTAAAATTTAAAAGCATGATAATACCAGTGCGGATGAGACTGTGGAGCAATTGGAGCTCTCATATACTGCTGGTCCAACCACTTTGGAAAACAGCTTAGCAGTTTCTTATAAAGTTATATGTAGGATTCAATTCCACTCTCAGTTACTTATCCAAGATAAATGAAAACATAGGTCTACACAAAAACTTGTACACAAATGATCGTAGCATCTTTATTCATAATAATTGCCAAAGAACTAGAAATAACCAAAATGTCCATCCATGGGTGAATGGATAAATAAATTGTGACATCTCCAAGCAATGAAATATTATTTTGCAATACAAAGGAAGAAATTTATGATTCACATGGACGAATTTCTAAAAACATGCTGGGTGAAGGAAGCCAGATGCGAGAGTATCTACTGTATGATTCTATTCATATGACATTCTAGGAAGGACAAACTGAGTCTAGAAAGCAGGTCTCTGGTTGCCTTGGGTCAAGCATGTTTGGTCCAGATTTACTGGGAAGGGACACAAGAGAAGCTTTTAGGGTGATGGAAATGATCTGTATCTTAATTGTGATGGTGGTTACATGGCTGCATTATACATTTGTCAATACTCATCAAATTGTACATTTAAAGTGTATCTTTTTTTTTTTTTTTTGGCTGTGTTTTGTCTTCGTTTCTGCGCGCGGGCTTTCTCTAGTAGCGGTGAGCGGCGGCTACTCTTCATTGCGGTGCGCAGGCTTCTCATTGTCATGGCTTCTCTTGTTGCGGAGCACGGGCTCTAGGCGCACAGGCTTCAGTAGTTGTGGCACGTGGGCTCAGAAGTTGTGGCTTGTGGGCTCTAGAGCTCAGGCTCAGTAGTTGTGGCGCACGGGCTTAGTTGCTCCGCGGCATGTGGGATCTTCCCGGGCCAGGGCTCGAACCCGTGTCCCTTGCATTAGCAGGTAGATTCTTAACCACTATGCCACCAGGGAAGCCGTAAAGTGTATCTATTTTATTTTATGTAAATTCTTCTTCAGTAAAGTTGCATTTAAATCTCCAGGACTCTCTATTCATTTTGCAAAACTGAAGCGCTATGCCCTTAAACAACAGCTCCTCATTTCCCCTCCCCCACTCCTGGCAACCACCATTCTACTTTCTGTCTCTATAAGGTACCTCCTATTTATTAGTGGAATCCTACAGTATTAGAGTGACTTCTTAAAAGCACATGGAACCTCCTCTTTGCCACATGGCTATTTGTCTGCAGACGTTCTGGTTTCTGCATTGACCATACTGTTTGTGGTACCAGCTGTCACTCCTGTCATTTTTTGGTACCACCAACACAACTCTTATTCTACCATTGCCTTCTTGCAGTGGGGACATTTCTTCTTCGCCCAGAGTTTAAAACTGGCTGCAAAATTGAGAAACCCACGGGCTGGGAAGAAAAAACATCTTAGGTAAAGAAAATTTCTTTTAACAGAATGGTGTGTGTGGGGGGGGAAGGAAGTCCCTTCACCTGGGGAGGAGAAAGTCAGTAGGAATGAGACTAGGACATTGCCTGAGGCCCTCAAGGACACAGTGACCCCTACTTCCTGTGTCCGGTTGATCTGCCTTTTCTGACACACCTTGATATGCCTGAATTCACAGCTTGACGTGCAGCTAAGACACATGTGCCACAGGTAGATTTCATAGCAGCAAGTAATGATGGTTTGTATTGCCCGTATTGAGGTACAAAGACAACGCGCCTCGTTAATTTTTTGTAGTCAGTAGTTATCAAGGAAAGAATCTGTTGTTACTTCAATGTTTATCGAGGACCCTAATGTGCTAAGCATGTATTATGATTACCAGATGAGCACCATGGGGAAGTGATGTAGCCATGGTAACCTGAAAGTTCACAGTGATGGGAACCAGCTGCAAGGGCAGTCTGAGGGATTTGGGCAAATAGTAGGTGCGCACCATGAGGGTAAGTATATGGTACATATATTTAAAGAAATATAATTTAAACCATTTTTAGGAGGAAGAAGCAGCTCAAGGTGTTGATTATAACACGGGAAGAAGATCTACAAATCATAGTTACCAAGTCAAACAGAGTGCTGTGGGTCACCTGGAGGGATGCTGGAAATACGACAAATTATATTTGCATTATTCATTATTCATATTACATGAATACATGGTGAATGAATGAACAAATTTAGCCAATTACTTGTCTTTCTGGTCCTCAGGACAAACACAAAAAATGGCCTTTCTATTTAAAATCGATACCTTTTCTTTTTCTCTGAACCAAGACTCTCAGACCATTTAGTCTATCTTCTTAATTTCATTTCTAGGCCATAATTAACTACTAAATGAATTATCTAGTCCAGTGGTAATAAACTGTTTTGCATGAGGTCAAGTCAGGGAAAAGGAAAATTGAGTGGGGGTGTGTGTGAGTTTTTTTCCCCATTTAAAGTCAAAATAGGTTTGAGACCCATGGACTATATCAAGAATTTAGATTATCTTCTTGATTCAGTCATCAGGTGTCCTTATGAAAAATGGAACTGTGTTGTAAAGACCTGGGCAAAGTTGGTATGTAGTAAAACGAAAGATTTTTTCTAATCTTTTATGTAGAAATTAGATCTTGGGCTGTGTGACAGCAAGAATTTGTCTATAGGCTCTACATCGCTGATATGGCCCTTTGTAGCTTAGGGTATTGACTCTGACTGTAACCGGTGAGACATACAGATCGTGTTCACCTCACACCTTCCACTCAAACAGCTGTGTAGCTTAAAATAAGACACTTAGTGACTGGTACAAGATATAATAATACTTTAGCCATATTGTGTATATATAGCTAACCATATGTATATAACCATAATATACACATGAAAATTACAGACATGCTGTAATAGAAGAATCATTTATTATTCATTCCAAGTACTGTGCATGCCATGTGCCAAACACGCACCCCAATAAAACTGATCAAGACAGGAAGAGAGAAGGTGCAAATAAACAATACTAAGACTGAATTGGGGCACATAAATACAGGTGGAGCAGAACTTAAAATGGTAAGAGAATATTACAAACATCTTTAGGACCACAAATTGATAAATTCCTAGAAAAGTATAACTTACCAACAGTGACTCAGGAAGAAAAAGTAAACCTGACTGGTTCTAAACCCATTAAAGAAATTGAAACACAAGGCAAAATCTTCCTTCGAGGAAACGTCAAGCCCAGATGATTCTTTTTTTTTTTTTTTTTTTTGCGATACGCGGGCCTCTCACTGCTATGGCCTCTCCGGTTGCGGAGCACAGGCTCCGGACGCGCAGGCTCAGCGGCCATGGCTCACGGGCCCAGCCGCTCCGCGGCATGTGGGATCTTCCCAGACCGGGGCACGAACCCGCGTCGCCTGCATCGGCAGGCGGACTCTCAACCACTGCGCCACCAGGGAAGCCCCAAGCCCAGTTGATTCTGCATATAACTTTTACCAGGCATTCATGGAAGAAATAATTCCAACTTTGCACAAACTCTTCCAACTAATAGAGATGAAGGGAGCATGCCTTAACTAATTTATTGAAACTCGAATCAATTTGTATAGCCATGTTACCAAAACCAGACAAAAATGGTACAAGAGAGGAGAATTTGTAACCCATTTCACTCACGAATATAGCTGTAAAAAGCAAAATATTAGCAAACAGAATCAAGGAATATATGAGAAAGATAAAGTTTATCCTGGAAAAAGCTGTTGTAACTTACCCCATCAGTTGATTAAAGGGAAAAAATGATGTGATTGCCCCCAATCAATGTAGAAAAGCAAATTATAAAATTTAATATTCATCCATGATTTAAAGAAATCTTTGAGTAGAAGAGAATATCCATAACTTAATGAAGACATTTATTAAAAAACAAGCAAGCAAACAAACAAATCTACAGCAAAACTTGGGACTTCCCTGGCGGTCCAGCGGTTGACTCTGCACTTCCACTGCAGTGGGCACAGGTTCTATCCCTGGTCCGGGAACTAAGACTCCTCATGCCCTGCACCTCAGCCCCGCACCCCCCAAAAACCACAAAACAAAACAAACTATGGGAAAACTCAAACTTAGTGGTGAAACATTAAAAGCGTTCTCTTTAAAATTAGGAACAATTCAAAGACACCAAGTCCTACCTCTTCCGATCCACGTGGTGATGGAGATGCTAATCAGGGCAGTAAGACAATAAAGAAAAGAACTTTAAAGATTTGGAAAGGAAGAAGTAAAGCAGAAGCCATTCTGGATAAACAACAAGATCCTATGGTATAGCACAGGGAAGTATATTCAATACCCTGTGATAAATCATAATGGAAAAGAATATGAAAAAGAATATATATATTATAACCGAGTCACTTTGCTGCACAGCAGAAATTAAACACAGCATTGTAAGTCAACTAACTTTAATAACATTTTTTTAAAAAGAAACCATTCAAGATGCATTTGACTGTCTTCTTAGAAAATCCTAAGGAATATACAGATACGTTAGTAAAGGGTTTTAGGAAAGTGGTGACATAAACAGAATCCAAAGGTCATTTCTACAACGTTGTTGCACCAACGATAGTTAAAAACAGGTAATAAAAACAATTCTATTTGCAGTAGTACTTAGGAATAAGTATCATAAAAATGAGCAAGGCTTTTGTAGAGAATGTTATAAAATTTGCCCAACAGATACTAAAGACTTAAACAAATGGAGAGTTATAGCATGCTTTCAAAGATATAACCTCTCTCTTTTTCTCTGCCAACTTTACTGAGATGTAACTGACATCTAACACTGAGTAACCACAACATGTTGATTTGATACATGCTTATATTACAATGTGGTTACCACTAAGGGAGTAGCTAACACCTTCATCATGTCACATAATTACCATTTCTCTTTTGTGGTGAGACATACAAGATCTAGTCTCTTAGCAAATTTCAAGTATGTAGTCAGTATTGTTATCTGTAATCACAGTGCTGTACAAGATTCCCAGATCTTATTCATTTTTAAAATAATTAATGAATTATATTTCTGGCTGTGTTGGGTCTTCATTGCTGCGTGCAGGCTTTCTCTAGTTGAGGCGATCGGGGGCTACTCTTTGTTGCAGTGCGCTGGCTTCTCACTGCAATGGCTTCTCATGTTGCGGAGCACGGGCTCTAAGCGCACAGGTTTCAGTAGCTGTGGCTCGCACACTCTAGAGCGCAGGCTCAGTGGTTGTGGCGCACAGGCTTAGTTGTTCTGCAGCATGTGGGATCTTCCCGGACCAGGGATCGGACCAGTGTCCCCTGCATTGGCAGGCAGATTCTTATCCACTGTGCCACAGTGGATAAACCCCCTTATTCATTTTCTAACTGAAAGTTTGTACTGTTTGACCAACATCTTCCCATTTTCCCCACCCACCCCCCAGCCCCTGGTAACCACCATTCAACTTTCTGTTTCCATGATTTTGGCTTTTTAGATTCCACATATAAGTGATATCATACAGTATTTGTCTTTCTCCATCTGACTTATTTCCATAACCTCTTAAACATATCAATTCTCCCCTGACTTATAGATTTAATGTTATTCCAGTGAAAATTTCAAAACAGTGTTTTGTTTGGTTTGGTGGAATTTGGCAAACTGAAACTTTTGCTGGTTGTAAAATAGTACATACAATAAGATTTCATTTTTTAAAAGGAAAATATGCACATTCACTGCACGCATAAATGCTCTGGAAAAAATTTCAGGTGGAGGGAGTATTCGTTTTCTATTGCTATATAACAAATTAGCAGAGATCTAGCGGTCTAAAACAACACATTTACTGACTCACGGTTCTGTAGTTCAGAAGCCTGTCATGGTGTGGTTGAGTTTCCTGCTCAGGGTAACACGAGGCTGAAATCAAGATATGGACTGGGTTTAGTTCTTGTTTGGAGGCTCCACAGGAACATCTGCTTCTAAGCTCTTTCTTGTTGGCAAAATTCAGCTCCTTGGGGAGGTAGGACTGAGGTGCTGTTTCCTTGCTGACTATCAGTTGGGGGCTGTTCTTAGTACCTACAAGCTGCCCACATTCCTTGTCATGGGACCCACTCCTTCAAGCCAACGATGGTGCAGTGAACCCTCCTTGTGCTTCAAATCTCTGACTTCCTTTTCTGTGACCAGACAGAGAAAACACTGCTTTTAAAAAGCTCATGTGATTAGGTCAGGCCCACCTGAATATTTTCCCTATTTTGAGGTCAGCTGGTTTGGTACCTTAATTACATCTGCAAATCCTCTTCCTGGCAGTACCTAGTGTTTGATTGAATAACTAGAAGACGGTGTGTATATGTACCAGGAGCCTGGAATTTTGGTGGGCGGGTTGCATCTTAGAATTCTGCCAACCACAGTGAGATTACATATTTGTGTGTATGTGTACTTTTATATATTTTACAATTGTCTAATGTTTACTTTTTTTGGATTTAAAATTTCTTTATTACACATAATATTTGTTTTTATGTTCTTGGTATACAGCCTTACCAAATAAATTGTTTTTAAACCATAAATTGTTGAACATTATCAAATGCTTTCTCTATTTCTATTAAAATAATAGTATTATTTTCTCCATTAAACCATCAATGTAGGGCTTCCCTGGCGGCGCAGTGGTTAAGAATCCACCTGCCAATGCAGGGGACGTGGGTTTGAGCCCTGGTCTGGGAAGATCCCACATGCCGCAGAGCAACTAAGCCCGTGCACCACAACTACTAAACCTGTGCTCTAGAGCCCATGAGCCTCAACTACTGAGCCCACATGCCACAACTACTGAAGCCCGCGCACCTATAGCCCATGCTCTGCAACTGCAACAAGAGAAGACATTGCGGTGAAGAGCAGCCCCCGCTCGCCACAACTAGAGAAAGCCCGTGCACAGCAGCAAAGACCCAACACAGCCAAAAATAAATTAAATAATTTAGAAAAATCAATATAGTGAATTACATAGGTAGGTTTTCTGATGTTAAACCATCCTTACGTTCATGGAACAGAGTGTTTCATTATTTAAATATTTTAACTATTAAATAAAATTTAAACAGGGCAGGGTCCCGGTTTCTCCTAAAGGAATAGACATAGCAATATCTTTGAGTTCTTCTGTAGGAGCTAAGGTTCCCACCCAGGTGGAGGATGGTAACTTCAGGCCGAGCACAAGATTCCTGGAGCACCCCTGTTACCTCACTACCAACCAATCAGAAGAAAGTCTGCACACAGTGAAGCTAAAGAGGACTCTGACCCCCTCCCCAAATGATTCTCCCTTTAAAAATGTTCATGGTCAAGCAGAATACTTGGAGTTGGTTTTTGGACACACGTCTGCCATCTCCCCAGGTTACCAGCCTCCTGAATAAAGTAACTGTTCCTTACCAACCAACACTTGCCTCTCAAGTATTGGCTTTTGAGCCACAAACAGCTGAACCTGAGTTCAGTAACACTACCTGCCTACCTGCAGGAAGTTCTGTTTGACCTGTTTGTCACCAGGTTCCTCTCCCCAAGTTCACTTACTTGTATACAAATTCATCTGAGTCGGCCGTCAGGCGATGATTCCAGTCTTCACTTGATACATTCCTGCCGGGCACCTCCATCACTTTCCACACCCTTCACGCAAGTTAGCAAAGACCAGGCTATTACTTTCAATAAAACTTTACCAAAACTTTGATGTAACAGGTGATACTAGGAAGCTTAAAACTGGGTGCAAGATAACACTGACTTGTAAAACCCGAGGCCCAAGCCTCGAGGTTTGGGTGTTCTGGAGTGTTCTGGAGTCAATGTCAATCACATTTTTTCTACCACTCCAGCACCAGCTGGGAGTCCTGCAATTCGATTCAGTTCAGACACTCTACTGCTTGGAGTTAATGCAGACGCCACAGCTTCAGGGCTCAGTCCCACAGGACTGCCCCCACGTTAGAAGCCAGCGCAAGTCCTGGACCACCTGTACTTCTGACCAACTGGCTATAAATCAAGGGTCCCACTGCTGCAGGAAAGTAAGTGGGGCACGAGAGGACGGTCATGTTCCAAGTCTCAGGCGAGTCCCTAGGACGGCCACCGAATGTGGGTTCTTGGCTTTGCACAGGAAAGAATTCAAGAGCGAGCCATCGTAAAGTGAAAGAAGGTTAGGTATTCAGGGAGATACACACTCCATAGACAGAGCGTGGGCCATCTCAGAAGGCGAGGGGCACCAGGCTACGGGGTTGTCGGTTTTTATAGGGGTGGGTAATTTCATAGGCTAATGAGTGGGAGGAGTATTCCAACTGTTTTGGGGAAGAGACGGGAATTTCCAGGAGTTAGGTCACTGCCCACTTGTTGGCCTTTTATGGTTGGCCTGTCATGGCGCCTGTGGGTGTGTCATTTAGCTGATGTGTTACAGTGAGGTCTGGTGGAAGCGGATTCATCTTCCATCTTGGACCTGGTTGCTTCTAACCTGTTTATGTTGTGTCCTCAACAGCTGTGTCATTCTTTTAAAGGTTGTGCCCTGCCCCCTTCCTGTCTCACTACCACCCCCTCCTAAATTTTGATCACTTGCTAGAACGGCTGACAGAACTAGGGAAGACACTACATTTATGCTTACAGTTTATTGTAAGGATGAGACTCAGGAACAGCTAAATGAAAGACATGCCTGGGGCAAGGCGTGGGGAGGTGGGGGGCTGCTGGGAGCTGCCACTGTCCTCTCTGGGCACACCCTTCTCCCAGCCCCTTCCTGCATTCAACAACTGGGAGGCTCATCAAAGCTTGTTGTTCAAGTTTTTATAGAGTTTAATCTTCAGCTCCCTCCCTTCCCCGACCACGCACACACTTTTTTGGATGTTGGTGGGTGGGGCTGAAAGTTCCGGCCCTCTAATCCTTTGGCTCTCTGGTGACCAGCCCCAATCAGAGGCGACTTAGGGCCCCACCCTGAGTCACCTCATTAGCATAAACTCGGGTGTGGTCAAAAGGGGCTCGTAGTGAATAACAAAAGACATTCCCATCACTCAGGAAATTCCAAGGGTTTCAGGAACTCTGTGCCAGAAACAAGGGGCAAAGACCAAATATATTTCATATGATACCACAGGCGCCCTCTGGTACCTCCACTTATTCCACGGGCAGCCCCGTGTGGGATGACAAACATGACACACTGGCTGGGTACTACAGCATCCTTTGAAGAAACGTTACATTTGAGATTTCAGAGAAAGTAGTTAAGAAGTCATCACGGGAAGATCAGAAAGTTGTTGATTATCTCTACAGGCATTCAGCATTGGCTCGCAGCCTTTTGAATTTTAATTAGTTTTAAATATTAAAAATTTGAAGATTTCTTGTTTCTCTCAAAGCATAAGAAGGGGCCACGATAATGGTGCATTGGCACCAGTTGTCTGGAGGTGAACAGGGCTGTCTTTTGGGGCAGACATGTCCTCTCCTGCTCACCACGGTCCCTTCCATGTCCCACAGCCCAGACCCCAGGAGACTAACGCCATCTACACATGCTTCTTCTGTTTGAGTGACTGTAGGTTCATCAAGTGTTTCCCAAACTGAGGAGCATCTAAGGCAAAGGTGAGTTCAAGTTCCCACCTTTTGCAACACACGAAACTAACTGGTAGTCTCAAAATACCTTTGGTGTTCCTTTCCCACAATAGTGAATGTATAGACTTCTTCCCCCATGTGTGTGGACAGAGAGGGGGCCAGTGGAAAGCCTAGGAATCCCTTCTTGAGCACAGGCCACCGCCTCTCCCCTGGTATATGCGTCAATGACAAATTGAGTAGTTTAAATACTTTTAATATGTAGGTAACATTCTGTCCTCATACCAACATAGTGTTTTCATTTTTTAAGTTCCATGTTCAGGGCGTTGGGTGTTTCCAATTTAGCAGGTGGCACCGGCGGCCAGAAATATTTCTTAATCACATAGAATGCCCCATGGCCACGTTGGGTACCGTGGCCCCTCCAGCCTCATTACGTCCACGCTTCTTTTGTGCACTTTCTGCCCGAGAGGTTTGGCTTTTTAATTCCTTTGTTAATAGCTGGAAAAATATCATGCTGGAACTTTTCAACATCACTAAAGTGCCCACAGCAATAAAAAAAGGAGCCTTTTTCATGGATGTTTCAGAGTGGATTAAAAAAATACAAATTCTAACTCCTCAGAGAACTGGCTGTGTTGAAATATTTACAGAGGGTCAAAGAGTCTCTCCTCCAGCCTGGAGTGGAGACGTGAAGCCATGGCCGTGGTTAAGCGGGGCCGGCCTTTCCAGCCTTGTTTATTCTGGAAATAATTCTGGAAAATGCCTCATACAGTTCCCCAGAGACCTGGAGGTGGGCCTTTGTCAGTACATGACGAATCAAAACAAACCGTTCCTTTGCAACGTTGAGCAAAATGTATAAAAAAGGTCTCTCTTAGAACTTCCAGACAGACCTGAGGGACTAAAAACGAACTTGAAAGTGTGAGGAAATCAGAGGACAGAGCTAGACCAAAAAAACACATTTAACCCAAATTTGCAACTGCGTTACATAGTGGAAATTTTACAAATGTAAAGTCCACTGAAATCCAAGGGTTTGAAGTGGATCTGAAACGCTTGTTTTCATCAGTTCCCAGCTGGGTAATGAAGGCACTCCCTGAGGACCGGGACAGTTGTCCCTTCTCTGTGTGTCCTGGGAGTGCACCACTTGGCTTATCCTTTATGCCCAGTGCCTGCCTGGGGTCTGGTGGGCGGGCAGCACCCCATGGTGTTGCCTAAACAGAACTTTATGACCAGTGCGCCCCTCGAGAATGATGAACGATGGACGCTCATGAACAAGTCTGTTCCCAGGACAGCCTAAGACATGCTATAGAGATGACTATGGTTTCCTGCTGTAAAATCCTTCTTCTAAAAAATTTTAATTGAAGTATGGTTGACTTACAATATTGTGTTAGTTTCAGGTGTACAGCAAAGTGATTCAGTTAGACATACATGTCTCTATTCTTTTCAGATTCTTTCCCATTATAGGTTATTACAAGATATTGAATATAGTTCCCTGTGCTGTACACTGCTTGCTCTTTACCTATTTTATATATAGTCGTGTGTATCTGTTAATCCCACATTCCTAATTTATCCCTCTTCCCCTTTCTCCTTTGGTAATCATGATTGTTTTCTGTGTCTGTGGAAGCCACCTAAGTGTCCACCGACAGATGAACAGATAAAGAAGGTATGGTACATACAGTGGAATGCTGCTCAGCCATAAAAAACAGTGAAATATTGCCATTTGCAGCAACATGAATGGACCTAGAGATGATCATACTAACTGAAGTAAGTCAGACAGAGAAAGGTAAATATCACAGGATATCACTTATTCGTGGAATCTAAAAAAATGATACAAATGAACTTATTATTTAAAATCCTTTTAATTCATAGGCACTCTGACTCATAAAGCACTTATAAAAGTGGGCCCGGTGTCCTCCGAGAGTCACGGAGGTCATGGTGGACACCTGATG
Source organism: Monodon monoceros (assembly GCF_005190385.1). Taxonomy (NCBI): domain Eukaryota; kingdom Metazoa; phylum Chordata; class Mammalia; order Artiodactyla; family Monodontidae; genus Monodon; species Monodon monoceros. Next base: position 175,064,738 of record NW_021703774.1, on the reverse strand, counting down.
CTTTTGTTCGCCTCCTTCTCTGTCATTATTCTGACCAGTCTCCGTCTTCTCGCCACCCTCCTCTCTGCCAGAGGCCAGTTCTAGGTCTTGGCGTAGGGTTTAGGTGACCCAAAGTCCACCAATCATACTTCTTCCTCAAGACTTTTCAAGCTGGATGGATCTGAGAAAGAAAATCCACTTTCCTCCGTGCCCTTGGAATTATTAGGTTGTGGGACCAGAAGCTGCTGGCAGCCAGGGTTCCTGCTACTTGGAGAGAGAGGGTCTGCAGACAGATAAGATTTAAGGGGCTTCCAAGCCAGGCAGCCTGACTGATGCTCCAGTAGGTGAGAGTAAGGGGACATTCAGGAGAGACATGTGTCCCATCTACCTCCTAAGGCAAACTCTATCCCTGCCTTCTGCGGTGTACTTACCTGGTCCTGCCTAGACCTCGTCTTCCTAAGCTAGTATGAATTCAGTTTGCATGATTTACATTGGAAAGGGTCTTGAAAGTACGATGTATGTACCACTAGGAAAGCCATAGTGAACTCCCCCTTGCGATCCGAAAATGCAGGTCGAACTTCAGGGTTCATAAAAAATCATTTGAAAGTACAAATCTTTGGTCTGTCTGCAGATTTGCCCATTTTACATTTTTTGTTTTGTTTGTTAACATTCACGTTCTTTCCCAAACACAAAATTCTTTCTTAAAGTGCTGTAGCAACACAACAATGATGAGTGTGAGCATTTATTGAGTGTTTAATGTGTGCCAGGTTATTTGTTTCAACCCTTTAATGTTTAACCCTTTTCATCCTCATAAAAACCCATGAAATACATATTGTCATTTCCCCCATTTTATAGATGTGGAAACTGAGGCACAGAAATTTTAAGCACTTTTCCCGGGGGGTTACCCAGCTAGTTAGGGGCTGAGACAAGATTTGAACACAAGCTTTATAAGTTCAGAGACTGAGTATTGAATACAGAAATATGTAGAAGTATTGAAAACCCATAATTTTGTTCAGTTATGACAATCGTGTTTAAAACTGAATTACAAATTTCTACTTTTTTGAAATAATTTTGTGCTATTTTTCAAGGCAATTAAAAAGCTACAAGTGCCCTAAAAGGTATTCCACTCTGTGACTTGAAATTACATATTAAGAGATTCTAGCCCATGGAGGTTTTCCTCTGCTTTTGTGTGGTAGAGCTGGATTCACATGTCTGGTTTCCATCCCAGCTGGACCATTCTACCGATGAACCTTCACACAAGTACTGATTTCGCCTAGAAGCCAAAGCTGGTAGTGGTCTGGTCTTGAAGAATAAGTCTGAAATGGAGGAAGAGAGTATTGTGAGGCCCCCAGGCCCCCTTTCCAATTCTTCACCGCTTTGTATCACCACCCTATGTGCATTTGGTGAGTAAGGAACCTAATCTCTCTGGCCGGCTTTTCATCCTGCGATGGCATACGCAGATCAACAGAAAGGGTTAAAATGTTCAGCCCCGCTTGCTAACGTCCCAGAAGCGCATCGAAAGCAGGAAAAGGTCAACCAAGGTTCATCCCTCTGTCATTCCTATGAAACACTTCATGTAGTTGCTGGGGAATTGGGTTGAAACCCAAAGTTGTCATCCGGGGTCTCTGGCTAAGTGTTCATTTCCTTACCTGTTACCATTTCCTTTTTGAGCAACTGCAAAAACAGTGATGTCCTTAAGTCTTGAGCAGAGGGGAAGAGGGGAATCAAAAACCCTCGACCCCCTCATTTCCTGTGAGATTGTGAAACAAAAAGGTAAACATTTAAGGGAATGTGGCAGCTCAGAACAATTACCCCTATTGTGGAATGACTACTGGTTTCTTTTTCTTTTTACACAAACTCTTTCCAGTGGAGAAGCCGAACAGAAGTCAGCTCTGCCACGGGCCCTCGAGGTTGCCTGGATTGGCAGTGAGAAAATCCAGCGAGATTTGCTTCGTGGGCAATTTGTAGACTTTTAGGAGGTTAGGCTGAACTGTCCTTGGGTCACACAGAATAGTTGTCTTAAAAGGAAGCTCTTCGGAGTGCTTCAGAAGGCCGGGCATTATTCTACAGTTGGAGAAGGATGGAGGATTATGCATCGCTTGATAACCTCGTTTACTAAGAGTCAGAAGCTTGGTGACTGGGCTGTAATCTGAGAACGATTGCTCAGAAGCTTTGGCAGCTCTCTGATTTTCTTCCTTTTTAGGTTTCCCCACTTCGAGCCCTTCGCAGAACAAGGTTGTGGTGACCTACAGCAGTGACTCACGCCAGGCCTTTCCATGCCTCCTCGGCAAAGACTCAAGAGTCTTTGTGAAACCTCAGGATGGTTCCATGATGGAGGGTGAAGGGCTCCATCAGACCTAATTCAGCTGTGTCTCTTGCTCTTTACCTTTCAATTATTGGATTTAAAGAATTCCATAACTGCAAGGAAAGACTTCTTTGGGGTCAGTGTGAACTATTCTTTTGTTCATTCAGCAAATGCTTATTCAGGAACTACTATGAACCGCGTGTGTGTGTGTGTCTGTGTGTGTGTGTGTCTGTGTGTGTGTATGTTTCTGCCCCAGGTTCCTCTACTTGGCCTTTGACTCTGGTTCCTGACACAGAGCTCCTAAAAGCCTTGTACTTTCCTGGGTGAGAGGAGCGCCTTTTGTTCTTATGAGGTGACCCCTGGACGGCTCCTGGGTAGGGCCTGGTCACCAGAAAACAAAGCCATGATTAGAAACTTGGAACTTTCAGCCTTACTCCCCATTCTCTAGAGAAAGTTAATAATCGGTCATGTCTACATGATGAAGTCTCCATAAATAGTTCCCAAAGTACAGGGTTCAGTGAGCTTGCTCTTGGTGAATACATCCACAGACCAGGACGGTGACACACCGCAGTTCCATGGGGACGAAGGCTACTGGGCTTGGGACCCTTGGGACCCTGTGTACATATTCATTTGTATATGTTATCCTTTTTTGTATAAACCGGTAAACAAGTGTTTTCCTGAGTCCTGTGGTTTGTTCTAGCACCTGCTCGAGCCCATGGAGGGTGTTGGAGGAATCCTGATTTATAGCCAGTTAGTCAGAAGCACAGATGACAACCTGTATGTACAGCTGGTATCTGGAGTGGGGGACTTTTTATGGGACTGAGCCCTTGCCCTGTGGGATCTGACGCTACCTCCAGACAGATGGTGTCAGAATCGAGTTGAATTGTACGACACGCAGTTGGAGTCTGCAGCAGGGTTGGAGAATTGTCTGGTGTGGGAAAACCCATACACATCTGGTGTCAGAAGTGAAGAACTGGGGTAGAGGAAAACAGTGTGTTTTTCCTAAACAACCTGGAATTGTCCTAATCTCTGGGCAATAGCAGTGACTAAGTCAGACAATGTCCCCAATCTCATTGAATTTATAAGGAAATGGGCAGTTACAATTAGAGTATAAAAAATGCTGTGATGGGCAAAGTCGAGGGTCATGCAAAAATTCCCAAGGAGGGGCTTCCCTGGTGGCGCAGTGGTTGAGGGTCCGCCTGCCGATGCAGGGGACGCGGGTTCGTGCCCTGGTCCGGGAAGATCCCACATGCCGCAGAGCGGCTGGGCCCGTGAGCCATGGCCACTGAGCCTGCGCGTCCGGAGCCTGTGCTCCGCAAAGGGAGAGGCCACAGCAGTGAGAAGCCCGCGTACCACAAAAAAAAAAAAAAAAAAAATTCCCAAGGAGAGCTTCTGTCCTGGACTTTTGGTTGGGAAAGGCAAAACGTGGGAGTGATTCATCCAGACCAGGGAGGGGCTCCCTCTTACTGTCTGTTTGCTTCTAGACTGACTTCTTTAAGGTGGTGAATGAACTCCTTTAAGACATATATTGAAGAGAAAATAATATGATGCCTTATTTATTTAAATTTTTGTTATATTTTTACTAACCACCACAAACCTACAGAGAAGTTGCAAATACAGTACAAAAAAACTTTTTTCCTGAGCCATTTAAGAGTAAGTTGACACCTGATGACCCATCAAACCCAAACACATCCCTGTGTATTTCTACAAACCAGGACATTCTCCTCCGTAACTGCCATGTGACCACCAGCACCACGATATTAGCTGTGACTCGTCACCGCCGTACCCTGAGACTCCACTCAAGTTTTGCCAGTTGTCCCAAGAACGGCCTTTATGGTGAAAGGATCCAGTTCATGGTCACACACTGATTGGGTTGTCATATCCCCTTCCTCAATCCTTCCTTGACCTTTGTGACCTTGTAGTTTTGAAGAGAATGGGACATTTTTAGAATGTCCCTCAATTTTCATTTGTCTGGTGTTTCCTCGTGGTTGGATTTAAATTGTGCATCTTTAGCGGAAACGTCTCAGAGGTGGTGCTGTATTCTTCACTGCATCATAACTTGCGGTGCAGGATTTTGAATTGTCCCATCATTAGATAAGTGGCATCTGCTAGGCTTCTTCACTGTGAAGCCACTCTTTTGCTCTCTGTGATTAATATGTATTTTGAGGGAGGAACTGAAAACCACTCCATTCCTCATCAAATCCTTAATTCAGTATGGATTCATGATTTTCTGTTTTATTCAATAGATTGTAATCTTTTTTTAAATAAATTTATTTATTTTAATTTTATTTTTGTCTGCGCTGGGTCTCTGTTGCTGTGCGCGGGCTTTCTCTAGTTGCGGTGAGCAGGGGTTACTCTTTGTTGTGGTGAGCGGGCTTCTCATTGCGGTGGCTTCTCTTGTTGTGGAGCACGGGCTCTAGGTGCGTGGGCTTCAGTAGTTGTAGCACATGGATTCAGTAGTTGTGGCTCACGGGCTCTAGAGTGCAGGCTCAGTAGTTGTGGCGCATGGGCTTAGTTGCTCCGCAGCGCGTAGGATCTTCCCGGACCAGGGTTCGAACCCGTGTCCCTTGCATTGGCAGGCAGACTCTTAACCACTGTACCACCGGGGAAGCCCTACAGTCTTTTTTTAATGCTCAAATTGTTCTATATTTGGTTCCCCTTCAATCTGACTTCTGTGTCCTTGTGACACCTCCTAATCATCCTTTGAGCATTTACATTTTTTTCTGACCCAGATAGATGTTCTAGGTTCAACTTCTACATTCCTTCTCCTAGCCCTGGAATCAGCTACTTCTCCAAGGATATTTTAGTGGAGAATGGTATTTAGAAACCAAGATCTGGGCACTAGGTGTGCTTATTGCTATGGAGCTATTGCTGCACTGAGAGCCTTTTGGTAGACAGAGCTAGAAAATATATGCATGTGTAAATACATGCACATTTGTTTCTCTGTGTATTTTTATTGAAACCCCTGAGTTCACATCAATACCTTCAATTCCAGCCCAGCACCACAGGGCTCATTCTAGTTTTCTTCATTTCCATATTCATAACTCCTTTCTCTGACCATGAGAAACCTGGATCCCACTTTTCTAAGTATACTTACTTATTTGATCCATGCCCTGTATAGAATCAATCTCCATCACCACCCCCTCCCCCATGTGGACTCCCTTCTCTACTGGCTCTGACCCCCCCCATCTGTGTTCATAACATACACAGAGGCCTAGGCTCTGAGTCCCCCCTCTGGGTCACCTCTCCTCACAGACACCTCCCTTGCTCTGTCACTCTTCGTGACTTAGGGACTTAATTGTTGAGGAAGGGACAGGAAACTAAGGGAAGGAGAAAGGGAGAAAGAGAAAGAAAAAGGGAAGGGTGGGGAAGAGGCATGTGAAGGAGAACAGGAAGGGCCATTTACAGTTTTTTAGCTTCCGTTTTCTTGGTTGCACCTTTGAAGTACCGTATTATCTATCATCACATCAGAATTCATGTCTACTTTGCACAGGTGTCCCTGGTTCAGCCACCTCTCGACTCCTCTCTCTACCTCCTTATCTGTATCCATCCATCCTGGTCTCAGCCACCTTGGAATCAGCTCCAGAGTGTGCAGTTCTGGACCATCCGGTTTGTCAGCATCATTGAAGAACCAGTTGTCTGAAAAGAATGAAGCATTTTAGCTTCTCTCCAGAGGAGCATGCAGAATATAAGTATGGGACATCTGATATCTCAGGTGTAATTCCATGCAATTATGAGATCGTATCGCTGAAAGGGAACAGACAGATAAATATACCCTTTTAAGGTTTTGTCCACTTTTTAAATGTGAATTAGCACCACTGTTTTTTATTCAGATAGTTTTGTCATTTAAATAAGTATAGATATTTATTACCTCCGTATTATTCAATTCAACTTTCCTAAAGCTGATTAAGAATGTCAGAAAAATACAACTGGGTTAACACTAAGAAGTATTAGATACTTTGAAAGTGTAAAGGTACCACTTAACTTTAAGTGTAGCATTTCAAAAGGAAGCTTGAACCAGTATTGTCTGGTTCCATTAAAATTAACTGGTAAACAAACAAAACCAAAAAACCCTCAGAACTATTGGAGCTATAACATACTTCAGATGAAAATTTAATTTTACTTTGCACTTACCTTGGGAAGTGGTACATCTTAAGCGTTTTTAAAATAGAAGAAAGGGACTTCCCTGATGGTCCGGTGGTTACGAATCCGCCTTCCAATGCAGGGGACGCGGGTTTGATCCCTGGTCAGGGGACTAAGATCCCACATGCCGCGGGGCAACCAAGCCCCCACGCCGCAACTCCTAAGCTCTCTCATCACAACTAGAGAGCCCAGGTGCCACAACCAGAGAGAAGCCTACGTGCCACAGCTGCTGAGCCTGTGCGCCGCAACGAAAAATCCCTCATGCTGTAATGAAGATCCCGTGTGCTGCGACCAAGACCCAATGCAGCCAAATAAATAAATAAGATAGAAGTAAGACCAGGACGACCATAGAAAGTTCTAATATAAACACCCAGCTCTTTGAGTGGATTATATGAGCACCTCAGAACTCAAACACCTCAAAGGTCAAAGTTACCTCATTTGGGTCATCTGGTGGCTCAGTCCCAGTAAGATGTGCTTTTGCCAGTATCATAGTAAAATGACAATACTGGTATTTTAATGTTTATTTCAAGTAATATCAAAACGCCATTTTTTTAAAAATTTATTTTTGGCTGTGTTGGGTCTTTGTTGCTACACATGGGCTTTCTCTAGTTGTGGCGAGCGGGGGCTACTCTTCATTGCGGTGCACGGGCTTCTCATTGCAGTGGCTTCTCTCGTTGCAGAGCACGGGCTCTAGGTGCATGGGCTTCAGTAGCTGTGGCACGCGGGCTCAGTAGTTGTGGCTCGCGGGCTCTAGAGCACAGGCTCAGTAGTTGTGATGCACGGGCTTAGTTGCTCCACGGCATATGGGAGCTTCCCGGACCAGGGCTAGAACCCGTGTCCCCTGCATTGGCAGGTGGATTCTTAATCACTGAGCCGCCAGGGAAGCCCAAAATGCCATTTTTAATGGCATCAGAATTCTATTTAAAAGTTTTCAAATTCATAAAATGGAGAAACTGGAGATAAAACTGAACCTCCATAAATATTACGTCTCTTGGAGTCTGGCTTGTCCTGGCTTTGCTGCCTCCTTCACTTCCAGACCCCTCCCTAGGAGCCCTTGGAGCCCTGTGAGCTTGCAGACCCTATCCACTGCCCCTGAGTGGGGGGCTTTGTTTCAGGCTGGGGGCAAGAGGATTTGGTGGGGAGTCGCAGGAGGTAAGTGGTGCTGAGGGTTGGGAGAGCTTGGAGTGTGGGTGCCCGAATTGGGTGAGCGTTGGGAGGGGTACAGAGGAAAAAGGGATTGAAGAGCCAGAAAGCTAAGCAAATTGCCCACAAAAGTTTAAAATAATGTTGTTACACCCACAAACATACTTCTATTTTGGTACCTAAAAATACTAAGGCATTGGACTTCCCTGGCGGCGCAGTGGTTGAGAATCAGCCTGCCAATGCAGGGGACAAGGGTTCGAGCCCTGGTCCAGGAAGATCCCAGCTGCCGCGGAGCAACTAAGCCCCTGCACCACAACTACTGAGCCCTTGAGCCACAGCTACTGAAGCCCAAGCTCCTAGAGCCTGTGCTCCACAACAAGAGAAGCCACCGCAGTGAGAAGCCCGCGCACCGCAACGAAGAGTAGCCCTCACTTGCCACAACTAGAGAAAGCCCGTGCGCAGCAACGGAGACCCAACACAGCCAAAAATTAATTAATTGATTAATATAAATAATTAATTAATTAATATAAAAAGATACTAAGGTATCAAAAGGGAGTGAGGAAACTTTTGGAGAGTAATGGCACTGTTCACTATCTTAATTAGGATGATGTTTTCATGGGTGTATGCATATGTCAAAGCTTATCTAATGGTACACTTTTTAACGTACAGTTTATGTCTTTTATTTTATGTCTTTTTAAAAATAAATTTATTTATTTATTTACTTATTTTTGGCCGTGTTGGGTCTTCGTTGCTGTGCGCGGGCTTTCTCTAGTTGTGGCAAGTGAGGGCTACTCTTCTTTGCGGTGCGCGGGCTTCTCACTGCGGTGGCTTCTCTTGTTGCGGAGCATGGGCTCTAGGCACGCGGGCTTCAGTAGTTGTGGCACGAGGGCTCAGTTGTTGTGGCTCACGGGCTCTAGAGCACAGGCTCAGTAGTTGTGGCGCACAGGCTTTATTGCTTCGCGGCATGTGGGATCTTCCTGCACCAGGGCTCGAACCCGTGTCCCCTGCATTAGCAGGCTGATTCTCAACCACTGCGCCCCCAGGGAAGTCCCTATTTTATGTCTTAATAAAGCTCTTTTAAAAAAATATATGTTGTACACAATAATGGTAAAACCAGTACTACCATTGCTGGCTGTGTCAAAATCTGAACAGGTAAACCTGATACTGGGCTTTCTGTTTGGACCTGGGAAGGGTCTGGGCCAGTAATTTGTTTTAGAAATAAATTCTTTTGTCAGGTCACGGTGGCCTCACGGTCATAACTACCTTAAATGAGTTGTTTTCATGGGGGCTGGTAATTAACCAGAAGGCTCCGTTTTGTGTTTTAATTTTAGTTAGTCCTTGCTTGCAGGTGTTGGGGGAAGAAAACTGTTTCCTCCACCCTCTTAGGTTCTGTCCAGAGGGCCTTCAAATTAAACGAAAAAAGACAGTTTAAGAGGAGAAAAATACGCAATTTTTAAAAACATTTACATACATGGGAGTTCACAGGAAAAACATGGAACTCAAAGAAGCAGTAGATTTGGGGGCTTAGATATCATTTTAACAAAGGAAAGGGGGTGTGGGCTTCAAGAGATGATAAATCATGGGGACGTAACTAGAAAATACATGGGGGAAGTAATGGAAGATAAGGGTTCGTACAGTCAGGTCCGTTGATGCAAACTTGTCTTGGCATCATTGTTCGCCTCAGTCATGAGTTCTCTCCTCTTCTGGTACAGGGTGGGGTGGGAGGGTGGGACCTGGGGAGTGGGGGTGGGGACGAAGCACCCCTTCACGACTGAAAATTTGTGCCCTGCTCTTAGGCAGTTACGGGGAGGGCAGAGAGCTCTTCCTGCATTTGCTGATTCTCAATTGCTTTCAACTCAAAATAATCCTTATGCCAATGAGGCATATTCTGGCGTGGTGAATTCTGATCCGCTTCCCAGGGAAAACCACCAGGAACCGAACCTTCTCGAAGACTTGGTGCCTTGGCCCTCAACCATTTTACTGTCACTTGACCGTGGGACAAGGAGGTACAGTAGCCTCATGTCAGTCTCAAGGACTGAGCGACGTCTCCTCTGGGGTTGACGTTTTGCATCTTGAATATCTCCCTGTCTCTGTCTCTGAGTCCGCTTCCTGCTCCCTCCCTCTTGCCTTGGGCACCCCCTCCTGTCTAACTTTCCCCCTTCCTCCCTCTCTGCTCTTGCATCCTGAGCTGAGGTACTAGGAATGGCTTTTATCACTTTAAAAACATCGTGCAGTATTTTTCCTCTTGACTTTGTTTCTATCGGATTCATGTTGTGTCTGAATTCACTGATTTTACACACTGATCATTTATTTTTCCAAGACAACATCTTTTCTTCTGTTTAATATTGTTCATATAGCATCCTCTTAAATAACACCCACCCCTCTGGTTTTTTTAAAGAAGGGGCTTGGCTCAAAAACCTCAAAAGCTGTGGCCACTGGCTGAGATCCTAAGATGACCCAGAAGTGGAGCTGGGTCAGAGTGAAACAAAATAAACCCCTTTCCAAGAAGTTTAGCCTTGGAGAAGAACTTTCGTGAACAAAACCCACGGGCCCCTTGCCATCCTCCGCCTGTCTGTTTTGGTTGGCTCCAGTCCTGTGCCGTCATCTTCCCTCCTAACCAAAACAATGCCAAACAATGATAGTGCGGAGTTTTACATTTTTCCTAAAAAAAAAATTCTATGTCTCAAATATCTAAAAATTCAATTTAGAAGGTACCTTTTAAAAAGTACATACTTACGTCTGAAACCCTGTCCTCCAAACATCATTTAAAAAAGATTCAACAGCTTACACACATCTCAGAATTCCAAGGTCCCAGATCTCTTTAGCCTTGTTTGTAAGAACAGCAAGACCAACTCGCATGTGTTAAAATGTATTACGGTTGAAAGTAATAGTAAGACTTAATTGGTTTTCTTTCTTCTTCTCGGGTGTGAGTGTGTTCATCTGATTCCTGCCACCCTCAGTTTTTCTTCCTCCTTTTTAATCCTCAAGAAGAATCAAAGAATTTTCCAGCTCTCCCCCCACCCTGCCCACCGCCCCATCTTACACTTTGGTAATCTGAGGAGAGGATCTTCAGGGAGTCTTCAGGGTCTTTTCCATTTCCTTAACTACCCAAGCCCCCCCTGCTTTTTGTCATGAGGCTTTTCAAACATACAAGATACACAGAGTGAACAGAGCAACGCTCACCACCCAGCTTTAATAATCATCACCGTTTCTCAATGCTGTTTCATCACCCTCCAGACAAGACATAATTTTACCCATCAACACTTCAGCACGTGCCTGGGACAGATGAAAACTTTTCCTTTTTGCTAAGCTAAGTGCAACACCATTATCAACCTAACACAATTAACAAAACCCCTTAATAGTAACCGCTTGGGTCAAAGTGGACCACAGCCAAGCATCTGGGGCTGGGCTCAGGGCCGTTGTTGGCTGGCAGAGTTGATGGTCGGGGAGAAGTGTTGGGTGGGGACAGAGGAGGACGAGGACAAGCTGGAATCCACCGATCCCTCTGTGTGTGTCTGTCTGTCCTGCCTCATCGAAACCTTGGAGAGTAACACCTGCTTCCTTCCACCTCCTAAGTCTCGTGAGAATTCCTCTCTTGGCCTCTTCTAACCCAGAACTATTTCGAGAAAGGGATTTGGGGTAATCTAGCTCCAGCTCAGCCAAGATGACACAGTACAAACCACCACAATCATCTGATATCCAATCCACGTTCAGATTTCCCCCAGGGCCCCAATAACAGGATTTGACAGTTGATTTGTTCAAATTGGGGTCCAAACAAGACCCACACATTGCATCTGACTGTTAGGTGTCTTATGTCTCTTTTAATCTGGAGTAGTCCCCTCCTCCTTTTTTCTCCATGACCTTTATTTGTTGGAGAACCTGGGTTGCAAGTCCTGTAGAAATTCCCCACATTTTGAATGTGGCCAGTTCTGTCCTCCTGGTGTAATGGTAGTGAGCTCTAGAAGCTTGATAAGATTCAGTCTTTTGTTGTTGTTCTGTTGGGGCAAGAATACCCAAGGATCCTTAGGTTTTTGACTCCCTTTGGGATCCAGAGCTGTCCCACATCTCAGGCTGATATGGTTGGGAGAAGCCAGGAAGCAGTCAGTGGGCTACCCTGCCCCAGGTCCGCTTCCTCTGAGTCATCACTGAGCATGAACGGTCTCCTTTAGGGAACTGGATAAATTCCACGGGTGTAGTCCTTCAGCCACCCCTGGCCTCACACCATGGGCTCGTCTGTCTTCATCTTGGCAATAGTTAGTTCATTGTTTCCTCTTTCAACTTGCTGAATATTGTAAGCATGATGATGCCAATTTCATTTTTTTTTTTTTTTTTTTTTTGTGGTACGCGGGCCTCTCACTGTTGTGGCCTCTCCCGTTGCGGAGCACAGGCTCCAGACGCGCAGGCTCAGCGGCCATGGCTCACGGGCCCAGCCGCTCCGCCGCATGTGGGATCTTCCCGGACGGGGGCACGAACCCGCGTCCCCTGCATCGGCAGGCGGACTCTCAACCACTGCGCCACCAGGGAAGCCCCCAATTTCATTTTTGACAGCAACTATTTTATGCCTGTTGGATTAACGTCTAGCGGGAAGAGCCCACACATACCCCTTCACTGTAAGATTAGGTTAAATTCCCAATTTTTTGAACCAAGGCTCCTGAAGCTTATAGGAAATAGGGTGCCTCCTCCTGCACCAGGGTGGAAGCAGATGTATTCTGAGATACATCTCAGAGTAGCTTTCCAGGGACCAAAGTGGACACCCCCATGGGTTCAAAAGGGCCCATCAGTGCTGTCTGTGGGTTTTGCTGTGCCCTTGAACTTTTATACTCTGGGTTCATTATTCTCATAATCATGCTTGTGTTCAAGACAGTGCTTATCAATACTGGACTCTCCTGTTTCTTGAACCAAACTCAGTTTCAGGTCACTTCCTCTCTGGGGAAGATAAATTGGAGTTGGTGCCTGGGTTTCCCTGAACTCCAGCTCCGCTTCCAGATTCCCGACATTCTGGAAAGTTTGCTTCCCAGCAGTTGTTGACCTTAGGACTCTGGATTAATGCTCCTTAAGATGAATGCTTGATACAGAGTTTGGTGTGAGGCCCATAATCCCACAGTAAGAAGATTGTATTAATCCTTTGAAGATTTTCACGGAAAAGAAAACAATTAAAATACTTTGGTAAAGAACTGTGACTTAGTCAAGATGCATCTCTGGGCCAGAGTTCCAGGCAGTTTGAGAAAGTCTCATCAGCATCTAACAGGTCCACATGTGTTTTTTCGTTTGTTTTAAATAATTAATTAATTTATTTTTGCTGGGTTGGGTCTTCGTTGCCGCATGCGGGCTTTCTCTAGTTGTGGTGAGCAGGGGCTACTCTTCATTGCGGTGTACCGGCTTCTCATTGCAGTGGCTTCTCTTGTTGCAGAGCATGGGCTCTAGGCATGCAGGCTTCAGTAGTTGTGGCACGCGGGCTCAGTAGTTGCGGCGCACGGGCTTAGTCGCTCCGCAGCATGTGGGATCTTCCCGGACCAGGGCTGGAACCCATGTCCCCTGCATTGGCAGGCGGATTCTTTTTTTTTTTTTTTAAGAAGATGTTGGGGGTAGGAGTTAATTAATTAATTAATTAATTATTGCTGTGTTGGGTCTTCGTTTCTGTGCGAGGGCTTTCTCTAGTTGTGGCAAGTGGGGTCCACTCTTCACCGCAGTGTGCGGGCCTCTCACTATCGCGGCCTCTATTGTTGCAGAGCATAGGCTCCAGACGCGCAGGCTCAGGAGTTGTGGCTCACGGGCCTAGCTGCTCCGCAGCATGTGGGACCCTCCTAGACCAGGGCTCGAACCCGTGTCCCCTGCATTAGCAGGCAGATTCTCAACCACTGCGCCACCAGGGAAGCCTGGCAGGCGGATTCTTAACCACTGTACCACCAGGGAAGTCCCCACATGTGTTTTTGAAAGAAGAATATATATTTGACCTAAAACTAAGTTCTGCCCAGGGAGCTGATCAGAGCAGATATGGATGGGCTCCTGTGGTTCACACTGGGATCACCGGTTATCTAGTTTAAGCAAAAGGGAATGCATCAGAAGGGCCCCAGGGACTCTTAGAAGGGATGTGCGGTTGAGGCTCTGGGTTGGGAAATGGAAATGATGCGGTTCCGTTTCCGGTTCTGGAGAGCTGGAAACAGGTCCCTTCCACATCCTCAGGGGGATGCACATGCTGGGGTTTCCAGTCCCATCAGATTGCCCTAAAGGGGAAGAGGCAATTCCATAAAAGGAAATTCAGGTGCCATCAGGATGGGAGGATGGTTGCAGGGCACTGAAACCCAGAACAGCCCCCTTTCCCTTCCCGTAAAGCAAAAGGACCACAACCAGCTTCCTATTATGAAAAAATTTAGTTTCTGGGCTTAAGAAAAAAAGGACAAAGGCCTAAAACCTCGAACCTAAAGGAATGCATTTTCTAAAATCTAGCTCCATAAACAACACCATGAAAGGCCAGAAGGAAAACTGTCAGATTAGGGTATTTGTGTTGAATTTCTCAATTTACCGCATTCCAAGAGCAGGATTTATCATCATTGGTGGGGAATGTTTCCAAGGACACCCGGGGTCAGGGAAATGTGGTCATTTGCATTTTGAAACACAGAACTGTATGTTTCTACAGCTGCTGTCTTACCAGCTCTCTGGGGACAGCAGGCTTAGTTCATCTTGGCCGAGGGACAGCACGGCTGAATGGTTCCCTCTGGTCACAGAAATTATAAGACATCTGACCAGAATTAGAAGAAGGAACAGTCAGTCGGCTGCAAAGATGGTCCCTCAGCTTGGGGATCTGAGATTTGGGAGGAAATGAAGTTTGTCATGGTGGACCCAAAGGTTTATATCCTTAAAGACAGAAAAGTGTATACTTCCATTTCTGTCTTTTTAAAGTAAAACAATGACTAAACTTCTTCTAACCTTCAAAGTGGGACGGTTGGTTTTCTCTGAGCCGTTAGTGGTATCAACACCCCAGGCCGTCAGTCTGGATCTTCAGCTGATACACACTGAAATCATTTTCCTTTTAAATTTTTTTAAAGATTTTATTTTCCTTTTTTTTGTGGGGGGGGCGGGGGGCGCTGTGCCACATGGCATGCGGAATCCTAGTTCCCCGACCAGGGATCGAAACTGTGCCCCCTGCAGTGGAATAGCAGTGTCCTAAATGCTGGACTTCCAGGGAAGTCCCCATTTTTAAATTTCTACACATAACACATCTCAGATTAAAGAAAGCTTAAGGAAGACTAATGGTGAAAATAAAGGCTAAAACGGAATGATAAAATTTCCACAAATTGACAATAATAATAATACGGTTTCCCGGATTTCTTAGGTGTTTTCATCAGATCCAAATTAAAATTTTCGAAAATTAAAAGTTAAAAATAGAAGGACGATGACATCCAACTTGCTTGTCATTTGCTAGGAGTAAAGATTACCCACACTCACCTTGTGCTTTTGCTGAGGGGTGCTTACAACTGGCAGTCTGGAACCTTCTATATCTGTCATTTAGAAGCAAAATAGTGAGATTTATCTATAAAAACCTCCGTCATTAAAACTCAGCTTAAAAAATGCAAAAATTTCCAAACAATTCATAGAACCAGTTTTTATCCATTTTTTGGTGCCATAATACATACTTAACTTTGAATCTATATTTGAGTCTACATTTGCCATAAAATATATTACTTCACGGGCTTCCCTGGTGGCGCAGTGGTTGAGAGTCCACCTGCCGATGCAGGGGACACGGGTTCGTGCCCCGGTCCGGGAAGATCTCACATGCTGCGGAGCGGCTGGGCCCGTGAGCCATGGCCGCTGAGCCTGCGCGTCCGGAGCCTGTGCTCCGCAACGGGAGAGGCCATGACAGTGAGAGGCCCGCGTACGGCAAAAAAAAAAAAAAAAAAATATATATATATATATATATAACTTCAAAATTTGTTGATAAATCATACTTTTCCCCATGTAATTCATTTATAGTAAATTAAAGAGTATATGTCTTTCCTTAAAAGTGATAAAGTTGAAATAAATATTGTTATATAAGTTGGGATTTGGGGGTGGCGGTAGAAATGTACCATTAATCCCCCCACTACCCTCTGAGCACCCTAAATAAAAAGTAACCTGCAAATGCCGGCGCCTTGCTGTGCAAATCCTGCCTGGCAGCATTTCCTGTGTCTCTTCACCTCACTCACCACTGGAATGCTGCCCCTCAGGCTCTTTTTAAAAAAAAAAAATTTAATTAATTAATTAATTAATTATTTTTGGCTGCGTTGGGTCTTTGTTGCTGTGTGCGGGCTTTCTCTAATTGTGGTGAGCGCGGGCTTCTCATTGCAGTGGCTTCTCTTGTTGCAGAGCACGGGCTCTTGTTGCGTTGGCTTCCGTAGTTGTGGCTCACGGGCTTAGTTGCTCCGCGGCATGTGGGATCTTCCGGGACCAGGGCTCAAACTCTGTGTGCTCTGCATTGGCAGGCGGGTTCTTAACCACTGTGCCACCGGGGAAGTCCCTGCCCCTCAGGCTCTTGATGTGGAAGATCTGGGGCTGCCACTCAAACCAACTCTGGCTGACGGAGGCACAAAAGAACAGGTGAGGTGGTCATAGGGAAGCCCCCAGAAAGGGAGAAAAAGCTGAGTCCCCTGGTCTCAGAATAGCTCCGGAGACCTGGGTAGCCTAACGAACGGGCAGCCCCTTCAGAAGTGGAAGTTCCCATTTTCTCAAAGGTTTTTTTTTTTTTTTTTAAGATTTATTTATTTATTTTTGGCTGCGTAGGGTCTTAGCTGCGGCACGCAGGATGTTCGTTGAGGCGTGCGGGATCTTTTGTTGCAGCGAGCGGGCTTCTCTCTAGTTGTGGCACGTGGGCTTTCTCTCTCTAGCTGAGGCACGAGAACTCAGTAGTTGTGGCGCATGGGCTTAGTTGCTCCGTGGCATGTGAGATCTTAATTCCCTTACCAGGGATTGAACCCACATACCCTGAAGTTTAAGGCGGATTCTTTACCACTGGACCACCAGGGAAGCCCCTCAAAGTTTTTGATATGAGTTGCTGGGTTGCCTTCTAGAACAATTTTGGGAACCTTGTGCCTTGGTCCATGTGCCTCTTCCTTCTGTAGCGGCTCCAAGCTGGGATCCCTGAAGGCCCCTTTTCTGTGGTCTCAGCCCTACCCCAGGTTCCATGTTTAAGTCCGTCAGCACTTTGACCTTCCTGTAGCATCTGGTGTGGACAGTCAACCAGGTGTGATTAGCAGGCTTCATGGGAACCATGAATCCTGGGACCAGGCGCCCCTAGGAGTCACTGTTCTTGGCCCTTGTGTGTGGCAGACACTGCTACTTGCCTGCTTAATAAACCATTGTCTCCTTCTCCCTAATTACCAGGAGCCCAATCTTGTTTAGGATGGCACTGTACCCAGTTAAAATAACTTCCTTTCCTGAGTTCTTTTCAACTAAGGGTGGCCAGGTGACGTGGTTCTGATTTGTGTGGGTAGTCTGCCAGGGATTTCTGGAAATATTTTGCTCTTGTGATATAGCATCACCTTATCCTCTTTCTCTTTGTCTTCACCTTCCTGCTTGGAATGTGGCCATGAAGCTGGAGCTGAAGCAGCCATCTTGAGACCATGAGGTAAAAAAACATGAAGCCAAAGGTCACATGCTAAGGGTGGTAGAGCACCAAGATAAAAGGAGTCTGGAATGGCGTGTGGTGGGGAGTTGGCTTGCCCTAACCTTTATGGAGACTGGGCAAGAGTACAAACGAGACCCACATATCGTGCCCAAATTTTAAAATTATCAATCAAGTGAACAAACTGTTAAACAAAATATGTCCTATCCTCCTACCTTGACAGTATACTTCATAATGATGAACTTTAGAAAATATGCATAAAGCTATGGTTTTTATATGACTTAAAGTCAGCAAATTATCCAAGAAACCAGATATTTTGGTGCTCTTTTCTGTCTTCTGGTGCAAATTTGTTCATCATGAATCATGATTCAGGATTTTGCTGGGCCTTGGAATCAGCATTCTGAGCATTAGTTATCACTGTAGAGTGGTGTGAACATAAGGACATTGAATGATGCCTGCTGAATGAATCACCCAACTAACACCAGGACATAATCTGGAAGTTTTGTTGTTGTTTTTTTAAGTAGACTTGAATTGGGGCTTATTTCATGATGATTTATGTCCTTTTTCAAGAAAAAAAAATTACAAACGCCTTTTATTCTTGTTGGTTTGGAAGATGCCTGATCCTAGAGCACTGCAATTTTTCTCTCTTTGTACATCTTGTACAGCCTTCTGGAAGCTGAGCTAAGCTAAATAATTATGAAAGCAGTTTCATAAGATAAAGTTTAAAGAAGTTCTTTATAAAGACACATGATGGATGATAGCTTTCCCTTTTCTAAATGGCAGTTGCACAGGTCAAGCAGAAGGCAAACTTAATAGGTAGCTATTATGTCAAACCACAAAGAACTTTGAATTCCGTGGTGGCAGATCCTCTGACCTCACCGCCAACATGCAGAGACTTAAATCTTCTTGTGGTTTCAGATTCAGAAATGTAATATTTCCATTGCCCTTCTCCAATGAGTTATCAAAAGAAAATGCTTCCAGAATCATTGGCGTGAAGACAGCTATGCTTCAGAATAGTGGTTGAATGTTTACAAGGGTTCAGACGATATCCAAAAGCGTTAACGCGCAGAGAGCAGGTATTGGGGCTTTCAGGAGACAGTTCATATTTATACCCCAGAGTCTGGAAAGCTCTACCAAACCCAGGAGACCAGCTTGGCCTCAATCCATAGTTTTAATTCTGTGAATTCCAGTTTATTTCTACTTCTGGTCTAGACTAGACTCTTGCTGCAGTCCCAGAAATTCACCTTCTCTATCATTGCTCATTCAGGCAGACAGAACCTACATGTGAGAGGAGGAATTGAATTGTGTCCCCCTGAATTCATGTGTTGAAACTCTAAACTCCGATAAGACTGTATTTGGAGACAGGGCCTTTAAGGAAGTCAGGTTAAATGAGGTCATAAGGGTGGGGCCCTAATCCAACAGGACTGGTGTCCTTGTAAGAAAAGGAAGAGACACCATAGCTCTCTCTCCATCATGTGAGCACACAGCCAGAAGGCGGCTATCTGCAGGACAGGAAGAGAGCTCTCTGACCATGTTGGACCTTGATCTTGGACCTTCAGCTTCCAGAACTGTGAGAAAATAAATTTCTGTTGCTGTCTGTGGTATTTTGTCATGGCAGCCTGAGCAGACTGCTACAGTGTAGTTTGCCCCCAGTTCATTTCACATTTAAATCTAGTGCATGCTTCTCTAAATTCTTCCTTCCCAGGATATTGTATAAGAATTTAGCTGCACCACTTGTTTAAAAATATAGGGTATTTCATGTTTGGACTTACGTGTGATTTTTCCCTTTTGCTGATAATTGCATTTGATTGTGAAAGTAGATTGAAATTTTTAATTTATTTATTTAGGCCATGCAGAGGGATTCGCTCTGCCTGCTTGCCTCGGAGGAAAAAGGATTCAGTGGACTATAATGGTAACACGTCTGACTAACGCCTTCCAGCTCACCACACGTGACTGCGTCAGTGCCTCATATTAGCTCTTTGAGGCATGGAGTGCACATAATAGTATATCTATTTCAGAGATGCTAAAAGCAAGTCTCAGAGAGGTTAATGCCTTGGCCAAGATCGTGTAGCTGCCGATGAAGTCCAGAATCTGGACTCCCTGCTCACGTGGAGAAGATGAATGGTTATGCCGTGTGGTGCTGAGTAAAGGGGCTACTGGGGGAAGTTGCCATAATAAACTGAACTATATTATGTAATTTGTAGAGGCTCCATGAGGAGAGAGCGTCTGGCCGACGTGTGCAGGTCTGGGTCCCACTTGCCTCCCTCACACGTGTGTGAGCTGAAGGCCGTCCGTTCTTCGCTCTGGACATTCATGACCCTTTGTCTGTAACTCCCTTTTGAAACCAAGAAATATTTTCAGAGAAATAGACCCATTTGTTATCTCTCCGGGTCATTTCTAAAAAGTGTCAGAAAAGTGCTTGGTAAAAGAAGCCATTCAGTTTGGTTCCATAGTCTGTTTTTGAGACGGCAGAGAATACATTTCTTCCCCTCCATCCACGCCTGGAAATCTCTCTCAAAATGAGAAGAAGAAGAAGAAACTGAGACATAAGCTCAGTCTTAGATGAAACAGGAGAGAATTCACACAACTGAACCATCAGTGGTGGTGGAGTGGGGACAAATGGAGGTGTGGGGCCCCAAGCCTGTGGAGTAGAGGGAAGCCTGGCCGAGGAGGGGGCTGAAGACAGGAGCCCTTAGAAACCACCTGCTCACTTCCTTTTTTTTTTTTTTTTTTTGCTGCACTGCCGGGCACACGGGATCTTATTTCCCCGACTAGTGATCGAACCCATGCCCGTTGCAGTGGAAGCCCAGCGGAGTATTAACCACTGGACCACCAGGGAAGTACCTCCTTTTCTTTTTTTTTTCTTTTCTGCACCTGCTCACTTCTGCTTAAGCCAGAGGTTCTTGCCATGGCTGCATCCAATCACCTAAGGGGCTCTAAAAATGCTGATGCTCAGGCCGGCCCATGCCCCTCCACTCATGCCTCCTCTCCGGGGCTGTGACTTACATGGCTGGGGACGCTGGGGAGAAGGACCTGGACTCCACCCTGCGCCCTTCCCCCTCCGCTCTTTGGGTTCTGCTGGCCTGCAGAGAGCAGGTGTCCCATCACTCTCACCCATCTGGGGAGGTTGCCACTTTCCGGCACAGCTGGGTGGGTGCACTTAATCCTAGGATGCTGAGGGAGGATGTGCCCTTGGCTGGCAGACAAGGAGCCACCTCCTCCAAACAGCCTCAGCAGTGAGAAAGCTGCTGTTTGGATCCCATCTCTCTAACTCCAGCACCTGCCTCTCAGTTAGCTCTGTATACTTTCTCAGGAAGCTGCTGGACGATGTGGTCCATCAGGGGGAGGGAGTGACCAAAACAGCCAAGAGCAAGGAAGAGGAATTCCCAGGAAGGAGGGCTTCAAGGAGCAGAGGGAATTTCCAGGGTGACGGTGAGGGGAAGTCCAAGGGCAAATTTATGGCACCTGCCACAGGAACCAAGTTTAGCCAGAACCAGGGAGCGGGGCCCAGGAAGGAGTCTCCGGGAAACAAAAATGAAATCAACTGATTATCAGATGGGATGAGGGGATGTTAAGGGCTGCAGGGAGACAGCACAGACACAAATAAAGTGAAGGAAATCCAAATATAAGGCAACTATTAACTTTGAGACAAACAAAAAGTTGCAAAAGAAAGGAACTGTAATCATAGTTTATTACTTGACTCAGCCATGAACAATATCTCACATGGTCCTAAGAGTATAGATTTTGAATACTGATCTAACCAAAAGTAATACAGTAACTCTATTTGGATGCCAAGAGCACTAAATTCTCAGCTACCTTGATGGGAAGACAGTAGAAGAAAGCAAGTGTAACCCAATTTATGCCCCATGAAGAACTTCTGCCCCCTTTTTATCTCTGGCATATAACCAAGCTGTGTACACTCTAAGTGCACAATTAGAACGTATTGTTAGGAATAAAAACAATTAGCTACTTATTGAGAATTCCGGAGTGTCGTCAGTCGCAGAAAGTACTATACTGTCTGCTTATGTCTGATAAAAAGCAATTTTGTAAAAGTTTTATTTTACTGAAGTATAGTAGATGGTATCTATAATAGATTAATTAAGACAGAGTTGTAAATCAAGTGTACTTCAATTAAAAAAAAAAAAGACAGAGTTGTACTATACCTGTACTCAAAAATATGGAAGTAACTCTCAGAAGAATCTGCTAAGAGACGTCAGTATCCGCACAAAACACTTAGATGTAGATATGATATCAAAAATAGTAATCGTGAGGGGAGGAGAGTACAAATGCAGGATTTTTGAAAATGCTTTGGAATTAAGAGATCAGCAACTGAAAACAATTACGTGTCTACAGAGACCGCTATCTAAAACCTCATGGTAACCGCAAACCAAAAATCTACACACACACAAAAGACAAAGGAATCCAAACATAACATTAAAGAGAGTCATCAAATCACAAGAGAGGAGAACAAAAGAAGAAAGGAGAAAAAAAGACCTGCAAGAGTTAGAAGTATCCAGTGAAACTGAGTGGGGCAAGAGATCGCTCTTTTGTTTTGTTTCAGTTTTGTAATAAGCCTTTTAACACTACTTGACAAAACAAGCCAAGAAATACCCAAAGGAACCAGACACCCATGTTGCACCTTAATAAAAATTAAAAAAACAGCTTGGGTCTTTATTCGGTTCTCAACTCCTGCCCAGATCTCACAGAAAGCAAGTGTAACCCAATTTATGCCCCATGAAGAACTTCTGATAAAAAGCAATTTTGTAAAAGTTTTATTTTATTGAAGTATAGTTGATTTTCAAAGTTGTGTTCATTTCTGCTGTACAGCAAAGTGATTCAGTTATACATATATATATATATACATTCTTTTTCATCTTCTTTTCCATTAGAGTTTATTATAGGATATTGAATATAGTTCCCTGTGCTATACGGTAGGACCTTGTTGTTTATCCATTTTATATATAATACTTTGCATCTGCTAATCTCACACTCTCAATCCGTCCCTCCATGAGAGCAACCACAATCTGTTCTCTACGTCTGTGAGTCTTTTTTTTTTTTTTTTTGCGGTACGCGGGCCTCTCACTGTTGTGGCCTCTCCCGTTGCGGAGCACAGGCTCCGGACGCGCAGGCTCAGCGGCCATGGCTCACGGGCCCAACCGCTCCGCGGCATGTGGGATCTTCCCGGACCGGGACATGAACCCGCGTCCCCTGCATCGGCAGGCGGACTCTCAACCACTGCGCCACCAGGGAAGCCCATCTGTGAGTCTTGATGAACATCAATTTGAGTTTGATTCCAGCTAGGAAGCAGGAAAATTTGCTGTCTGTAACTTTTGTACATGTTGAGGTAAACCCCTGCTGAGTCCTTTACCTAACACAGCAATGCTTGCTCCACATCGTATTTAGAAAATGCAGGGGATGCACTGGGCTCCCAGAGCTATAGGTAATAGAGTCATCCCACACGTCAGTTCTGTTAGCTAGATCCGTGGTAAACCTGATTCTACTTGGCAAGGTTTTATTATTTTTATTTATTTTTTAATTTTTATTTTGAAATAATTATAGACACACAAGAAACTGCAAGAATAATACAGAGGTCTGTGTACCCTTCTTCCCTCCAGCTTCCCACAATGACAATATCTTACATGATTATAATACAATATCAAAACCACAAAATTGACATTGGTACCATGCAATTAAGGACACTACCGGTTTATTCAGATTTCACCTATTTTTACATACATAGATTTGTGGTATGTGTGTGTATGTATGTATGCAGTTCTATGCATTTTTTCAAATGTATAGATTCATATAACTACAATAACAATCAACATTCAGAAAATCCCATCATGACAAAGACCTTCCCTTTTACTACTCCATTATAGTCATATTCTTTGGCAGGGTTTTAAAAAGTGATGTTCTGTAGTGTGCACCATCTGTTAAGCATATTTCAATACTAACTTGTATTCTCATCTACTTCCAAAAGGGCTTGGAGGCAGCTTACAATAAAATAATAATAATCAGTAGAAATAATAATGAAAATCAGTAGAAATTGTAGCTTGGGTCATAAGTGCCCCAAATTAGAAGCAATCAAGATGTTCTTTGGTAGGCGAATGGGTAAACAAATTGTGGCACATCCATACAATGGAATATTATTCAGTGATGAAAAGAAATGAGCTGGAATTTCCCTGGTGGCGCAGTGGTTAAGAATCCACCTGCCAATGCAGGGGACACGGGTTCGAGCCCTAGTCCAGGAAGATCCTACATGCGCTAAGCCCATGCGCCACAACTACTGAGCCTGCGCTCTAGAGCCCGAGAGCCACAACTACTGAGCCCGTGTGCTGCAACTACTAAAGCCCCCGCACACCACAACTACTGAAGCCCACTCGCCTAGAGCCTGTGCTCCGCAGCAAGAGAAGCCACCGCAATGAGAAGCCCGTGCACGGCAACAAAGAGTAGCCCCCACTCGCTGCAACTAGAGAAAGCTCGCGCACAGCAACAAAGACCCAATGCAGCCCAAAATAAACAAATAAATACATACATTTATAAAGAAAAAAAAAGAAAAGAAATGAGCCCTCTTGCCACAAAAGGACATGATGAAGCCTCAAACACGTATTACTAAGTGAAAGAAGCCAGTCTGAAAAGGCTACATATATCCTGTATGATTCCAACTATATGACTTACTGGAACAGGCAAAACTATGGAGACAGCAGAAAGATCAGAGTTGCCAGGGGTTATAGGGAAGGGAGGGATGAATAGGTGTGCAGCCAGAGGATTTTTAGGACAATGAAACTATTCAGCGTGATACTGCAGTGGTGGATACACGATATTATGTCTTTATCAAAACCCTTAGAACACAACACAGAGAGTGAACCCTAGTGTAAACTCTAGGCTTTAGTTAATAACAATGTATCAATACCTTCTCATCAACTGTAGTAAGTATACCACTAATGCAAGATGTTAATAATAGGGGAAACTGTATACAAGGAGGGGAAGGGGATATATGGGAATTCTCTGTACTTTCTGTTCAGTTTGTCTGTAAACTGAAAAAACTGCTCAAATGAATGAATGAACTCATTAAAAAAGAATCAGTACCTCTGTGAAACCAAAAGCCATTAAAATAAGAGTCAAGTGACAGGTACAATTACAGTGGAGAACTCAGGATAAGAAAAAGTACTCAGCTGAACACCGACCTTTATTCTGAATTCTCCAACAAGCAAGGGATGGATTACAGTGTATTGTCTACAGAGAGGAAATAGACCAGTTTGTCAGGTGAGACAGATGGATTCGGAGGTGAATTTGCCCCACAATTTTTATTCCTAAGGGACAGACAACATAATGGGGGATGACCTTGATTGGATTTTCACTAGACATTTTGTATCAACCCTCTTATTTTAAAAAAGTCCCAAAGTGTCTGATGTCACATTGTAGTTAATAAAGGCAGATCTGTGGGACAGAGTGGAGTAGAGGACGAAAACATCCTTCTTCTGCATGAGTGCTTACCATGATCCAATTTTATGAATATTGATTTGCCCTCAGCTTCTAAGTTGCGTCAAGACTGGGCCAGGTGTCTTTTGTATGCTTATACATTTCCTTATCTGCTCAAGTTTTTTAAAGGGATACTTTAAAAATCAACACACAAGCAGTGTTCTTGTTATGAGAGGTTTAGGGTTTTAGGACAAAATCCTCTTGGTCCTTTCCTTGCTTTGGCAAAGGAAATCATGATACCACAGATGTTAGAATAAAAGAGACTTTACCCATCAGGGGCCCCTTACCCATCAAGGACCCCCTCCCCTCATTTACAGATGAAGGGACCCAGACAGTTGTAAGTGGTTTGCTCGTTGGCACATGGCTAGTTACCAGCAGAGCTGGTTCCGGGACCCAGGTTGATATCAGTTAAGTGATACGCCTGACACTTCCACTCACAGAAAATTACTGCCCTGAGTCAGGCCAGATTCTAGGGCATTCATCCTCATGTGGGTGGGGACACCACCCAGAAGGAGGAAGGCATGTGACTGCCTTCAAGCAGCCTGCCTGATTGCCACCTGCATGACCCGCGCTGTCCTACTCCAGCCAACTGCCCTCTCGAAGACGGGAGCTGTTTGGGCCGCAGGGCTCTGAGCAGCCACACAGAAAGCCCCATTTCACGCAACGGCCGCAGACCTAGGAGTGGAGAGATGGGCGCCAGCTTACAGATCAGTCATGAACGGGGCTAGGAAACTCTGACCTGCTGACCCTCTCAACACCTTTCACCCCCAAGCCAAAACAGCAGCTTTGTATCATTCAGCATGAAAGGAAAATCTTGTCACACATCCTGCTGGCCTAAGTGCTGTGAGTGTGGATGGGGAAGGCCACAGCTCCGTCAGCAGAACCCCAGCTGCTGTGATTTGGGTCTTAGTCATAGATGGCTGACGGTCCTGGGGGGTGTATTTATTTTGCCTGGTTGAGGAGAAACCCCACCCGAGGCACTTCTGGTGTGATGGTGGTTTGAAACTTTTTTTTTTTTTTTTGGTAACTAAGGTGTGGTAAAGATGAAGCTATTTAAGTGAATCTTAAGGCTAATGACTCAAGCCGGATAAAGAGTGTTAATTCTCCATCACTAAGTTTCCTGCTATTGTATACAAAGATGACAGACTCAGATGCGGATGGTAGCTCTAGGGTAAATGAAGCCTGGACTTTTTTCATCCCTTGAGAACAAAGAACTTGTTCAGGAGCATCTCTGGCCTCTGGCGGGCTGAGCTGCCAGGGTTGATGGATGAGAAGCCTTTCTCTGCCCGCCGACCCCATGGACTCTGCAGGAATTATTATCGGTGCAGCTGGCTCTATCTTAGGACGGACAGCCCAGGGTAAAGCACGCCATATATACATACAAATGTCATTTTGTGAAGACTAAATCCACAGTACATGTGAAATGACTCCGTGGTCAGAAGTGAGAAATATAAACTGCATTTTTCATCTAGAAAACAAAGATCGATGTGATTATGCTTTTGTTCTTGGAGATCTCCCATTTCTTTAGATGGGGAAGGAAGACAATTCTTTGGACTACATCTTGGATATGTTTTCTTGAAAGGAAAGATGGAGGCTATGTGCAAGGTCAGACATTTTTTAAATTACAGATTTATTGAAAAATAGAAATATTTTTGAAATAATAGTAAAAAAAAAAAGGAAAATGGAGTAAAAAGAGGAAAAGCAGCAAAATGACATAATCCTTGATTATTAGAAAGGGAAGAACCAGCTCATCTGTCTGACCCTTGTCCTAGGAAGGCAAGGTTTAGAGACATTTGCATCCTAGGCACTGATAAGGATCAATGGGTCCTCATTCCGTCTTTTATTTATTTATTTTAATTAATTTATTAATTTATTTATTTTTGGCTGTTTTGGGTCTTTGTTGCTGCGCGCAGGCTTTCTCTTTAGGGTGAGCGGGGGCTACTCTTTGTTGAGGTGCGCGGGCTTCTCACCATGGTGGCTTCTCTTGTTGAGGAGCACGGGCTCTAGGAGCACGGGCTCAGTAGTTGCGGTCCACGGGCTCAGTAGTGTGGAGCGCAGGCTCAGTAGTTGTGGCGCACAGGCTTAGCTGCTCCATGGCATGTGGGATCTTCCCGGACCAGAGATTGAACCCGTGTGCCCTGCATTGGCAGGTGGATTCTTAACCACTGTGCCACCAGGGAAGTCCCTCATTCCATCTTTTAAAAGAGCCCACCCTGGCATTCCCCAATCACATTTACTATGTTCAGGTGGTTTAACATGTTTTAAAAGCAATGTGGTTTTTGTGGTGAGATTTACACGTAGTTAACTCACGAGTTGCTTCTTTTGTGCTCAGCTCTGCATCCGTTCTGTTGGCCCAGCCAGGCCTTTGGTTCCTGGAAGACTTTGAAGGACCGGGAGAGGAAGGCAATGGCCATGGTCCCCGAGTCCCGACCGAAACAACTGGTTTCAGCCTCTGCTTCTCTGAGGGTATGGTTGGTGGAGGAGAAGGGAAGGAGGGAGGAGGTCTCTGGAGCGCAGCGCTGCAATGCGGGCTAATCCTCCAAGGGCCGGAGAGCCTCTCCATGCTTCTCTTCCCAGTCACCCTGCCACCAAGCCACGGCCTTCAGAGCAGCTGCCTCTCCTGTTCTTCCCCTTGGCTGGCCTGACTGGCCCTAATCCTTTATGCCTGGGCCTCCAGCCTCTACAGTTGATGTAGATTTATTTTGTTTTAAACGCAGTCAACTGCGGTGTAAAGAAGCTCTGGGTGTTTAATGATGGAGGACTCTTATCTGGAGGTTGGGTTCATCTCTGGTGGAGGGAGGTTCCCTCTGCTACTTCCAGGTCAATGATGCCGCTCCGTGAGTCTCAGACTTTTCTTGTATGAACTGAGCAGTATCCGCTTGGATGACTGGGTTAGGTTTCACAGGTAGGAAGGGAGGTGCAGACTGGTTGACACAAATATTCAGTATACTCGGTGTGGTGCAGTGGGAAATAGATACTTGGTGTACAACTTCTAAAATCCTTGGCATCTCTGGAATGATGACTCTTTTGAATGTTAATGAGATGACTCTTGGCTGTGGGCCCCCAGATAGCTTCAGGATGGGGGCTGGTTTCCAGAAAGCTCGAGGCATGATTAGAGGGTTAAACACACACACACACACACACACACACACGCACATGCACACACACACACATACACACACACACCAACTTCTAGAAAGGGAAGAGGGACTGGAGATTGAGTTAGTCATCAATGGCCAAAGATTTCATAAGTCATGCCTCTGTAATGAAACCGCCATAAAACCCCTCAAAGTCAGGGTTTGGGAGGCTCGGGGTGGGTGAACACGTCCAGGTTCTGGGAGTGGTGACAAGCCCGGAAAGGGCACGAAGCTCCCACCTTTCCAATATACCTTGCCCTGTGTGTCCCTTCCATTTGGCTGTTCCTGAGCTGTATCTTTTATAATAAAACAATAACATAAAGGAAGGCTCTTTCCTCAGTTCTTTGAGCTATTCTAGCAAATTATCACACCTGAAGAGGTTTGGATAAATCAGATGGGAACCCCTGGTTTATCTGTTCATCCATCAGAAGGACGAGTGACCTGGGGATATGAGATTGGCAACCAAAGTGAGGACAGTCACGTGGGACTGAGCCCTTTACTGTGGGTCTGACAGGTAACGTCAGAATTGAATTGAATAATTCTTGGACACCCTGTTGGTGTTGGGTGTGAGAAAAAACCCACACATTTGATGTCAAAGGTGGTGTGAATACAAACATTTCACTTGGCAATTATATTCTGGTTTATATATATATATTTAATATAACTATATTATATTTATTATTTATAAGAAATTTATATTTATTCTGGTTTATTAATTTGTAATTTATTTTCCATATGTCATATTAACACAAATCAATCTGAAAAAAGAGGGGTTTTTTTTAGAATTTTATTTTATAGTTTTAAATTTTATTTATTTATTTTAGGCCATGCCGCATGGCTTGCGGGATCTTAGTATGCCGACCCCCGGCAGTGAGAGCTCAGAGTCCTAACCACTAGACCGCCAGGGAATTCCGTAGAAAGAGTTTCTGAGCCTGCATTGGCCACATCCCGGGCCCTTCGAATTTTCTGACAATGCTTGTATCATTACCTGAGCTATATACACGGAGTGTGGTATTTTCAACCCTAAAAACACTTACCCCTGACCCTGTATCCTCCCGGCCCTAGAGAGTGGAAGCTTTGCCGAGAAGTTTCTGGAGCAATGGCCACGGAAGTTATCTGTGTAGACGGGCTCCAGGGCAGCCTTACAGAGACGTGCACACCCAGTGTGATTGGGGAGGAACAGATGGGAAGTCTGCATACCCAGAGAGGGACACAGAAGTGACTTAGAGGACAGGTGGACAAGAGGAAGCCACAAATTTGGTCACTGAGAACAAAGAGCATAAGATCTGACAACGAGAGGCCCCGATGGACCCTTAGGTATCATCACAGGGCCACAGGGATGGAGGGAAAGCCTGAGACCTGGTGGGACAGGTCCGTCTCAGGTGTGGCCAGGACAGAGAACCAGGGACCAGCTGTGCTCATCTCTGTCTGTGACTCCCACATGCTGTGTAAACCTCCCCTGAATCCAGGTCCCACCTAGGATAAGGAAGGAAGAATAGGGTGGGGTGGGGTGCATCCCAGGTGGACCAGATGGACGGCGCAATCTCGAGGCAGAATCTCTTCTTCTCCAGGAAACCTCAGTGTTTGCTCCTAAGGCTCTGACTCATTGGGTCAGCCCTACCTCCATCATCAGGAGTCCTTTCCTTTCCTTGAAGCCAACGATTGCAGAGGTTGACCATGTCTACAAAATACTTTCACGGCAGTATCCTAACTGGTGTTTGATTAGACACCTGGGCATGACATCCTGGCCAAGCTGACACATTAAATTAACAATCACTGGGACTTTTTTTTGCACATTCAAGTTTGTGATTCGGTTAAAATTCACACTTGAGACAAATATAGTGTGTAATCATACTTTCTGACCTTCTAACTCTGGACTCCCGTGTGAGGTGAAGCTCTGCTCTGTCCCCTCCCTCTTTTGGGGGGCCCGGCTCCCCATTTTCTCTGTTCTCTCTTGGCAGGCAGGACAAGGGGCAGGAGCTTCAGAACAGCCAGACCCGCCTGCCCTCCTCCCCTCTCATCTTTGAGTCTTTCTATTTTGAAAAACACCTTCAGGGGCGTTTCCTCCTCTGCCTAGGAGCAGGACGCAGCACATTCCCCTCTAACCAGCCGCCCTCCTCCCACCCCCCATCACTGTATCTCCCCGACCGCCCCCCCACCGCCCCACCCTCCTGTTCCTGCGCCCCTCTCCCCCCACCCCTGGGCTCCTTTCTCAGTCCCCTGAAGGCTGGCTTTATCCCCACAGGGATGTGTAAGTGCCTCTCTTAAAGCTCAGTGGGGCCCCTACCGTCCACAGCTGTTCCGTAATATTCAAAGCCCTCCTTTATGAATCTCTCTGCCCTCTCCTGGCTCCCTGGCCATTTCCACTTTCTCCTGCCCAGATCTCTTCCTTCCCTTTCCTTGCCCCTTATACGTGGATGCTCCCAAAGCTCCCATGTTCAGCCCTCTGAAATCCTGCTGCCGTGTGCTCTCTTCTTGAGATATCTGACCTCCACACGGACTGCTATCAAATCTGTATCTTTAGCCTGTCTCCCTTCCTTCTAGGCTGTAGACACAAACTTACCACCGCCTGGTACCCACATGCTCCACCCGGCTGTCCTGGGAGCCAGGCTGGGAGGAGATGTACTTTCAGGGTCCTGCTGTCCCACCGGTGAGCCTGGTCCTCCTCCTGGGTCCCAGGACGCAGGCATCAGTGCGGGACCCAATTCCTAATCTAGAAACCACAGGCGTCTCTGCCTGGTCTCTTTACCTACGTTTGTGACTAACCAGTCTCTAGTCTACTGATTCTTCCACCTGAACACATCTAGGGCCTTTCCATGTCTCTCTCTCCCCTGGTACCCAAGTCCACTCTCTCCTCAGCCCTCTTGCCATATAATGACAGCTGCCAGGTGGTCTTCCTGCCTCCAGCCTCTCCTAAACGTCTTTGACCACATTCCTTCCACACCGGTGCCTTGGATGGCTTCTCCCCATTTCCTGGAGGACCGAGCCCAGACCCCTGCCCATGGCCTCCAAGACTGGAGATCTCTGTGCACCTTTCTTCCTGCTGATCACTGTCACGTCACAGACCCATGGCCCACAGTCTGTCAGGAAAAAACAAAACAAAACCATTAAAAAGGGAGAGAAAGAGAGATAATTCACAGACCATAGAATTCACACTTTTAAAGTATATAATTCAGTGTCTTTTATTTTTTTTTAATAAATTTATTTATTTTATTTATTTATTTTTGGCTGCATTGGGTCTTCACTGCTGTGCGCAGGCTTTAGTTGTGGTGAGTAGGGTCTACACTTCATTGCGGTGCACGGGCTTCTCATTGCGGTGGCTTCTCCTGTTGCAGAGCGTGGGCTCTAGGTGCGCGGGCTTCAGTAGTTGTGGCACACAGGCTCAGTAGTTGTGGCACACGGGCTTAGTTGTTCCGCGACACGTGGGATCTTCCCGGACCAGGGCTCGAAACCGTGTCCCCTGCATTGGCAGGCGGATTCTTAACCACTGCGCCACCAGGGAAGCCTCTTCAGTGGCTTTTAGTGTAGTCACAGAGCTGTGCAGATATCATCACTAGTTAAGTTGGGAACAGTTTCATCACCCCCCGCAGAGAAACCCTGTCCCCATTAACAGTCATTCCCTATTCCCCCCTTACCCCTCCAACCCAAGGGAACCACTAATCTACTTTCTGTCTCTGTGGATTTGCCTGTTCTGGACATTTTGAATAAATGAAATCATCCAGTAGGTGATTTCCTGTGTCTGCTTCTTTAACTTCACATGATGTTTTCCAAGTTCATCAATGTTGTAGCCTGTCTCCAAATCTCATTCCTTCTTGCCGCTGAATAATATTTCATTGTACAGATATAGCACACATTACTCATGCATTCACCAGTTGATGGACATTTGGGTTGTTTCTGCTTTTTGTCCATTATAAATAATGCTGCTATGAACATTTATGTGCCAGTTTTTGTGTGGACATATGTTTTCATTTCCCTCTGTGCTCATCTCGGAGTGGAACCACTGGCTCACACGGTAACTCTATATTTAACTTTTTGAGGAACTGCCAGACTGGTTTCCACCACAGCTGCACCATTTACATTCCCACCAGCAGCGTACAGGGCTCCAATTTCTCCACATCCGCACCAGCCCTTGTCATTCCGTCTTTTTGATTATAGCCATCCTGTGGGTGTGCCTTAGCCTGTTTGTGTTTTTGTATGGCCTGTAAGCTAAGAATAGTTTTTATATTTTTAAAGGGTTAGAACACACACACAGAGGAAGAAAATGTGACAGAGATGGTATGTGACCCACAAAGCCTTAATTAAACTTTCACTGTCTGCCCTGTAACCTTGACTGTCCCTGCAGCCTTCTGTCCGGGAGGAAAAATGCTTATAACTCTATGTGTTTCTGCTCAGCGATCTCTCGCGTATTTATGCCGTGATTTTTCTTTTCACTCTCACTGTTGTGGCCTCTCACTGTTGTGGCCTCTCCCGTTGCGGAGCACAGGCTCCGGACACGCAGGCTCAGTGGCCATGGCTCACGGGTCCAGGTGCTCCGCGGCCTGTGGGATCTTCCCGGACCTGGGCACGAACCCGTGTCCCCTGCATCGGCAGGCGGACTCTCAACCACTGCGCCACCAGGGAAGCCCCTGGGCTGGGAATTCTTAACCGAAGTTTGAAAAGAGTTCCGTGTCCCTTTCTCTCTGCGTGTCACACGTCACTGTTTTCTGTCACTTTCATTAATGACATTCAGAAATAATAACATGAATGGTTTTAGGGCTGGTACGAGTTAATTTACCAAAACAGTGTCAGCACAGAGGTGTTGACAGGATTTCAGGACAACACTGATTGGCATCACTCTTTGCTCTTCCAGGAAAACCATCATTGCTGCTTTACTCGTGTTCTGCAAGATCTATCAGAGAAACACACATCCAGCAAGGGTCCCCTGTGGGCTGCCCGCTCCTGGAGCCTGATTGTTTACCTTTAGTGACAAAGGGAGGTGAGGAACAATGGTGCCCTTTACTCACAGGTGACTAAATAACAACCTTCTGGGCCAAGAAGCCCAGGTGCAGACGTTTTCTCTGCAGGGAGTGTGTGAGCTGGGTTTTCTGGGCTGCAAACTCCTATCAGAAGTTGATAAGAGAAGTTCTGGGCCATTGGTTCTCCGCTGATTGGAGACGGATTTCCTAAGCCCCAAGTATGAAATAGCTGAGGATGACTCACTCCCATGGGCCATGTTCTGTACACAAAAAATCTGCCTGTTGGTGTAAACACACACACATGCATACCTTCAACCTGGTAATCAGGCCCCCCCCCCAAGGAAGCGGTGAAATCAGACAGTGTGTGCCCCCTCCCATGCCTCCCCGCCCCAAGTCACAACCAGAAAGTGAAATCTGATAGAAGGGAGGGAGCAGGGCAGCCACAAGGCACTCCTCATAAGGAGCCAAGACACAGCGGGGACGTGATAGGAACCATGGCTGGCAGATACGTTGCTGAGACTCCGTGTGCGTGCGGCTTTTAAGTGCCAGTGGGGTGAGCCACCTCTGGGTACCCTACCCACAGCCTCCCCGGTGCTCCTGTCCCCTGGTCCCTTTAGAGGTGCACTCCCAGGACAAACTCTCTTACCTGGATGGCGTGTCACCTGATCACACAGTGTCACACAGCGACCAAGCTATGGCTTTTCAGAGTTAGGCTACAAAGGTGTGTGTCTGAGGATGGGCATTCCAACACTTTGGAGCTGCCGAAGTTCTGAATGTTTTATAAGTAATATTTCATAGCCATACATTTTTTTTAGCATCTTTATTGGAGTATAATTGTTCTACAATGGTGTGTTAGTTTCTGCTTTAAAACAAAGTGAATCAGCCATACATGTACATATATCCCCATATCCCCTCCCTCTTGCATCTCCCTCCCACCCTCCTTATACCACCCCTCTAGGCGGTCACAAAGCACCCAGCTGATCTCCCTGTGCTGTGCGGCTGCTTCCCACTAGCTATCTATTTTACATTTGGTAGTGTATATATGTCCATGCCACTCTCTCACTTTGTCCCAGCTTACCTTTCCCCCTCCCCATGTCCTCAGGTCCATTCTCTACGTCTGCATCTTTATTCCTGTCCTGCCGCTAGGTTCTTCAGAACCTTTTCTGTTTTTTTTTAGATTCCATATATATCTGTTAGCATACGGTATTTATTTTTCTCTTTCTGACTTACTTCACTCTGTATGACAGTCTCTAGGTCCATCCACCTCACTACAAATAACTCAATTTCATTTCTTTTTATGGCTGAGTAATATTCCATTGTATATATGTGCCACATCTTCTTTATCCATTCATCTGTCGATGAACACTTAGGTTGCTTCCACGTCCTGGCTATTGTAAATAGAGCTGCAGTGAACATTGTGGTACATGACTCTTTTTAACCCTCTTGCACTGTTGGTGGGAATGTAAATTGATACAGCCACTATGAATAACAGTATGGAGGTTCCTTAAAAAACTAAAAATAGAACTACCATACGACCCAGCAATCCCACTCCTGGGCATATACCCTGAGAAAACTATAATTCAAAGAATCCTTCCTTTTCTTGTTACAGGAATACCAGGTTCTTCAAGGTCAGCATCCGAGACTCACTCCTTGCTGGGTTTCCTGCCCCACCTGTGAGCTACATGCAGAGCGTCCTGTCTCTGTGTCTCTGTCTCTCTGATGGAAGTTCCACCAGATGGTCAGAATCTGTGCCTCCGTTACTTTTCCTTTTTGAGGCCCAGTCTTCACTGAAATGAATAGAATTTAAAGCTCTTTAAAATACCCGGGATACAACGCTCTTCAGGGACTTGATCTAATTAACGTGAGTGATGAGTCAGTCATCACAAACGTTGCAGGTAAAGGTGAGTAAGCAGCGCTCGCTGGTGAGGTTAGAGGGGCTCTCCAGCCTCAGTCTCTACTACCCCGGGGGTCCCAGCTGATTTCTCTGCAACCTCTGAGCCTTAGGCAGGTGGTACTGCCTCGGAATTCCCCCTGTGGGCTTCCCCCCTCATATCTGAGCTACCTCCACTTTATCTGGTCTCTGCTGGCACCGTGCAGAAGTCAGGCTAAAAGACTGCAATGGAAGCGGGGTGGTTGGGGCATGAGCACTAACATCAGTGCTGCCAGCAAGTTTGGGGTCAGTGAGCAATCTTAAAACAGGTGAGAGAAAGAGAGACAGAGAGGAGGGCAGGGAGGAGGGAGGGATGGAGGGAGGAAGAGAGAAAGAAGAAAGAAAAGGAAAGGAAAGAAGGAAGGAAGGAAGGAAAGAAGGAAGGAAGAGAGAAAGGAAGAAAGAAAGGAAGAAAGAAAGAAAGAAAGAAAAAGAAAGAAAGAAAGAAAGAAAGAAAGAAAGAAAGAAAGAAAGAAA
>NW_021703774.1:174811961-175029579 GCF_005190385.1 Monodon monoceros | reverse complement strand
AAAGAAAGAAAGAAAGAAAGAAAGAAAGAAAGAAAGAAAGAAAGAAAGAAAGAAAGAAAGAAAGAAAGAAAAAGAAAGAAAGAAAGAGGGCTTCCCTGGTGGCGCAGTGGTTGAGAGTCTGCCTGCCGATGCAGGGGACACTGGTTCGTGCCCAGGTCCGGGAAGATCCCACATGCCGTGGAGCAGCTAGGCATGTCAGCCATGGCCACTGAGCCTGCGCGTTCGGAGCCTGTGCTCTGCAACGGGAGAGGCCACAACAGTGAGAGGCCCGCGTACTGAAAAAAAAAAAGAAAGAAGAAAGAGAAAGAAAGAAAAAAAGAAAGAAAGAGATTGGCATTCGTCCCAAGCATTTCACCCACAAACTGGTTTAGGCCGGTGAGACAGGATGTTCTGCAGAGCAAAGATCATGTGATCACACAGTGTGAACAAACAGATGGTGTATCATTAACAAAATACAAGGCTGAGTTTCACCATCTCTGCAGGGTGTCAGTGACCCAGGCAATTTAATTAAAAACATAAAAAAATAAAAAGTGACAAAGACCAAAGTTTTCCACTATTCAAACTCAACCTCATCAACCATGTGGAGGGGCTGCCTGAAACGCAGGCCCACATGTCTGCCCTGCCATGAAGGATGACAGATCTGCGGTGTCCCACCAGCATCATCCAATCCTTGGTTCAGCAACACAAAGCAGAGGGAGTCAGCTCCAGCACAGGGACTGTCCCCTCCCGCTTGCTCATGGGGAGGAAGGGCAAGCTGCAGGGAGGACCAGGCCGTGCACACAGCGCACACGGTGCCTGAGTACGCAACAGGCAGGTGGCCGATGTCACCTTGGTTCTGAGAAGCAGACTCCAGGTGGGCCAGGAGGGCTCAACAAAGAGTTGTTACCCAATGTCCCGCTCTGTTGTCAGCAGCCTAGGGCAATGGTCAGGGCTGTGTACCTGGGGCTCCATCATCCCCCAGTGGTGGGCACCTTACCGAGTGAGCCTCTGTGTTCTCACCTGTACAACCATGGCAGGGTTTTCCTCTTGGGGGGAATCCATGGGAAGAGCAGATAAAGGCCCAGGACAGTTGCCATCCTGAATCCAGCTCCTTGCACAGAGGCTGCCTTAACCACCAGGGCTGAGCTGGTCCAGCATGCAATGGCCTCGCAGGGGAGGGGATAGGGCACTGCAGGTGGCATCAGAAAAGAAAGGGAAGGGACAGACGGGGGCAGGGAGGGAGAAAAGAGCAGCAATGAGTCCCCTGGAGTTGAGGCCAGTGGTGGCACAGTGCTGAGTCCTAGCCAGATTGCAAAGGTGCCAGCTTGCCCAGAGATGTGTGGCTCCGGGACTTTATCTACAGGCAGAAGTGTTGCTGGAGCTCTTCTTAGGGGAACTGATTTGACCGAGGCATGTTTTCAAAGGCTCCTTTGCAGTCATGGGGAACTAGTGCCCGGTGGTGGCGGACCATGGCAGCTGAAATGGCCTGAGGCCTGCACAAAGGCAAGAAAACCTCCGGGCAGAGATGGGGAGGTTGAAGGGAGCTGGGAACAGCGCAGGAATCTGTGAGGAAGGATATAGAGGTTTTTAGAAGTGTATATAATCTTGGGCTTCTGAGAATGCAAATGAAAGCGTTGCAATTAATCTAGGTGCAGATCCTAAGAATGTGAAGGGCTTGTCTGTAGGTCAGCATCTATGGAGAGCAGTAGATTTCTAGATTTCAGAAATTCTCAATAAAACGTAACATGGATAAACCTTGATCTTCACCCAGAGATACATCTAAAAGAAGCACAAATCTGGCGTCAAAATGCTTTCAAGAGAAATACACACCTGTTACACTCAAGCTCTTTTCCAGCAGCTGGCAGACAGCATCATACAATGCAACCTACCCCTCAGATTTGTTCATCATTTACTGTTACTGAGCACCCGTTATGTGCTCTGCTCTTGATGCTCTGCTGGTGAACAGGACCCTGCGAGCCTCCGCCCCATGAGGGTCTAGTGGCGGAAAGGCAGACAGACAAATAGCTAGGTTGTGTCAGGTTTAGTTACTTGACATTAGGCAGGTGGGAAGGACTCTGGGTCATTTAAACTGTGACCTGGGGACTTCCCTGGTGGTCCAGTGGTTAAGAATCCACCCTCCAATGCAGGGGATGCGTGTTTGATCCCTGGTCAGGGAACTAAGATCCCACATGCCGCGGGGCAACTGAGGCCCAGCGCCGCAACTACTGAGCCCGCGTGTACCACAGCTAGAGGGCCTGCATGTTGCAACTACTGAGCCCACGTGCTCTGGAGCCCGCACGCTGCAACAAAAGATCCCGTGTGCCACAACTAAGACCTGACCCAGCCAATAAATGAATGAATGAATAAATAAATATATAAATAAATAATCAACCAAAAAACCCCGTGATCTGAATGACAAGAAGAATCCAGCCACACAAAGAGCTGATGGGGAGCCTTTTAGGCAGAGGGAACAGCTTGTGCAAAGGCCCTGACGTGGAAATGAGCCTGGTGTGTTTTCGGAAAGAAAGTCAATGTAGCTGGAGGTGGGGGAGCAGGAATACCAGCCCCAGAGGTGCAAGACGTGGGGGGATTGGCGGCACTGGGCGCGGAGGGCCTTCAGAGCCAGAGAGAGGCTCCGACTCTTACTGCTGGTGCGTGGGATACCCATCAGAAGGGGGTTTGAGCAGGGAGTGGTGGGATCCCATTTGTGCCTTGAGCATCCTGGGTGCTGGTGGAGGCTGGGGTCTGGGTGCTGGAGGAGGCTGCAGTCTGGGTGCTGGTGGAGGCTGGGGTCTGGGTGCTGGTGGAGGCTGGGGTCTGGGTGCTGGTGGAGGCTGCGGTCTGGGTGCTGGTGGAGACTGGAGTCTGGGTGCTGGTGGTGGGAGTGACGAGAGCAGGGAGGAGGTTATGGCAGCACCCTGGCTCCCGCGCGGGGGCAGGCAAGGAGGTCCACGGACGTGGGCGACTTGGGACATGCTTTGGACTAACAGGACTCTATCAAGGATTGGAAGTTGGAAATGAAAGAAAGGATCATTTCTGTCAACGCAATGTGAGTGTGAATTGAGAGTGTGGTGCATGGGAAGGTCATGATTCCTGCGGTGGTAATGATGCCAAAATCCCAGCCTCTGGGCACCAGTGCCAAGTCAAATCTCAGAGACAGAGTTTTGGGTGAAGTAGAAAAGGAGAGCTTTATTACTTTGCCAGGCAGAGGGAGACACAGCGGGCTCCTGCCCTGAAAAACTCTATGTCCCAACACCAGAGGATTTGATGAGTGGTTTTATAACAACAGTCCAAGGGTGGTGTCTCTGACAAGATTAGGGTGTGAGCAGGGCTTGCACTTCCTTAACCTCATCTCAGGTGGTCATCTCCTCATCTTGATGAGCTTCCCTAGTCCCTCTAATCTCGCCTCAGGTGGTTTCACGGCTGCTACTCCCGATTAGCAACTTTTTAGCAACCCGATTTCAAAAAGCAACTTTTTGAAATCCGCCCTTTGGAACTCAGGGAAGGTCATGGAGGCTGGAGTCTTGCCTACAAGAAATGGGAGCCATAAAAGGCCTCCGTGCCCTGGAGCCCCACAGGGCCCCACACGGTTTCCGGAAGTTCATTTACTTTTCTGGTTTTTTAAATATTTTTTTTACTTTTGGCTACATTGGGTCTTCGTTGCTGTGCATGGGCTTTCTCTAGTTGCGGCGAGCAGGGGCCCCTCTTCATTGCAGTGCGCGGGCTTCTCATTGCGGTGGCTTCTCTTGTTGTGGAGCACGGGCTCTAGGCGCATGGGCTTCAGTAGTTGTGGTGCACAGGCTTAGCTGCTCCGCGGCATGTGGGATCTTCCCGGACCAGGGCTCGAACCCGTGTCCCCTGCATTGGCAGGTGGATTCTTAACCACTGCGTCACCAGGGAAGTCCCTTCTGTTTTTTCAGTGAAGGCTGAGGAGGGATGTTCTGCTGAAAGGAAGGGAGGGTTCAGAGCAGAGAACCGTGGTTCTCAAACATTGGCGTGAGTCAGAATCATGGGGGAGATTGTGTTAAAATACACAGCTGCACCCCCCCGCCCCCCGCCCCAAGTTCCTGATTCAGCAGGTCTGATGTGGCACCTAAGCATTAGTGTTCCTAGCATGCTCCCAGGTGATGCTGGAGCTGCCGTCCTGGGCTCCCACTCAGAGAGGGAATGGTGTACACGATTAAGGAGAGTGTGGGGGGCATGTCTTGAAGACTGAGAAGGCAGACACAGGGATGTTTCCAGGGAGGGTGTGTGCCCATCAGAGACGTGTGGCCACTGTGACCCGTAGACCATACAGCACTAGGGCTCCATGCAAAACCCAACTGAACTCCAGTGAGCAGATCCATGTGCAGAGAGAAAGCTTGGTTTGGCCCTACATCCCAAGAATGCTGGATGAATCTACACTCACTCACACACTTTAAGTTACAATAAGAAATGTTTAGAACAGAATTCCCTTGGCATTATTATCTACAATAAACTTTATGCTTAATTTCAGGACTGTAGAACTATCCCAGTTTGGAAAACAATTTAGTGGTTATCTTAAGATTGAAAAAATATATATCCTAAAACCTACGCACGACAGTAGTCATTGTTTCTTAATACTCTTCAAAAGATCAACTCAGTGTGATAGGTTCATATGATGGAGTACAATGCATCTCAAGGAGAACAAATCAAATCTGTTCTCTTCCTCCTTAAGGTAGAAATTGGACTTTTATCAAATGCCTTTATGCACGTTGGAACAGTTTTATACTCTTTCACTTATTTTAAATTCTGTTAATCTATTACTGAGGTGAATTATATGAATTCATTTCTAACGGGAAATAATTCTTTCATACATGAATGAGTTAAGCTTGGTCATGAAACCCCAATACAAACGAACCTCTAATTCAAAAAACAAAGTAAAATGTTTAGGGTTTGTATATTTTACTTTTGGGATTGCTTGCTGTAACACAAGTGTTCAATTATTCAACCAATGTCAGGTTCTAATGGCTTTGGATCTCAGGACTTCTCCGGTTCTTAAATATGTTGTAGCAAATCACAGAAACGTTCAATAATTCCATGTGCTTATCAAAAATGGTAGTATTCTTTGAGCCAAACCATGTAAACTTCTCATCATACACACACACACGCACGCGCACACGTGCAACTGAAAAATTTATCTCAACTTGCCATATAAATTTAATTCAGTAGTAACCAGAGAAAGAAAGTGAACATAATTTTTGTGTTCTGTAACCAATCATGGAATCCAGTCAGGTACAGCATACACTTATTAACCAACCACTGTATAAATGTTTGGTTCCTTGAGAGATGCTAAAAATAGTATTTTAGGGGACTTCCCTTGTGGCTCAGTGGTTAAGAATCCTCCTGTCAATGCAGGGGACACGGGTTCGAGCCCTGGTCCAGGAAGATCCCACCTGCCGCGGAAGATCCCACATGCTGCAAAACAACTAAATCCGTGCGCCACAACTACTGAGCCTGCGCTCTAGAGCCTGCAAGCCACAACTACTGAGCCTGCGTGCCACAACTACTGAAGCCCGTGCGCCTAGAGCTCATGCTCCGCAACAAGAGAAGCCACCACAATGAGAAGCCCGCACACCACCACAAAGAGTAACCCCCGCTCACAGCAACTAGAGAAAGCATGTGTGCAGCAATGAAGACCTGACGCAGCCAAAAAAAAAAAAAAAAAAAAAATATATATATATATATATATATATATATAGTACTTTACCTCTTCCAGATGTTCAACAAACTTCATCTTGTTGGTGACATAAGATATTCATGCTAGAAA
This sequence comes from Monodon monoceros, assembly GCF_005190385.1. NCBI lineage: Eukaryota > Metazoa > Chordata > Mammalia > Artiodactyla > Monodontidae > Monodon > Monodon monoceros. The sequence goes on along the minus strand of NW_021703774.1, from coordinate 175,023,812 downwards.
CAAGAACAATGTAAAATATATTAAAATCAAGCGCTTCAGTTCAAAAAAGCCCTGCTCAGTCTTACCTCTGTGAGTCTGCTGAAATTGGCATTCTATCTACAGTTTCTATCGCTGACCCTCTCCGTCTGCAAAAATCATCTTTCTCCTTCAAGTACTGCTTCTTACATGAATCTTTAAAAAATTTTTCCCATCTCAGCGTGATCATTTGCTTTCAATATGTTTAAAAATATATTATTTGATATTTGCGAAATATTGAACGTAACACATTGTGTTCACTAAAGTATAATAATATAATGAATACTTGGACCCAGCCCCCAAACTAAGAACTAGAGTATCACCAATGACTTGTATCTACCTACATGATATTTCCCTATACCCATCCTAGGTAATTACAATCTGAAATTTTGTGTTTATCAAGCCTTTGCTTTTTTTTTTTTTTTTAGGTTATATGACTTTCCCCCATATATTCTTTTTTAAATTGAAGTATACTTTACATTAGAAAAATGCACAGATTTTAAGTGTATAGTCTGATGAGGTTTGGAAAATCTTTACACCCATGGAAACACTATCCCATTTAAAAAATATATTTCCATTTCCCCAGAAAGTTCTTTGCATCCTCTTCCATCCAATCCTCTCTCCCCTGGCAGAGGCTGCCTCTATTCTTTTTTTCTCTCTCCATAAATTAGTTTTAGCTGTTTGAGAATTCCATATAAATGGAATCATACAATATTTATCCTTTTGTGCCCAGTTTTAAAAAAAATTATTGTTCATCATAATGTTTTTGAGTTTCATCCATGTTATTGAGAGTATCCACAGTTATTTGTTTTTCTTGTGGAGTATTTATCATATGAATATACGACACCGTGGTTACCCATTTATTTGTTGATGAATATTTAGGCTGCTTCCAGTTGGAGGCTGTTACCAATAATACTATGATGGATATTCTTTTTTGTGTACCTCATTGTTTTTATAAATATATAGACATTTGTCTCCAATGTATGTATGCTGGTTTATTATTTAGTTTTGCTGGGTTTTGAGCTCTCTAGAAATGGGATCATGTTACAATAAGTCTTCTGGGACCTTTTTTTCCCCCTAGCATTTTGTCTCCAGGGTTAATCTATGTTATGACATCAACGGATTTTTTAACATAGCTCTTACAGGCAGCCATCGTGTTAAATTATCTTACTATTTTAAAGTAGGTATTTATCTATCTTTGGGGTTTTATATATAGAAAATCATATAATCTGCAAATAATAACTGTCCTGTTTCTTCCTTTCTACTCCTTAGGCCTTAAATTTATTTTTCTTGTTATTGCATGCTCTAGAATGTCAGTAAATTTGGAGAAAAAGCAGCGATAGTGACATTTGTGACTTGTTTCTGATTTAAAAAAAAAAACTTTGAATATTTTGATGTTTATAGTGTTTGTTTATATTCTCTTTATCAGGCTAAGGAAGTTTTATCCTAATCCTAGTTTACTAAAGTTTTTTGTTTTTAATCAAAATGATTAGAAAATTTTATCAATACTTTTTCTGCATCCATTGAGATAGATTACCCAATGTTTTTTTCTCATTCATTTGACTACCCAGAGTTAGCCAAACTCAAGGTGAAGGGTACGGTCCTCCAGACTACCAAGTCTTCTCAAGACTTCTGACACCAGTCTCAAGTTCAGGGGTCCCCAAGGCCACCTCCGCTCAGACCAGCTGGCTACAAATTCAGGGGTCTGGACTCTTAGGATCACTAGAACAACTCACAGGACTTAGGAAAGTGTTATACGTAACTATTACAGGTTTTTAAAAAAATAAATTTATTTATTTATATGTATTTATTTTTGGCTGTGTTGGGTCTTCGTTGCTGTGCGTGGGCTTTCTCTAGTTGCGGTGAGCGGGGGCTACTCTTCATCGCGGTGCGCGGGCTTCTCGTTGCAGTGGCTTCTCTTGTTGCGGAGCACAGGCTCTATATTTTATTACAGCAAAAGGATACAAAACAGAACCAGCTAAGGGAAGAGATACAGAAGGCAGAATATGGAACTAGGATGGTTTCAGACACAAAGCTTCTGTGTCCTCAGGGATGCACGGCCCTCCCAGCATCAGTGTATGGCAATATGCCGAGTGTTGTGAACCCAGGAAGCTCCCCTAAGCTTTGCTGTCCATATTTTTCATTGAGTCTTCATTATATAGGTCTGGCTGATTAAATTATTGTCCACGTGGTTGACTTCAATTTCCAGCCAGTCTCCCCCCATCCCCAGGTCAGGCTGGTTTCAAGTGGCCCAAAGCCCCAAGTCTCTAATCACCTAGTTGGTCTTTCTGGCATGGCCAGTCTCCACCCTGAGTCATTTTATTAGCATAAACTCTCAGGCATGGCCCGAGGGGCCCACCATGCATAACAAAGACACTCTTATTACTCAGGAAATTTCATGAGTTTAAAGGTTACCTCCCAGGATGTGGGACAAAGGCCAGATCTGTCTTTGGGTAAAGTTAATTCTTCACTACACAATGACATTCATACATTTCCTCATGTCAATCCAACCTTGCATTCCTGGAATAATATAACACTATCTGTTTTAAACATTGCTGGATACATTTTGCTAATTTTAAAAAGAATTTTGCACCAATGTTTACGAATGAGATTAACGTACTTTTCCTTTCTCTTACTGACCTTGCCTGATTTTTAAAATTAAGATTATAGTGAGCTCATAGAATGAGCTGGAGAGTACGTTCTCTTTCTTTCTGTGTGCTAAAAGAATTTTTGTTAGGTTGGAATGACAGGTCCTCTGAAATTTTGAAGAACTCACCTGTAAAATTCTGAGCCTGGTGTTTTGCTGTGGAAGGAATTTTAATTTTTAGAAATAATGATAGGACTATTCAAACTTTCTATTTCTTCTTTAGTCATGATTTAATAAATAACATTTTTCTAGAAATTTGTCTATTTCATCTTATCATCAAATATATCAGCATAAAACTGTTCATTGAATTCATTTATGTTTTTCCTCTCTGCTGTATTTGTAGTTAAATATATTCGGCTGTGTTTGTGATTAAATATTTCTGCCTTTTCTTTTTTTCTTGATCAATATCACCAGAGACTGGCCTATTTTATTAGTGTTTCCAAAGGACCAGCCTTAGGCTTTGTTGATTCTTTCTACTATATGATATTCACCCCCCCATTCATTGATGCCTGCTCTTTTCTTTATTATCTTCTCCTTTCTCTTTCTTTAGATATATGTTATGATTTTTTTACCTAACATTTTTAGTTGGAGTTAGCTCATTAATTTTCAGCCCTTATTCTTTGCAAATATAAGTATTTAAGACCATGCAATTCCCTGTGAGTGCAGTTTTCACTGTAATACACAAGTTCTATGTGTTTTTCTTTTTATTATTTTTCCAAGTATTTCTAAATTTTCATTCTAATTTCTTTTTTGTCATGAATTATTTAGAATTCTGCTTTTTAAATTCCAGAATTTAAAACACCTTATCTTTTTGTTGTTGACTCTACTTAATTACATTGTGTTCAAAGAATGTGATGGATATGATATTTATTTTTTGAAATTTGTTGAGATGTGCTTTATGACCTAGTATCTGATTAATTTTTGTATCTGTTACATGTGTGCTTAAGGAAAATGGGTATTCTCTAATGGTTCTATTCGGGATTTTACATATGTTCATTAGATCAAGGTGGTTAATCAAATAGTCCAAATATATTTATTATTTTTTGCTGCTTGACTTATCAATAATTGAGAGAGAAATGTGGGTGGATTTGTCGATTTCTCCCTGTACTTCTATCATTTCTTATTTATATGGTGTGATTTTTATTAGGTGCATATTCATGTAGAATTCTTATGTCCTCCTGGTAAGTTGAAAATTTTTCCATGATTTAGTAACACTTTTTGTCTTAGAGTTCATTTTTTTGTGATATTGACGAAGGTATGCCAATTCTTCTTTAGTTACTATTTTCCTGGTATACCTTTTTCCATCCTTTTACTTTCAAACTTTCCATGTCCTTTTGCTTTAGTTGTCTCCCAAACAGGACTTCTCCCAGTATGATAATGTCTGACTTTTAACTTATGGGTTTCATCCCTTTATATTTGGTAGGATTATGACTATTGTGACATATAAATTTCCACCATCTTAATGCAGGTGCAGTGAAGAAGGAGTATCCCAAAGTCATATATCTTTGCCAGTCATCAAAGTAAGTGATCTGACAACTTAGACATGTTGATTGCCTTTGACTCTTCCTCCATAGGGTTTTTATTAAGTTTTGCATCTTGAGAAAATGTTACTTTCTGATTAGGTATAGGGATGGAACCAAATCTTTGAGAAATTAATGAATTCATATAATTTCTCAAAGTATTTCTCAGGGAAATCTGAGAGGTAACAGAGTGTTGAGGAGAAAGCATGGGTTTCGGTGCTGGGCAAAACTGGCTGCTAATCTTTTCTCGGCCCCTTTCTAGCCGTGTGATTGAGGGTACATTCCTCAATCTCTCTGAGTCTCTTTCTTCATCTGGAAATCAAGAATCATCATACCTGCTGGGACTTCCCGGGAGGTCCAGCGGTTAAGACTCTGCAATTCCACTGCAGGGGGCACGGGTTCGATCCCTGGGCAGGGAACTAAGATCCTGTGTACCGCATGGTGTGGCCAAAAAAAAGGAACCATCACATCTGCCTCCCTGAGATTCTGCCCCTTGTGGATGGGATCACCTAGCATAGAGTGTGGGTGCTCAGAGAATGTTCTCACTCTCTCTGTTTCTCCTTCCTCTTTCCAAGGGCACGGCCTTGATGATGTCAAGAGCATTTTGTAAATATTACAAATAAGATGTGTCACTGTGATTATTACTTATTAAAATCACCTTGCTTCCTGACTTAGGTGATTCATCTCAACCAAAAGAAAGATTTGAACAAAACAATGACTGCCTCGTTTCAGCAGCCTGTTCTGTGTTGGTCACGATGTCAGTCTACACTGGCATCAATTTTAGGTAATTACTGAGTTTCCTGAAGCTTTTTGTTTGCATATTTGTCTGAGGGCAGTTAAAGTGTGACTTAGGTAATATGATTGTATTCTCAGGAATTCACAGAGGTTAAAACACAGGTCTGAAAAGGTGCCAGAAGGAATAAGAAGTTCCCAACGTGTAAGCATAGAAAAGCCCAAGAAAGTAAAAACAAAGTCGACATCTTGTATAAATAAGGAACTTAGAAAGCCTCTCTTTTCTGGGCTCTTCTGACCCATCAGATGCTAATGAAACAGGGTGTTAATAATCTGTCACAAGTTTTGTCTTGCTCCTTTTTTTCCACCTTTTTATCATCATCAAATATTTTTAGTGTCCGTAGGTGTGAAATAGTTTTGATGTGATTGTCATTTGGCCAGAAGGTATTTGAGTATCACTCTGTACTCACCTCTTCGTTGTTGTTGCTGTTCATGCTCTCCAGCAGTTTGGAATCTAGTATGGAATCTCACAGGGAAGATGACACAGAGCAAGCGTGAGGATGCACACAGAAACTACACTACACATTTATTTGTGTTTTTCATGCATGCCATGGTTTGACTAAGGTGGAAACATGGGATGATCAGAAAAGGTTTACTAGAGAGGATGCTGGTGCATAGAATCTTGTCCCGATGATGATGGCCACTTTCTGACTCTGTGATCTTGGGCAAGCTGCTTTACTTCCCTGTGCCTCAGTTTCTTCAACCCTGAATAGTGATTGGTGGTGCCTTCTTTACAGGGTATTTGTAAGGATTAAATAAGTCAGTATCTGTAAAGCACTTGCTGTGGTCCAGAGCTTCCCAACCTGTACGCAGAGTATACAGACTTCAAATGGTTGAGAGATCTATTGGTCCAGGCACCTGGCTATGAGCTTCCCCATCTGTTTCCCCAGTGTGCCTAAAACATTGCATTTTCTATGATGGCCATGAGACAACAAAGCCTGAGGGCACTGTTAGGTCAGGTTCTCTGCCCCTGAGGATGTGGGTGTCCTGGCAGATGAATGTATTGGTGCAGCAAGACAAGGCCACCATTAACAGTCTGTACTTGGTCTATTGACATCAGAGGTTTTTGAACTTTTATTTGATCTGTTGGGAGCAAAAGTATTTGATGCTTGGGAGCACAGCCAAGAACTAAAGCAACTGGAGTGATTTGTGCCTCTTCTATTACAAGAGTTGGAATGTGTTTTGAATTGAAAATGTGAAAAATGATTCTTGAGCATAAACATTTGTACTAGAGGCTAGATTCCTACCCCTTCCTTCCATTTCTCAGATAAATTAAAAGCTGTCACTCCTTAGGAAGTGTGATTTTGTGGAACAGCTGACTCGCTGCTGCCCTGACTGTCACGTGACCAGTGGCGCTAGGGATGTAGGGCTTTGGATTGGATGAACTCAGTTAGACAAGAAGACAGCCTGGTGCTCCTTGTGGAAGGTGGGTCTGGGCACATATGTTTCCTCAGACTAATCTTGCTGCCTTTGTGTATGTTTGACAATTTCCATAATTAAAAGTTTTAAACATTTGTTCAGATAAATAAAAGACCTTCATCTAGCATAAAGAATGATATGGAATTATGATTAACTGTGTTATTTATAGTCTTAAGAAATTTTCTAAACAAACAGAAAGTCTCTGTTTCTTGTTGTCTGATTTCTCTCCTTTCTGTCATTTTGAGAATAGAGTTCATGAAAAGCAATAGATCATACGTTAAGGTTCATTGGTACCAATTAATAATTGATAATAATAATAATAACAGCATCAGTGAACACATTTACTTACACTTACGATAAGATGGGCATGCTTTTAACCACTTGGCATGTATTATAGAGTCCTCACCATAAGCCAACGAGGCAGGTATTTTATTATCCCCATTTTATAGATGAGGAGACTGAGGCACAGAGAGTAACTTGCTCAGGGTCACCCAGCCTGTACGTGGCAGAACCAGGATTCAAACCCAGGTCATCTGGCCCCATAGTTCATGCTCTTTGACTATATAGGGTTGCACCAAAATTTAGCTTTGGCCTCAGTATTTGGCCAAAATCTTCCTTTGACTTTGGTTTTGGAAGGGGAGCCAAATGCCCACCTTAACACTGTTTCTGGCATCCTGGACCTTGTGTGTGTGATTGTAAGGGCTGCCACCATAGCTAATCAGCTTAATGTCAGGATTATAAATAAGAAGATAATCAGGATATTGCCTTAATGTTGATAAATTCCCTTTCAAAATATAGTTAAGTATTTTAGATGCTCCTTGGAGAAAATATGTCCTATGTGATCTTTATTTCAAAATTCTGTCAGTCAGCTGAAGAATAAATGCATAATTATTATCGCAAAAAAATGCTACAGTAATTGGTGATTTTGAGAGATGTTCATTTTATGTGTAAAAACAATTATTAAGAATATTCAACACGAGACTTCCCTGGTGGCGCAGTGGTTAAGAATCCACTTGCCAGTACAGGAGACATGCGTTCAAGCCCTCGTCCGGGAAGATCCCACAGGCCGTGACAACTAAGCCCATGAGCCACAACTACTGAACCTGCGCTCTAGAGCCCGCAAGCCACATTACTGAGCCCACGTGCCACAACTACTGAAGCCCGCACGTCTAGAGCCCGTGCTCTGCATGAAGAGAAGTCATTGCAATGAGAGACCCGTGCACTGCAATTAAAAGTAGCCGCTGCTTGCCGCAACTAGAGAAAGCCCACGCGCAGCGATGAAGACCCAACACAGCCAAAAATTAATTAATTAATTAATTAATTTTAAAAAATTTGTTTAATTAAAAAAATTTTAAAATGGTACAAATGACAGATTTAAAAAAAAACACTTGTTAAATAAAAAAGAATATTAAACCCAGTAATTCCACTCCTGGGTATATATTCGAAAAAAGTGAAAACGCTAATTTGAAAAGATACTTACACCCTAATGTTCATAGCAGCATTATTTACAATTACCAAGACATGGAAACAACCTAAGTGTCCATCAACAGATGAATGGATAGAGAAGCTGTGGTGTATATATACAATGGAATACTACTCAGCCATAAAAAAGATGGAATTTTGCCATTTGCAGCAACATGGATGGACCTGGAGTGTATTATGCTAAGTGAAATAAATCAGAGAGAAAGACAAATGCTGTATGATATCACTTATATGTGGAATCTAAAAAATCAACAAAGTAGTTACTATAACATAAAAGAAGCAAACTCACAGATATAGAGAACAAACTAGTGGTTACCAGTGGGGACGGGGGAGGAGCAATAAAAAGGTGGGAGAGTGGGAGGTACAAACTATTAGGTGTAAGATGGGCTCGAGGATGTATTGTATAACATGGGGAATAGAGCCAATATTTTGTAATAACTGTAAATGGAAAGTAACTTTAAAAATTGTATAAAAATTTGGGCTTCCCTGGTGGCGCAGTGGTTGACAGTCCGCCTGCCGATGTAGGGGACACAGGTTCGTGCCCGGGTCCGGGAAGATCCCACATGCCGCGGAGCGGCTGGGCACGTGAGCCATGGCCGCTGAGCCTGCGCGTCCGGAGCCTGTGCTCCGCAACGGGAGAGGCCACAACAGTGAGAGGCCCGTGTACAGCAAAATAAATAAATAAAGAATATTTAAAGAATATTCAAAAAGATTAATAAATAGCAAAATAGGTTGACATTTAATAAGAATAGTGAGAGTGTGTTTGCTGGATAACTTTAAAAAGACCATTGTGCCAACAAAGGTTTATAGAAATGTAAATAATTGTATAAGGCAGAGTAAGAGAGGTTTGATTATATCATAATTCTAATGGTTGTAGAATTACTTAGTGACTTGCATTCATAACATTAAGCAAAACATTCAAGGGCTCTATTTAATGTATAGTTTAATCCATTTAGGTGATGGGTCTTTTGAGAAAAGCCTCATTTGGAAAGTTTTCATGTTTTGTAGGATAAATTAAAAGCAGAACATCAAAGTTTCACAAAGAAAAATTCTCCAAACTCATGTATAATATATTAATGATAATTGATCATCTATCCGGACATAGTACAGAATATAAAAAGTGCGAATCAGTGGAGAAGATGTTAGAGAAGAGTTTACTCTTCCACTGTTAGATGAAAATGCACACCTATTTAATATTTTAACTGTGCCTAAAGGAGAGATATAGCTCACAGAGCTGAGAACATTTTTCCATAGTAGAATGTTAAACCTTTAAAATTTAACAATCCAATTTTAAAAGTTCTAAGTCTTGAATAGTTAAAATAAAATTTCAGATATCTATTATATCGTAGAAGTTTATTTTATAATTATTTATCTTAGGTCAAACATTGGCCTTAATAGTTGAACATTCAATATTTGGCCCCACTCTGCATTCACTGAACCTCTAGTAGCCAAAGCTCTATAAAATAGGAATGAAATTAAGTGTTATCTTTAAAATGATAAAATCCAGCAGAGAATTACAAGACAGTAGTTATAGAAGAAAAAGCAGTCATTCAAATATGGGATAGGGAAGAACTTAACTAGATCCAAGAAAGAAAGATAAAGAGCATGGGATCAGGGGTGACCTCAAGCTGAGTGACAGTTGGCATTAAAAACAAGTTTGTTCTCTCTGAACCTTGTAAATCAACTATACTTCAATCAAATTAAAAACAAAAACAACAACAACCACTGCACTGGTATGATTTGGAGGGTAAATCCTTCTCTGTGTTTTACATCCGTCAAACATTTATGAAATGTTATACCCAGCAAGAGCTGACATGACATGTCAGACCCTATACAGGATAGACCCTAAACAAAGTGTAGAATTAATCATAAAAATAAGTTTTTTAATAAGTTAAATATGCTGGAATTGTTTCATCAATAAAACAGTTGATCAAGAGGCATCTTGATTATTTTTTCAGGAATGTGAAGGGTTTTTAATGGAAGGATGCAAATATATGTTCTCCATGTCTATGGCTATCTGAAAAAGAGGAAAGACTTTTAAATAAAATCACACTTCTTAAGGAAGATTTGAAAGATGTGAAGCCTCCATAAACGTATCAATCCAAAGATAGTTAGTGAGGTCAGATTATTTGTCAGGCACTGTATTAGGTGCTGGGGGCAAATGGGCAAGTGGACATAAACCCTGACGACAAGATGGGAGGAGCCTGCCCAGGCCTGGGGCTCAGGCCTCTGTGCTTATCTCAAGCATACTGAAATATTGGGGGCCTGAAAAATTGTACTGACTACTAAATATAGGAGAAAAAACCCTGAAAGAGAGGAATGTTTAAATGTCTCTGAAATGTAACACGATGTCAACCTTGTTGGTTTACAATTCGTAAACATCTTGTCACATTAAAAAGCTATCTGTAGGGACTTTCCTGGTGGCACAGTGGTTGAGAGTCCACCTGCCGATGCAGGGCACACGGGTTCGTGCCCCGGTCCGGGAAGATCCCACATGCCGCGGAGCGGCTGGGCCCGTGAGCCATGGCCGCTGAGCCTGCGCGTCCGGAGCCTGTGCTCCGCAGCGGGAGGGGCCGCAACGGTGAGAGGCCCGCGTACCGCAAAAAAAAAAAAAAAAAAAAAAAAGATATCTGTAGACTACATATCTTCCCTCTTGCACAAATGTCCAAGTTTGCATGATGATTGCTGGGGAAGTCACAGCTAATCATAAATTAGTTGTTTGGAGCATAATATCAAAAGCAAAATTACAAAATTGTTTCAAATATTTCATGGACAGAAACCCAGTTAACACAGGGCTCAGGTGCTCTTTACTATGTCTGAGACAACGTGGGGTAGGGTCCCCGCCTATAAGAGTCCCTAGGTCTAGGTCTTGGAACGGACAAGAGACTTGTTTTGTTTCTCTGATCACAGAAGTGCACACTCTTTGCATACTTCAAAAGATCCTAGAAGGTACGCAATTGGAAATTTCAGATAATACCCCACTTAGAGACAGCCCTTATAACATTTTGATTCAAAATACCTTCCAATTTTTTCTATGCCTCAATACACATAAATAGCTTTTTAAACAGCTTGATTGAGATATAATTCACATGCCATTTAATTCACCCATTAAAAGTATACAATTCAGTGGTTTCTTGTATACTCAGCAAGTGGTGCAACCATCACCACAATAGATTTTAGGCCATTTTTATCATCCCCCAAAGAAACCCTGTACCCATTAACAGTCATACATTTCACTCCAAACCACTCCCAGCCTAGCCCTAGGCAACAGCTAATCTACTTTCTATTTCTATGGATTTGCCTGTTCTGGACATTTCATATAAATGGAATTAGACAACGTGTGTCTGGCTTCTTTCATGAGCATAATGCTTTCAAGTTTCATCCACATTGTAGCATGTATCAGTACTTCATTCTTTTTATGGTAAATAATATTCCATTGCATCTGGATAGGCCATATTTTATTTATCCATTCATCAGTTGATGGACATTTGGGTTATTTTCACTCTTTGGACCTTATGCATAATGCTTCTGTGAAATTTGTATACAAGTTTTTGTGTGGACATACATTTTTATTTTTCTTGGGTGTATACCTAGGAATGGATTTGCTGGGTCCGATAGTGACTCCATGTTTAATCTTTTGAGGAAATGCCAACCCATTTTTCAAAGCAACTGCACCATTTTACACTCCCACCAGCAGAGTCTGAGGATTCCAATTTCTGCACGTCCTCACCTCACCAACACTTATTATTTTTGATCACAGCCATCCTAGTGGGTGAGAAGTGGTACATAAGTAGGTTTGTAAGAAGGAAGAGGAGGAAGAGAAAAGAGACGAGATCATATGCATTTTTATTACTTTTTAAAGTAACATTTAATGGTAGATATCACTCCAAGTCAATAAACAAAATAATTTTAAATACCTGCATGGTATGCCATTGAATGGTAGTCCAATAACTTAATTCAGGGGTCCCCAAGCCCCAGGCCAGGCCTGTTAGGAACCGGGTGGCACAACAGGAGGCTGAACGCCCCCCCCCCCCCCCCCAACTCCACCCCTGCCTCTGGGCGTGGAAAAATTGTCTTCCAAGAAACCGGTCCCTGGTGCCAAAAAGGTTGGGGACCGCTGACTTAATTAGCCCCTCTTGTTGGATACTGTACTTGCTTTCACTTTTTGCTATTATACACAGCCCTGCAGTGGCTAATCTTACACTTCTGCGTGTGTCTTTGTACATTTGCCCTTTTATGGCTCCTTAGGTTAAAACACTGACCGTTCTAAGATCTTTGATAGGTATTGGCAAATATCTTTCCAGAAAGATTCCACCAACATATCCCCCACACATGTCTTTATCCATAGTGGTTCCTATATTAAAATTTAAAAAATATGATAGTATAAAAAATCTCATTTTAATTCAAATATCTTCTGTAGTCCATCAGTCATAAAAAAAATTGTCTAGTCATAGTCTATTTTTCTATTGGAGAATTTATCTTTTTTTGTTGATTTGTAAGACCTCTTTATATAATTTAACCTGTGGTGTTTTGTTTTGTTTTTTTGCAGAAAATATGTTTGTCATCAGTCTTTTAACCTTGATTATGGTATTTTTGCATTCAGAAATATAAATATTATGTATTAAAATCTCAGGATTTTGAAAATTATGGTTTCTTGCTCTGGTACAGAATGTTCTCCCTCATCCCTACAGTACAACAATATTTACTTATGCTTTCATCAAATACTTTATATATTTTTTCAACATTTACGTTTTAACCCATTTAAAAATTTATTTTTGTATAAGATGTGAGGTAGGGATCTAGCTTTTTTTTTCTTTTTCCCAAATCATAAGTCAGTTGTCCCCAAACTGTTAAATAATCTTTTTAAGATGATTTAATGTGCCATCTTTTGTCATAGACTCAATCCCACATTGACTTGGGTCTGTTTCTAAATTTACTTTTCTCTTGTCTAAATTTACTTGTCACTTGTTATTTTAGTGCCTATAGCTTAATAATGGGTTTAAAAATTTTTAGAGCAAATTGCCCTTCAATACCACTTTTCCAAAAACAAAAAAAAAGTTTTGACTATTCTTCATACAACTGTCCCAAACAAATTTAATAATCATTTAGTTGAGTTGACTTGTGTTACATTTATAGTTTAACTTGGGGAAGAACGGATCGCGGTACTAGTCCAGGTCTCTGCAGGAAACAAGTGGCTCACTCAAATTGGGTAATTTTAGCAAATGTATTTCCAAAGTCCTGGCATATTTACTGGGGCGAGGAACTGAGACAGGGGTGAGATGTAGAGACCAGGAGTACCCTGAGAAAGGGTGGCTATGTGGGGAGGTCACCTGGCAGGAGCTGTGGCCTTTGGTCACTGCCTGCTGCTGGAGCCCCCCACTGACCAAACCCAGCCCAAGCCAGAGGTCAGAGGATCTGACAGCAGGATGGGGAAGGATGGAGAGTAGGCCTAAGGGGCGAGGGTAAGATGTACTCAAAGTTGAGGTGGGAAAGTTAAACACACACACACACACACACACACAAGACTTAATCATGGTAAGGGAGATTCCACTCCCAGCGACCCTCCGCTCCCCAAATTTTACTAAAAGTTCCCAGTTTTTGTTGGGCGGGGGGCCCTTCCTGCGTGAGATCCCTTTTCTCTCCCTAATCATGCCTACCTTCCTCACTCAGGGTTGCCAGATTTTGCAAATAAAAATACAGGACACCCAATTAAGTGTGAACTCAGATAAACTATGTGTCATTTTTTTAGGACAAGCATGTCCCTTGCAACCTCTTATGTGGCGGCCCTCCCCCTCCCGGACGGGGCTCATAAGAGCAGGCATCGCGTCCCAGACCTAGAACAGAATCCAGCTCCCACGGGGCCCTCAGGTGATCAGAATCACTAACAAAGTTTGAAAGCCGTTCTTGTGGTCACATTTATTCAGAAAGCAGGGGGAGGGAGTATTTTACATTTATTTTAATGCTGTCTTTAAATTTTTCTTTTGTAGTCCAGGGAGAAGATGGGGAGGGAGTTGGTGTGCGGATGGAAACAATCTCTCCAGGAAGCCTGAAGCCACCTGGGACCTCGCCCTGCTTCCCACAGCCATGGTGACATCCACCCGGCTGAGCCCCTGCCCGGCTCCCTGCAGCGGCCTTTCTCACGCAGCTTCCATCCCAGAGGCTTCTGTGGCTAAGTGAGGGTTCACAGTGGCCTGGAATTGTCCCAGTTACATTTGCTGAGTTGTTTCAGCAAAAGATCAGGAGGAGGAGAGAGTCAAATGTGTGGATAACTCTGGACATGCCTCTCACCCGTGTTCTTTAAAGACCATAACTGTGGATGATTTTGGTTTCCACTGAAGCGCTTGCAGGAAGAGCCTGGATCAAAGAATTCCTGAGAGCTCTTCCTCCTCCGTGATGGTTGAGTCTGTGAAGGGCTCACTAAGCCAGGAGTTTTGAGCGTAATGTCTGATGAGCTTCAGTCCAGCCTTCTGTGGCCAAGACAATTTTCTTTCCTCTGGATCCGTGAATAGCCAGCATGTGTCTTCATTTCAAAAGGGAACAGAGAAGAACTTGGGAATTAAAGAGAAAAAGCCATCACACCTGGACAAACAACTCAGAGCAGATGGTCCATATAACAAAGATCGGTCATGCTATGTTCCTAGAGAAACGCTCACACGTTGCTCAAAGACTGATGAAGAACTGTTTACCATCCCCCCCGGGAGCTGGACGAGAGGAAATTGGTTCAAAATGCAACAGGAAGTTTACATTATAGTAAAAAAAAAAAAAAATACACCCACAGTAAGTGGTCCTTGGTAATATTATTGTGTCTCTAGGAGGATATACGTGTTCTGGTACTTGTTCGCAGTACCAGAACAATGATACAGAGATTCTCACACATACATCTTGTGTGGGCTCAAATCCCAGTGCTTTGAAATTTAGATAGATCAAAACCTCGCTGAAACCTGTGTATAAACTAGCATCTCAGATGAAAACTTAAATGATGACAGATGTCTGAATGTCTGCCTGAGCAAATAGGGCTTCGGCATTCTGCCCATGTTTGGTGTTGCTTCTTGAAAAGGCTACCTTGGTATTTATTACACATGACATCACTTTCTCTTTTATGAGCTGAAATGATGAAATATCAAGAGAAGGAAATAAAGATACGGGACTGGGGGCTGGGAGACTTTTAGCTACGAGGACCTTCCTTACGACAATGACATAAGGAGGCTGAGCCACTCAGCCCTTGCCTGGTTTGGACAGTGACTAGGCCATGAGAGTTGTTTTTGAAGCAGCTAGAAATAGAGTCAATTTCTGTCTGCTGTGATATCAAAAACATATGTCTCGGGCTGGGAAAAGTGAGAACGAGGAAGTAACAGGTGATTAGGGAGTATGTTTTAATCTATGTTGAGCTTTGGAACGTTTACAGAAATAAACATATATTCTAAAAACAATGTCATCCTTTTAAAAATCCTTTCTATGAGAAACTTGAAACTACAAAGCCACCCAGAATGGGCCTTTCAGCTGAGCCTCGTAAGTGATCATAAGGGCTGACATCAGGGTGCACCCAACGAGGGACCCCAAACAGCCCTAGGGTCCTGATCTTGTCCTTTTAATCTCACCTATTGTCACTCCAAACACGTGAGATGAGCACGAGAAGTTCTTTTGTTGTAACCGAACAACCTAGAAATGAGGAAAAACCAATTAACTGATTAGGTATCTATTAGCATGCTCCTGCGGCTGTGCATCCAGCCCTGAGACAGGGTCAGCGCTTGCTCTCAAGGAAATGTGATAAAGCTGGAAGCTAAAACAAATATCCCTGAGAAACATCAGACCTTTCACTTTGTTATAAAGCAGAAACGAACACACCATTGTAAAGCAATTATACTCCAATAAAGATGTTAAAAAAAAAGAAAATCAGAGCAAGAGAGCATTCTTGAGTTACAGGAAAGTGGGGCTGCAAGTGTCGGCTGAATGGAAGGCCCACAGCCTGGGGGCAGTGAGCCCAGACAGGAGGCCCCTGCAGTAATCCTCAGAGAGGTTATGGGAGCTAGAGCCACGGAAGGAGAAGAGGAACAGGAAAGGAAGAAAGAATAAGACGTGGTGACAACTTGGACCCAAGGAGGAAGGTGAGAGAGGAGCTGGAGCCCGGAGCCAATGGCCTTGGGCAAAAGAGGGTTGGCTGTGGGGAGGAGAGCTTTGCAGTTGGGGGTATCCACGAGGTGTCCTGGGCCAAGCAATTGTAAATACAGGATTGGCCGGTTGACCAAGCTGGAGATAAGAATTTAGGAGTCATGGTCCTGGAGATGCAAAGTTGAAGTCCGGAGAACAGAGGGGCGCCGTCAAGGACCGAGAGTGTAAAGGAACCCCCGGATTGCCTCCCCTCCCCCTCTTCTCTGTTCTCCTCTTTCTTTCTTTCTTGTCTGTCCCCTTCCCAATTTTTTAAATTCTTTTACCTCTCCCTTTCCCACTTGCATCCCTCTCCCTCCCCCTCTTACATATTTCATGGGTGTTATTTGGTTTTTCTAAGATCTTGCTATTTGTGTACTGCTATTTCAGGGCATGTATTTCCAGTAACTTTTTATTTTGGAATAATTTAAAATTTCCTGAAAATCTGCAGGAATAGTACAAGGAAATCCTGTATACCCTTTGCCCAGGTTCACTCATTGTTTACACTTTGCTCTGTAGGCTGTGTCATTCTCTCTCTCCCTCCCCACACACACACGCACACACGCACACAAACACACACGCACCCCTAGATGCATATTTTTTCTGAACCATTTGAGAGTAAGGAGGAGGCACTGCCTCTACACACTTCGGTGTGTTTCCCAACCACGAAGACGTCCTCGTACAGCACCACACCACAGTGACCAAAATCAGGGCATTTAACATAAAGAGAGAGCCAGGATGCAATCCACACTCCATATTCGAATTCCATCGGCTGTCCCAGTATTTTCCCTGTAGCTCCTCTCCTGGGTCTGGGGAGCGTTAGTCATCCCTTCTCTTCCGCCCACACCTTGTGCACCTGGGGCTCTTATCTCCCAGGTCTTGGTGAAGAGTCACCCTCGGATGCTTCTCCTGAAGCAGGTCCTGAGCCCTTCCCACGGCACTGCACTCCCTAGCTTCATCAGGTTATCTCTTGGTCCACATCCTCCTTTATTCTCTCTCCCCTCCGCTACTGAGGGACGCAGCCTAGGGGACAGGCAGGCTGGTCTCCTTGGGTGGCCTCCTGGGACTGCGTGACCTCAGGCAGCTCAGCCCCAGCTCGTCCATTTGGGAAACAAGGATGATGACTGCACCCATTTCACTGGGGTTTCTGGGGAACGGACGGGTCCATTATGAGAATTAAGTGAGTCCAAATATGTGACGGTGCCTGGCGTACACTAAGCGCTCAGGAAATAGGAGCCTTTCTCCTCCACCGCCTTCATCATCACCATCCCTGTCACTGTTTAGGAGAGCGCCCGGCACAAAGCAGGTACCCGATAACATATTTGTTGGACGACTGGGTTTAGGCAGAGGTGGTGGGAGGGCAGGGTGCAGAAGAGAGGAGGGTGCCAGGAGAGCCCGTGGAGCTGGACCATCATTTCATCAAGCCCTAAGTTCTGCAAATCTCACCACTGGGAGGTGCGTGGGCATCAATGGCGGAAGAATCAATCAAACACGAGGAGGTGGCATGCACTTTAAGTGGCTTTGTGTGTATAAAGGTGTTAGGGTGCAGGCCCCGTAGCGGGACTGGTGGAGCAGGGCTGTGTGTCCAAGGGAGCACCTCCTGGCTAGAACCACAGATTATTAGGGACAGATCCGCCCTTATCATCATCACAGCTTCGCGAATCGAGCACTAACTAGCTAATGGGAAGGTAGGATCACCCCCACTCTGCAGGTGAGCAGAGATGGGTAATAGATGGGAGACCTACGATTCAGCCAAGGGTCTGGGAAGGTGAGGGCAGAGTCTGTAGGGAGGGGAAGTGAGAAACATCTTCCCCTCAAACTGGGAGCAAAAAGACAGGGAGAAGCAGCAATTCACTGGGATTACTGGAGCATGACTGGGAGACCCCACTGTGTGGGTTCAACTGCCCTGTCCTATTTGAGTTTTCTGAGATGATGGGGAGGGGTACTGGGGCTGAATAAAAAGCCCCACCCCCCCATCGTGGGAGCTGGGAGGATTTTGCTAGAAAGAAAATTAGAGGTGACTTGAAGGATTGAGTCTCTGTGTCTCCCAAGGGCTTTCTGTGACTTGGGAGCAGGCGGAGGGGGCGTGGGGACGAGCTCGGTGAATAGCAGGGGTCCCTGGTGCTGAGGGGCCAGGTGCACAGGGAGGTGTTGGAGCCCGGGCGTCGGGGTGGAGAGAGGGTCCGGGTGCCCAGGAAGGCCTCCCACGCGCTGAGTCAGCGCCCCTTGTTGATTCAGGAGGGAGTTCATGCCCTCGGTAAACTAGGAGTGGTCATGACCTAGGAGGGAGGGGGGAGGGGGGTCCAAGGCCAGAACCTTTAGACATATCCACGTGCGGGAAGGAGGGAGGAGAAAAGCAGCCAAGTGAAAGCCCAGGGAAGATGGGCCCGAGAAGCAGGAGGTGAACCAGAGGCTGCTGTGCTCAGAGCCCCCGAGAGGAGGGGGTCATCTCCAGGGGGTGATCCCGGGTGGTGGTGGGAGGGGAGGTCAGGGGGCCCTTGGGGACTCCAGGTGTTTTGTTTACCCATCTGTTGTCAAGGGATGAAGACCTGACCTGGAGGGAGGAGGTGGTCGGCACTAATTAACATGTAAAACAAGGGAAAGGCAAGTTGTGTCTGAATCACACCCATATTTTTCTCTCTTTTTTTTTTTTTAACATCTTTATTGGAGTACAATTGCTTTACAATGGTGTGTTAGTTTCTGCTTTATAACAAAGTGAATCAGTTATACATATACATATGTTCCCATCTCTCTTCCCTCTTGCGTCTCCCTCCCTCCCACCCTCCCTATCCCACCCTTCTAGGTGGTCACAGAGCACCGAGCTGTTCTCCCTGTGCTGTGCGGCTGCTTCCCACTATCTATCTAATTTACGCTTGGTAGTGTATATATGTCCATGCCTCTCTCTCACTTCATCCCAGCTACCCTTCCGCCTCCCCGTGTCCTCAAGTCCATTCTCTACTAGGTCTGTGTCTTTATTCCCGTCTTACCCCTAGGTTCTTCGTGACATTTTTTTTCTTTTAGATTCCATATATATGTGTTAGCATACGGTATTTGTCTTTCTCCTTCTGACTGACTTCACTCTGTATGACAGTCCCTAGGTCCATCCACCTCACTACCAATAGCTCAATTTCGTTTCTTTATGTGGCTGAGTGATACAGATTTTTCTCTCGAGCCCTGGCCTGCCAGTCACCGGCCCTCACCTCTCACCTGATGGCAGAGGAGGGGGCTCCCGGATGAGGCTTCTCCCACCCCAGGCCTGACTTCACCGGGGTGTTGCTGGATTCCGCAGACCGTCCCGCCTAGAAGTTACACTCTGGGTAATCATGAATGTCACTGGGGCCCCGGAGATGGAATCATCACGTGGGCTTCTGAGACTTGACAGTTTTAGCTGATCTGATGTGGGTGAGGGTGAGGAAAAGCCCACACCCACGTCTTCTTCCTTTGGCGGGTGTTTGTTTTGATCCCGCCTTGGCAGAGACACGGGGAAATGCAGCCTATTTCCTTCTAGCATCCCTTATTGATTTTGAGATGTCATAGCTCCTTTCAGCACCCACTGGAGATGGGGAGCTAAAAAGCTTTTTATTTTTATTTAAAGTTTATTTATTTATTTATTTTTGGCTGCATTGGGTCTTTGTTGCTGTGTGCGGGCTTTCTCTAGTTGCAGTGAGTGGGGGCCACTCCTTGCTGCGGCGCGCGGGCCCCTCACCGTGGTGGCCTCTCTCGCTGCGGAGCACGGGCTCCAGAGCGCAGGCTCAGTAGTTGTGGCACGCGGGCCCAGTTGCTCCGCAGCATGTGGGATCTTCCCGGACTAGGGCTCGAACCTGTGTCCCCTGTATTGGCAGGCAGACTCCCAACCACTGCGCCACCAGGGAAGCCCTAAAAGGCTTTTAAAATTCAGGCCCTTGGAAGGAGATTAATTGGATTGTCCCCGATGGGGGAGCAGGGCTCACTCGAGGTGACAGAGGGCAATTTGACAGAAAGCTTCTGTGTGCCCCGGGAGGGAACTGGGAGGACAGAGGGGGCCCTAACTGCATACAGCACCTCTGTTGGGAAGGGTGGGGCTGCACTTGACCTTGAGGGGGACTGGAGGACCTCTGGGGCCAAGTCCTTGGAGAGCTTGCAAGAGCTGGGGTCCGCAGGGCCTGGGAGATGACAGCGATGTTAAGCCAGAGAAGGCGGGGAGAAGGGGCCCCTTCGTTTTGTCTCGGATTCTTGGATGAACAGTGGGAGGAATAAAAGTGCCCGAGAGTGACTGGGATCGCTGCCTACCTTGCCCTGTAGCGCAGAATGTGGCAGCTCTTGTACCAAATTCATCCTGCCCTGCCCCAGAGCCCCTGAGAGAAGTCAACAAGGGCGCCCCAAGTTTTAACTGATTTATACTTGTAATGTATAAAAGAATTCTTTTATTATGAAAAATTGCAAACGTACACAAGAATAGACTAGTACTCACCCAACTCAAGGATAATGTTGTTTCAGCTGTAGCCCCCTTTACTTCCTCCTCCTCCGTGATTTTTCTTTTTAATAAATTTATTTATTTTATTTATTTTTGGCTGCGTTGGGTCTTTGTTGCTGCGTGCGGGCTTTCTCTAGTTGCAGCGAGCGGGGGCTACTCTTTGTTGCAGTGCGCAGGCTTCTCATTGCGGTGGCTTCTCTTATTGTGGAGCACAGGCTCTAGGCGCACAGGCTTCAGTAGTTGTGGCATGTGGGCTCAGTAGTTGTGGCACGCAGGCTCAGTAGTTGTGGCGCACGGGCTTAGTTGCTCCGCGGCATGTGGGATCTTCCCGGACCAGGGATTAAACCCGTGTCCCCTGCATTGGCAGGCAGATTCCCAACCACTGCGCCACCAGGGAAGTCCCGTATGATTATTTTTTATATATAAACTTTTTAACGAAGTCTAATGTTAAAGAAAAGTGCACAAATCATATGTCTACAGCTCGATGAACTTTTGCATCCTCTCGTATCATTTTCAAGCCACTTCGTCGTATTATTTCATCTACCTATTTCATCCTTAAAGACTTTTTATTGTGGGAAAAAGCTCTACCCTGAGATTTACCAACATAATCATTTTTAAGTCGACAGTTCAGTAGTGTGAAGCATATTTGTACCACGCGCAACAGAGCTTAGAGAACTTTTTCACCTTGCAACGCTGAAACTCTATTTCAAATCCTTTTTAACAAGCATCATGGGAGAGCCAAGCTGTCTAATCTGTCTGAAAAAAACATGTGTGCATTCTTCTTATGTCACAGTCCCTGCCAAGGAAGGCAGGGAAGGGACTCACGGGTCGTGATTTTATGTACCTGACACCAGCAAGGCTCTGTAAACGGGAGGCCAGGCACGTGCGCTGCCCTGGCAGGCATGCTCCCTGGATGCACAATGATTACGGGGTGGACGGCACGTATGAAGTCAGATGAGGTCAAGGCTCTGCAGCCTGGTGACCGTCACCTTTGCTCCTGGGGGGAGTGACTTGTGACTTGGTCTCACGGCAGTCAGCAGCAGTTGATAATGCGTTTCTAAAGGAAGCAGAGGAGAGCTCAGAGCTTTAGCCGTTATCCCACTGAACTGAAGGGTCTTTGACTCCCACCCCCCAACCTCATCCGGGCTTAGTGGTGGGAACGGCTGCAGCGAGGCAGACTGTAATTCCTCAACCCAATTCTATCATGTGCTTATTTACATTCTAGGTCCCTCTTTCAAGAATATTTTTTTGACATTTGCCTTCTGGCAAAGCTGGGACCCGTGCGTGGGAGTTGCGGGGAGGTGGACTTGGCTGAAAGCAAGGAAGAGTTTTCTTAGAGCCGTCCAAAAACAGAGCGGCCTGACTCAGAAGCCAGCATGCCCTCAGCCTGGATGAGGTCCCGGAGGAGTCCCTTCAGGAGAGCGCTCCCTCTGCTGTGACAGTCGTGTGCAGAAATCAAGGACAACCACCCCTTTCTGAGCACCTACAACGTGCCCGGCGCTGCTCTCAGCACGTTTGTGTGCACTTCCTCGTGTCACCAGCAAATGGCCCTACGAGTCTCCCCATTGTACAGATGGGGAAACTGAGGCACACAGAGGCTTAGCGACCTGGCCAAGCTGGCACAGCTGCTAAGTGAGGGAGGCGGGATCAAGAGCCGGGTGGTCTGACCCCACCACCACTCCCGCTTGTAACTCTGTGAACCGTGACCTGGATCTGTTCCTCAGGTGTCCTGGGGGTGAGGGTCCCAGGCCCCAGCTGGGTCACCAGCTGTTGTCTGCTAAAAGGAGCTGAGACGGCAGTTGACTCAGCATGCAACATCCGATTAGAAGTCCAAAGGGCTGCCGCATTTCAGACTCCACAAGTAGCAGGGGCTGGGTTTGCTCAGGACACTGGGTAAGTGACAGGTGGACTCCAGGGCCTAGGCCTCCCAGTCTGGCCGTCCAGTTAGCAATGCCCTCCTGGACCCCCAAGTCTGTGAGCTAGCTTCTTGCCCCGTTGCTTCAAGTTTATCCTCTGGTTTCAGGAATCCATCCCAGACGTTCCCCACCCCCAGGCCGAGTCCTTGCCTTGGTCATCTGCCCAGGACATGATTTCTCTGATAAAGCCTCAGGGAGGAGTGGCAAGAAGGCCAGCCTTGGAATCTGGGCATGAAGCCCGATTCCCACCACCGGGGGTAGTTGCTTACACTTCTAACCCGCATCTTCCTCAGGTGGGAATAAGATGCCTGTTTCATAAGATCTGTGGTGGAGATCAAAATGTGCTCATTCAGGAAGTGGCCGAGAATGTGGCAGCCTCTGTGGACGAAGGTCATCTTCACCTTTTCCCTCTACCGACTGAGGGTCCCGTCCTGAGCGCAGCCCTTGGCACTCGGCCCCTAAGGGTGGCTTCTCCAAAAGGACGCAGGTCCATAAAGTCTGAGGAAGAAGATTCTTAGGTATGAATGTGCCCTGTAGGGGGTGTAGGGAGCCGGGCTGCTGAACGAGCTGTAGCTGGGTTGAGCTGAATGGTTCCTTTGGACAATACTTAGAGTCAGAAAACTCGGTGCCTCTTAGCTCCAGGGCCTGCTGCTTGTAAAATGAGAAATAACTAGAATATCCCTAAAACTCCTTCTAGCTGTAAAATGTTCTGATTCATGACCAAGGGAAGGAGGAAAATGTGTATGTGATAAAGTAAAAATGCTTTCTGCAGTGGGCCAAGAAAGAGGACAGAAGTATCTAGCCTCCCAATTCAGCCCCACGCTATTGAAAATTCAGGCTCCTGCGCGATGCACCCCCTGGTTTCCTTCTGCTCTGATTTCACTACGGTCCCCCCAGTGGGACATTTCCTAACGCCCTGACAACAGATTCTGATCAGGTGAATTGGCTGTTACGTTACACCGTGCAGGCTTCCCGGGGGCCTGGCAATCTTAAGCATTTATGAGACAATTAACTACAAGTGAATACTTCTCAAGCATTATCCATGGTTGTGTTTTCCCTGCAGTGCTGTAAAGGGGGTTAAGATAATTCTTCTGATTTTGCACTTGGGACAACTGAGGTACAGGAAGGTTTAGTCATTTTTCCAGAATGTGTCGACAGGGAGAGAAAGTCTGGTCCTGGAATTGGCTAGATCCTTGCTAGCTTGCAAGCTTTGGGATCTTTACCAATCGCATATTTGAAGAGAATAGAGTTTCTTCTTGCTTTGCCTCGAATATTTTCCCCAAACTGCTGCACCTGCTGTACAACTGGAAAAGATTTCCGAGATCTGAAGTGAAAAGCTCTGTCTTTTCTCTGCCTTTCAAGACGTCTCAGACATGCAGCCAAACCTTCAGGCAGAATAAAGGAGGAATTTCCTTCACTGTATCTTAGGAAACAGTTCGGGCCCGAAGGAATAACGTATGAGTGTTTTTAACCATTTTATGCATCTGTTGTTATGACACAATCTTTAAAGCCTTTGTTAATTTTTCTGATAACTATCTCCCCCTGACATTCTTTCCCACGTGTCTGGCCCTTTTCCTGGGCCAGCCCGACAGTCCAAAATAACAGAATTTTTGAAATCCAGCCATTCACTACCCCAAAAGGCAATGAGTTTTAGAACACTGGGCTCTGGCGTGGAAACCGGCAAAGAGCTGCCGCACACTTACCATGAAGGACAATTCATCAAGGAAGGACACCAGATAGAAAGGTTGGCACCGCGGTTTCACCCAAACCTTTTCCCAACAGTACAAATCAATGCAGCCTTGAGCGTAGGAAATACTTGCTATGAGAGAGAAATCTCACAAGCAAACCTTGCAGGTCCCCCGTGTTTGCTAACTTTCCCCAATTTTAAAACTTACCAACACATTTAATGAGGTGATAATACTGTTTCTTAGAATCTATGTCCCACTCGAGGGAAAAGTAAAAATAATTTTATGGAATTTCAAATTTGAGTCCCTTTGGGGTGGAAAACTGTCACAGATTTGGGCAGAAAAAAGGGACTTGGCTGTCAGGTGTGGGTTCTGCACATCTGTTTGGATGAACTAAGCAGCCCAGGAAATCCACTGCCTGGATGCAGTAGGATTGCAGTGTTCTGAAGATCTCCTTGCTGGGAAATTTGACAGTATCTAGGACATGGAGTATGGTGGGTATTTCTGGGTTACTTTGGACTTACGTGATGATCTGGAAGGGGAGACTTCAGCCACCAATCTGGAACTTTCTTATATCTTTTCTAAGCATATTTCCGTGGTCTTTTGGAGAATGTTAACCATGCAGGCTCCCGTGTGCACAAACCTCACACGACTCTCTATCGATAGCCCATGGTGGGCCCTGGGGGCCACACCATGTTGGCTAATTTAGGATAGATGCTAAATGAAGCCTCATGTTTTTAATCCACTTCCCAATAATACAAAACATTTTTTAATTTTACTTTTTTATTATAGTTGATTTACAGTGTTGTGTTAGCTTCAGGTATACAGCAAAGTGAATCAGTTGTATGTATGTGTATATATATATATATATATATATAATTTTTTCTGATTATTTTCCCTTATAAGTTATTACAAGATAGTGAATATAGTTCCCTGTGCTCTACAGCAGGTCTTTGTTGGTTATCTATTTTATATACAGGAGTATGTACCTGTTAATCCCAAACTCCTAATTTATCCCTCCCTGCCCTTTCCCCTTTAGTAACCACAAGTTTGTTTTCTACGTCTGTGGGTCTCTTTCCGTCTCAATAATACAAAATTTTTAAAGAGCAAAAATTATGGCACATTGTCACAGAGAGGATTTCAGTAATTTTGTACATGGCCTTCCTTATTCTCCCCTGCCCAACAGCAGAAGGGATGTTTACTAACCTCTCCTTTCACCGTCCACCAAGCCCAGGATCCGAGATGCTGTGCAGTTTCTCGTGCTGTACGTCTGGATCTTAGAACAGCACTTCAAACATAGATCCCGTTCACGCATCCCAACGGAAAACGTGGTTTTCTGTTGCCAATCATTGTAAAAAAAATTTTGTTGCCAGGAATCCAGAGGATTCTGTACCTCCCACTCTGGGTTTTCAGAGCAGAAAATGGGCCTTGTTGTGTGCTTGGAACCATGAGATGCCTTTAGATCTAGAAA
The DNA here is from genome assembly GCF_005190385.1 of Monodon monoceros. Lineage (NCBI taxonomy): Eukaryota > Metazoa > Chordata > Mammalia > Artiodactyla > Monodontidae > Monodon > Monodon monoceros. Next base: position 174,998,267 of record NW_021703774.1, on the reverse strand, counting down.
AGATCTTGAAGATGGCGTTGCCTAATCCCTTTTCACAGGTGGGAAGTCAGGCTTGGGGCAGGGGACACTGGGCCTCTGGCTGTGGTAGCTGAGCCCACAGGCCTACATAGATCCTGGCAAGTGGGACAAGTGAGTCAGCTGACCCCAGCACCCCACGCGGCTCTGGGTGAGAGGGAGCCCTCCGCCTTATAACACACAAAACACACAAAACTCTAAAATACGGGAACCTGAATGCATCGGCCAGGCCAACCCTTCTAGCCGAGGTGAGATGACACTGGTGGCAGGGATTTACAGCCTGAGGCGGGGCCGCTGCATCCTTTGTGGGGTCCTGGGGCAGAGTGACAATGCAGGACTCTTTGCTCAAAAAGCCAGAGAAAAGCTTTGTCCTTTTTCCCATGGAGTCTCTCTTGACCTCTCGTGGTGTTTTTCATCTGCTATTTGATGGGGTGCCTCCTCGGGTCGGGGGTCAGCACAGACCTCTCTGGGCGTACAGACCACCCACCCACCAGGTGCCTGGGAACCCTGTGACTCCGAGCGGGTGTGCATGCCCCCAACCCTGACTCTTCTCTTGCCTGGGGCCAGGCCCCTCTGGGGGCAGAGGGTATCATCAGTGGTCACCGGACAGGGGCAGAGAAGGGGACCTGTGTCCCCCAGGACACCAGAGAATAGGGCCGCAGGTAGCCAAGGAACCACGGCAAGTGGACCGTACGGCTCCAAGCCCCAAACACACGCTCTGTCATCCCACTGAATTTCACTTATGAACCACAAGGTCAGATAAAATTATTAAGTTCAAGACTGAGATTGCAGAGCATGAAACCCCAAGCATGGGTCTCCTTTGAGCATAGGATCCCGTGTGTCTGCACCGCCACGTACCCAGGAAGCAGAGTCTGGCCAGAGGTGAGCAGGCTGGGACCTCTGCAGTGGCCCTGGGGTGACAGAGGCCCAGGTCATGCAAGGGTGCAAGCTTGAGCCTTTCTTATCTGTGGCCTTTACCTACAACCTTTCCTGGGAGGGCAGGGGGTGGGGCTCCAGCTCCTGACCAGCATGACACCGGAGGTGGAAGATTTGGGGGTGGACTCTATCTCAGCTGGTGTCGGAAAGAATTCTCAGGTTAGCGAGAGAATAATACAGTTTTTCAAAGCCCATTTCGCCCTTAGAAGGGGCGTTCTTCTGCGAGGTACGGAAATGGGGCTGCCGAGGACCCCTTCCCTATTTATCTGAATCCTTCATTTGAGAAAGACGAGTTTTGCCAATTAAGGTGGTATCTTCTGATGGCACAGAGCTTCTGAGTCTTACTTGATTCTGACCTCCCTGCTCTTTGCTGGGCTCAGTTGGTGTTAACACTCATTTTATGGAGCCGTGGGATTTAACCCTCAGAGACCCCGAGGGGCAAGACTCAGGCCCTAGGATGGGGAGCCCCACATCTAAAGGCCGTGCCTGCCACTAAACGCTCCCCAGGAAGGAATCTTGTGTTTATTCATTCATTAAGCATTGTGGAGTGCCAGGCACTGTTGTAGGTACTTTACAAAAATAGGGAGTTATTTTGCCCTGATTACAGCCCTGTTATAATTCCTGGTCTTTGGACCCAGAGAGAGAGGTTCAGTGATACCCAGAGATGTTAAACAGAGAGCTCAGTGACTGGGGAGCCGGGAGCCAGCCCCATGCTGTCCAGCTCCAGACCCTCAGCCTCTGGCCTCCACTCCACTGCCTGGTATTCACGTCCGGGGGGCTCCAGACCCCCACCACGGAAGCAGGTGGTGCAGGCAGGGCTGTCTCTTATCGCCTTAGTTGCCACATGGACAACAGGCCGCGGGTCACGGAGCAGAGCCAGTTGCAGTGATGATGAGTTTAGGAGATGCTGAGGTACACCAGCTGCAGGAGGTGCAGGGCTACGGTGCCCACCTGCCGCCTTCTGGGCTTCTCGTGGCAAACTGATGTCTGTTTGGTGAGCATCTCAGGGATCCTTCAGAGCCTGTGTTGCACCCCCTTGCCTTTGGTGGATGTGAGGTTCTTATTGGTGACCTTGAGGAATCTGAGTTTCTCTCTTCTGGGTGAGTAACTATGACTTTGTAAATGACACCTGGGGGGTGTCCACCGCTCAGTGTCGCTTTGGGCTATGGGCCTTGGAACGGCGACTGCCGTAGGCTGGCAGAGGGGATCCTGCCTAAGGATGGAGCAGGGGGGCTGGGGGTTAGAGGAACCTTCTGGAAACCTCTGCCCAGTGAGGCAGGCTGATCTCATCTCGTGACTCATGAGCCCCGTGGCCAGGCGCCCAGAGGTGGGGGGGAGGAACAGGTGGCTCCTCTGTGGAACATCAAAAACCCCTGCAAACCCCTGTGCTTCGTGTTCAGGGACAATTGCCAAACTCCTGCCCTTGAAATAATTCTCCAGGTCTTTCTACTAGAAAAAGTTCTAATTTGGAGATTGAGGGAGGGAGGAAACAAGAAGACCAGGACGGAATCGCCAAGTTAGAATAAAGCTCCAAGGTCTCTGAAAATCAGAGAGGAACTTTGCCACAGGGGCCTGTTCTAAGGACAGAGGCCCCCATTTCCGCAAAAGGAGTAATCAGAACCCCAGCTGAATCCACGGAGTTTGGTCTGGCACGTCTGGACAGCTGAGCACTGACACGTGCACCCTGTGGACCCCTCGCTCCAGCTCTGAGAAAACGGCATTGTGTTCGTGTGGTTGTTCTCCGCACGCCCAGTGCCAGGGCAGCCCCCAGACGTGGGGGACATGCCGACTTGGCACCAAACAGGGGCCACGCTCTCCACCAACCTGTACTCTTTAGCTCTTCTCGGGCTCAGTGGCCGAGGGAACTCTTGAGTCATCCACCTTCTCAAGCACGACATATTTCTGGGAATGTGAAGGGCGCTCAGCGACATGACATTCCTTAGCTCATAGTAGGAAGGCAACTCCCAGCTTCCTTTCTCATCCTTGCATCATCTTTCCCAACAGGACGGAACAGATGTACTTGAAACTTACTTGAAACTTACATGCCTTTAGGAAAGAAGGGCAGGAGTCCACATCCAGCCCCACCCTTCTCTTTATAGTACAGCCCGGTTATCCTGCCCTAGAGGGAGAGTGGGCAAGTGTCATGAGCAACTGTTCTCTTGCCTCTGCAGAGATAAGAAAGACATACGTGTTGTACATTCTGTGCTCATCTCATCATCGTGAAAGCACAGTACCGTGACAGTCAAGGCACACGTACACGGCATCCATGACACATCAGCTCGGGTGTCGGGTATCGCAGTTTTTAAAAACTCTATGCACTTGTCATCTCAGAATAAGTCACGCGAAAGGTACATGATATCTCTGTGAACCTTTGGGCTGTGGGTAAACTTTTGTACATTGAAATCCCAGGAGAATGTTATTTATTAACAATGCGGTTAACAAACAAACATTGGGGGTTTGTGGAGGGGAGCTGGAGGGGAGCTGGGGCGGAGGTGGTGGACACAGAGATGACAAGAAGGGTATCTGCTTTCTGAAGGGCACAGAGTCCTGGTGGGTAATGGACACTCCAGGTCACGCAGTGGAGGACAGTGGGAGGTGCGCCAAGGGTGGGGCTCAAGGGAGGAGGCCTTGAATGTCCTGGGGGAGGGCTGAGAGAACCAGCTGCAGGAGGGATGTTTGAGCCAGGCTGGGAGACTGCTGGGTTACTGGTGTCCATCCAGGTGGTGGGACCATCACAAACAAGGATGGGAAAGCGCAGGGGACACAGACAGGAGGTCAACGCAGAGATGGAGAGGCAGGAACCAGCGGGGGGTGGGGGGGTGGGGGGGTGCAGGAGCGACCAGGCTGGAAACAGGTACGGGCCATGATCACTGTGCAAGGACAATTTGGGTTTTAGCTCGCAGGCGGTCGTGAGCCATCCAGAGTCTTGAGTGGATGACGAGCTCCAGGCACGCCGTGGGAAGGCCATGTGGGCAGCACAGTGATATCTGGCCTGGGAAAGGCTGAAGGTGGGAGGCCGTGTTTGTGCCATAGATGGACTGGGACTGCGCTTGACGGATAAGCAAAGGCCAGAGAGCATGAGGCACGACAATAACCGTTAACAGGGCGCATCGAAGCTCGCCCCTTGGAGACGCTCAACACTTAGTGTCTCCCTTTACCATCAGAACAACGGCCCTAAGTGTTAGGTGTGCTATTCCCCCATCTCACAGATGAAGAAACAGAGGCTCAGAGAAGAGAGGCAACTACTCCTGGGCATGCAGCCTGTAAACAGCAGGGCCAGCATTTCCACTGAGGTCGGTCTGACTCCAGCCATGCCCCGTGTTGTGGAATGACACAATTGCTTGGAACCAGTTAACTGTGGGAGGGGGAGGGAGGTGTTCCGGTGACTCCTGCCTGGGCGCCTCTGAGGACAGATGACAGTGGGTAAGATGGGGCAGGCAGATGGGGAGAAGGAACTCGTAACTAGTCTGACTGGGACCCAAAGGAAACTTGATACCAGCAAAATACCACGGGTGCTATTAACAGTCTTGGTATCAGGGCTATAGGCCCGGGGCTCAGGTAGAAGATGAGGCCAGATGTGTCCACTTGATACAAGGGAAGATGTTTGTTTTTATCACCGGGATAGGAAAGCAAAGTGCAAGCAGAATGAAAGAAGCACGGCTTGAGAGCTTGTAATGTGCCAGGCACTGAGCTACACGTCGCCATGCATCCCGACAACCTGTGCCATCCTGTTACTGTCACCTTCAGTTACAGGTGAGAAAACAGAAGCTTGGAGATATTAAGTAATCACCTGCGGCCACCCTGTCAGTAATGGTAAACCTGGCTCTCAAGCCAAAGCCTGACTCCCAAGGGCATCCAGCTAGACAAACATGGGACAAAGTCACCTAACAGGGGTTATCAAGCAGCTGGAATCATAGGCTCCCCACGTTTCCTGTGTTTGCTTATCTGCCTTCTGTCTATAGTTAATAGGCACTATTTTTGTAACAGGAAAAAAAGAGTTTTATAAAAGCAAAAAGGTGGATGTGTAATTGGATAGACTTTTTGGAAGACAGTTTTCCAACCTCCTTCAAAAGCTGAAAATTTGGCATATTCATTGACCTAACAATTCTATTCTTAGAAGATAACCAAACAAGCAAGTAGAGATGATGTATGTATAAAGCTGTAGATTAGAAACAACTTGGAAATACCTTAAATATCCCCTTTTCAAAATTTATTTTATTTTCAATATTTACTTCTGGCTGCGTTAGGTCTTTGTTGCTGCGCGCGGGCTTTCTCTGGTTGCGGTGAGCGGGAGCTACTCTTCCTTGCGGTACACAGGCTTCTCATTGCGGTGGCTTCTCTTGTTGCGGAGCATAAGCTCTAGGCACGCGGGCTTCAGTAGTTGTGGCACGTGGGTTTCAGTAGTTGTGGCACGTGGGCTCAGTAGCTCTGTGGCATGTGGGATATTCCCGGACCAGGGCTTGAACCCCTGTCCCCTGCTTTGGCAGGAGGATTCTTAACCACTGTGCCACCAGGGAAGTCCCTACCTTAAATATCCTAATAAAGGGTTGAGAAATTTTGGCTCAGCCATACAGCTGAATTCAATACCAGGTAGCATCAGAAAGGATCACATAGATTGAGATGGGTGTGTAAAGATTATCCATGATATATTAACACACGAAGAAAATACACTAAAAAACATTATCTACCAATTGGTTTTATTTTAGTAAAAAATAACATTATATGAATACATTCATTAAACAATTCAGCTTTTTAGAAAAGTAGTGCGCAAATAATTATTTAGTTCCACCTTTGATAAACGTTCATCAGAAGAGTGCGTGTGATGGGGAGGAAACCCAGCCAGGTTAGCAGGTAGCCCGTGAAGAGTGAGTACGAGTTGTAAGGATATACATCAAAATGCTTTGTGACTTTAATTTTTCTTTTTATTTAAATTTTTATTTTAGATTGGAGTGGAGTTGATTTACAATGTTGTGTTAGTTTCAGGTGTCCAGCAAAGTGATCCAGTTATACATCTACACATAGCTATTCTTTTTCAGATTCTTTTCCCATATGGGCTATTACAGAATATTCAGTTAATTTTTCTTTTTAATTATCTGTATTTTCTAGTTTTTCTTCCCTACAGTAGAAAAATTGATTACTTGGGGAGAAATATTTACTTTTAAATAATTTTTAAAATGGGAAGGAAAGAAACAGAGGTAGAAGAAGAGATGAAGGATGTGTGGCTTCAGGGGCTGATGGAAGAGACACCTTCCAGAAGGTGGTCGGCATTAGCAACTGCCTCTGAAAGGTCCAAGGGGCTGAAGACCAAGAGGAGGAAAGGAGGGAGCCATGCATGACCTCCCCCATCTTACGGAAAACGTATGTCTACTGTTATTTATCTCCAGCCACCTTCCTCTCTCAGCCCAGACCTACATTTTCCATTGCCTCCTTATTCCATAGGTGGTTCAAACTTAGCATCAGAACTGCCTACTCCTTCCACCCCTTCACTCCAGCCCCCAGACAGTCAGACAGGCAGACCCCAGACTCACTCACTTGCACTCTCCTTCTTGGGCTCACCACCATCCACCCAAACTGTCATTCTAGATTCCTCCCTCCCTCTCCCTGCACATTTAAATGATCCTTTAAATATCTCTTTGACTAAGCTTTCCTCTCTAACCTTGAGGGTGCAGCCTTAGTCAAACCTTCCTCCTCTCTTGTCTACACTGATTCATCTACCCCTTAATCCAGCCTCCTCACCTTCATCAATTCTAAACGCCATCAGACCATCTGACTCATCCCTGACACCCCACTCCCATTCTTGCCAGAACAAATCTAACTTCTCTAACATATTGCAGATAACGAAGCAATAACCATCTGTGTGCGTACAACTCGGTTTTTTTCATTCAAATTATTTCCTTGGGATAAATCCCCAGGGTCATTATGTATCAATACAGCTACCCTCCTGAAACTGAGCACTAATGCTCCCCAGCCCTGGCATGTTTCTCCAACAAAAATGATTTTAGGGTTTGTAGAAAAATATCTTAATTTTTGTGCCCTGACTCTGCCTGTATTTTTTTTTCCTCTGTTAAGTCATGTGTTGTCTTTTTTTTTTTTTTTTTCTCGGACGCGCAGGCTCAGTGGCCATGGCTCACGGGCCCAGCCACTCCGCGGCATGTGGGATCTTCCTGGACGGGGGCATGAACCCGTGTCCCCTGGATCGACAGGTGGACTCTCAACCACTGCGTCACCAGGGAAGCCCAGTCAGGTATTATCTTTTAATCGAGAAAAAATTATTTGCATTTTAAAGCATGATGTATGTAAGCACCTTACTCTCTCCAGTTTTTTTGTTGCTTTTGCTTTTGCTTTTACACCCATATTGCTTCAGGTTATAGAAAGCTTTCTCTAACTGGCAGGCATTTCACAAGTTTTGCAATGTGGCAATTTCTCCCCAGTGAACTCTTTTTAAAAAGTAGGGCAGGGCTTCCCTGGTGGCGCAGTGGTTGAGAGTCCGCCTGCCGATGCAGGGGACACGGGCTCGTGCCCCGGTCCGGGAAGATCCCGCATGCTGCAGATCGGCTGGGCCCGTGAGCCATGGCCGCTGGGTCTGCACATCCGGGGCCTGTGCTCCGCAGCGGGAGAGGCCACAGCAGTGAGAGGCCCGCGTACCGCAAAAAAAAAAAAAAAAAAAGTAGGGCAGAGGTGGAGGGGAGGCTGGGCTTACTTTCTTCAAGGTGTACCAAGTTAATAGTTTAAAAAAAAATTGGGGGTGGGGTTATCTGTATTCTAGTGGGTAACTGATTCTCACTAGCTTAGTGGGCTGTTTTCTCTTTTTGATAAAGAAAAATGTAGTAGGTGTGGTCCCTGGATCAGGAGACATGAAAGATCTCCTTTGATTTGACTGTAGCCTTTTCTGGCAAACTTTAAACTGCTTGGGATTGTCACCAGGATAAAATGACAATTGAATGAGTGACTGAGTGAATGAGTTCTTCCTCTCCCTCTGTGGAACTATCCAGGAATCCTAAGGAAGGATGTCAGGGCCATGGGTGCTTATACATGCTGGACTGATTTAAATGCTTGCTTTGGGGCTAGTGGACAGATTTCAGAACTTGGGTCGTCAATATAAACTATCAAATAAAACTCACCATCTCTAGGTCAAATATACATTTTTGGTGACATAGCTTTTCTTCAAAACAGGAATAGTCTGTGAAATGCTGTTTTAAAAATGTCTTTATCACAGAAACAGACTCACAGACATGGTTACCAAGGGGGAAAGGAAGGGGTATAAATTAGGAGTATAGGATTAACAGATACACACCACTATCTACAAAACTGATAAACAACAAGGACCCACTGTATAGCACAGGGAACTATATTCACTATCTTGCAATAACCTGTAATGGAAAAGAATCTGAAAAAGAATTCATATCTATCTATGTATAGATGTAGGTATATCTGAATCACTTTGCTGTACGCCTGAAACTAACACAATATTGCAAATCAACTATAGTTCAATTAAAAACTAAATACCTTTATCAAACCGTCTCTGCTCTCCAAGCCACTGACCTGCTTTCTCACCCTCACAGACAACCCAGACATCACAAAGGAATGCCTCTCTCTTCTGTGGCAAACAAACCTACCCACGCTTGGACCCATCCTACCTTCCTTGCTCTCTGCTCGATAAAGGTTCCTGCCCCAGAGCCTTTGCACAAGCTATTGCCTCTGCCCACATGTTCTCCACCCTCAGCCCACCCCTTCCTTCCGGTGTCAGCTCCTGCAGTGCTTCCTCAAAGCCTCCCTTGACTGCTCTTGGTGAGTCAAAGCCCCTCTCATATGTCCTCCTGGCACTGTGTTACACCTCTCCTCATAGGTGGCATTTTTTTTTTTTTTTTTTTTTTTGCGGTACACGGGCCTCTCACTGTTGTGGCCTCTCGTGTTGCGGAGCACAGGCTCCGGACACGCAGGCTCAGCAGCCATGGCTCATGGGCCCAGCCGCTCCACGGCATGTGGGATCTTCCCGGACCGGGGCACGAACTTATGTCCCCTGCATCGGCAGGCGGACTCTCAACCACTGCGCCACCAGGGAAGCCCATAGGTGGCATTTTTGGTGTCTTTGTACCCTTATTTGTTCATTGTCTGTCTTTCTAATGGGCTTGAGCCTGAGGGAGACAGGGCCAATGTCCATGATCATCTCTCAAAGAGTGAAAAGGCCAAGTTGACTAGCCCAGCCACGAGTGTGATCTGCCAAGTCAAAGACGAGATGCAGCCTCAGAGCTCCCGGGAGCGGCAAAATCATACTGATCGCCATAAAGACCCTGTGCCGTGGGTCCTTTATTCCAGAGGAGGTAATGAATGAGTATTAACGCCATAGGAGGTGAGGACAGGGAAGCTCTCTAGGGAGAAGCATTTTCAGCAAGACCCATGGGCTACCTACAAAGCAGGTCCATCACTTCTTGCCTCCGATGCTGTCACCCTGGCCAAAGCCTCCATCACGTGCTTGGGGGACCACTCAAACACCTTCCCCCCGTGTGACCCGTCTCCACCCCGGCTCTACAAAATCCACGTTCCACACAGCAGCTGGGATAACTGTCCAACAATCTAGATAGAATTATATCACTGGCCTGCTCATAGCTGGACATGACTTGTAGTCCCATTAGAACAGGTCCCAACCCCCGGTCTGTGCACCTCTGTGCCACCTGGCACTGACCTGGTTCTCCTGTCTCTTTCCCCTCACCTGCTCTGCTCTGGCCACTCTAGCTGCTTTGGGGAACCTCAGATACTCCACCCAGAGCTTGTTCTCTCTGCTGGGGAAGCCCCCCATGGCTGCCCCTCTCTCTTCCAGGTCTCCGTTTAATTGTCATCTCCTCGGAGAGGTCTTCCCTGCCCTCAGGCACACAATTCTCATCTTGTCCTATTTTATTTTCTTCCCAGCTCTTATCTCTGTCTGAGTTACTGTTGTTTATTTTCTTGTTGATGTGTCTTTTCCTCCTAGCCTCTCCAGTATCCGGAGAGGATCTGGGACCAGGAGGCACTCAGCATAGAGTGGGAGAATGAACACGCTCTGAATTATCACTAACGAAAAAGTCATAGTTAAGGTGGAGGGGGAACACAGCATGCTAGGATGGGGAAGGGTCCTGGAGAGCATCCCTGAGGTAGGCATCCAGGCTCTGCCTGACCACCTGCAGGGACCAAGAGCTAATTCTCACTCAGGGGACAAAGGGGGATAAACAAAAATAGCCAATGAGGGCTTCCCTGGTGGCGCAGTGGTTGAGAATCTGCCTGCTAATGCAGGGGACACGGGTTCAATCCCTGGTCTGGGAGGATCCCACATGCCGCAGAGCAACTAGGTCCGTGAGCCACAACTACTGAGCCTGTGCGTCTGGAGCCTGTGCTCCATAACAAGAGAGGCCGCGATAGTGAGAGGCCCGCGCACTGCGATGAAGAGTGGCCCCCGCTCGCCGCAACTAGAGAAAGCCCTCGCACAGAAACGAAGACCCAACACAGCCAAAATAAATAAACTAATTAATAAGCTCCTACCCCCAACATCTTCTTAAAAAAAAAACAAAAAAATGCCACCAGGTTTGACCCCCCATTTCCCTTCCCCGTGTCTGGCCTGACAGGCTTGGTGAGGACGTAGCTTCCACCACAGCAGTTCGTACAAGGCCCGCAACGTGACAGGAATGAGAAGGGTGAGCCCCGGGAGAAGGGCCTCCTCGCCAGCCCACACGGACCGGGCTCTCACGGGAGAGGGAAGAGGAGAATGTCTCCCAGTTAAGCCTTTGCATTCTGGGTCATCTTTGCTACAGCAGCTTTGCCTTCACCTCCCTAACACAAGAATGATGGGGAAGACTTCACCCGAGGCACTAACATTGAATTGGACATCGGAGGATAAATAGGAATTTATCAATGGAGGAGTAGGGTAAAGTGTAAATTCCAGAAAGAGGGAGCCACACTGAATGCAGAGGTCCGGAGGCAAGAAAGTCGTTGGCTGATTCTAGCCCCGTGTTTCTCCATTAGACTCACCTGCTGGTTGAATACAGATTCCTGGGACTCCCTCCACCCCATCCCGACTCCACCATCAGACCTTTTGAATCAGAATCCACAGGGGATGGGGCCAGGGAGTCTGACTTTCTACCTGGTGCCTTGGGTCCACTCTCGTGACCAGCAATTCTGGGAAAGCTGGCCCGAGGCACATAACTGGCTTCTGGGATCTTGGACCCCCTGAGGAATCTGAACCTTAACACAAAGCCCATTGCTTCTTTTCTTTTGGGGGAGAGGTCACAAATTCTTTTAAAAATGTGATGAAACGTATAAGTCTTTTCCCAGAAAATGCTCCCCCCCACCCCAACATTTGAATACCTTTTCAGGGACCCAAGAGTCTGCTTTTTGGAACCCCATGGAAAACCTTGGGGGCAGTGATTTCAATCAAGAGAGACCTTGGATTGCATCAAGGCAGCTCCCATAGCTGCGTAGAGATGAAGGGTGGGCGAGGGGCCCCAGGTGGGAAGCCCAGGCAGCAGGCAAGTGAGGGTGGAGGTCTGACCCAGGTGCAGGTCACAGGAACAGAGGAGGTGGATGAGAGAAAGTCAGAATGAGGAGGCCAGGGCGTGTGACCAAGAACTGGGCAAGAGGCTGGAGGGGGCAAAATTCAGAGGGAGGTTTCCCCTTGGAGAGTCCTGCAGAGAGGGGCATGGGGGGGGGTGCGGGGACCATGACCCAGTTCTTTGGCACGTCCAGTTTTACAACAAATGGAAGGACTTTGAGGGATCAGGTAGTGGTTTCTGGAAAGCAGTGGACATTCAGGTAGAAGTTTAGAAGGGGGCCCAGGCTAAGATTCAGTGCTCCCTGAGGATGGGTGACAGCTGATGCTGTGAGAGTCCATGGCATCCTCCAGGGAGAGGCTGTAAAATGAGACGGGAGGCAAGACCCTGGAGAGACTCACCCATGAGGGCAGGGAGGACAGGAGCCCAGGAAAGGGGAGAATCAGAGGAGCGAGAGACAGAGACAGAACAGGGGCAGAAGGGTCAAGCGAATGAGCCCTGCCAGGCCATTGGATTGGGCAGCTCAGAGTTCACTGGTCAGTATTTGGAGATAAGGAGACATGCTGTCTTCAATTTACCTGCAAATGACTTAGAAAAAACATACATACACATAGAAAGATAAAGCGAAAGTGGCAAAATATTCCCAAGTGGAAAAGCTGGGCGAAGGTTTTGGGGAGTTTTTTTGTGATGTTCTTGCAACTTTGTTTGAAATAAAATCCCCTTGTTTTAAAAAGAATACTTTGCGGAGAGTGCAAGACGCTAGCCGGACAGAGGTGGGTTAGCCCGCGCAGACTAAGCTTTGGAGAAGTTTGAGGCTGAAGAAAAAGAAAAGGAGGGCGCTGATCATTTGAAGGGTGGCGTTTTTAAATGATGGGGATCTGGGAGGAGGAATAGGAGCTCGAGAATATTTTAGAGCTGAAACTACAGTCTCAGAGGTGGGAGAGGGGAAGGAGGGGGCGGGGGACACAGGAATGAGGGGGAGGGCTGAACCGGGTTGAAAAATGTGGGATCGAGCCAGGGTCAGCCTTGGAGTGGAAGTGGGGGCCCTTTGGAAATTGGGGCCATTTACCCCCGTCGGAGTGAGGTGGGCCCCCCTCAAGTCGGCCACCGGAAGCGATTGCCCTTTTAAGGCGCGGGCAGCCGGCGGTGAGTCACCCGGGCCCGCCCCCGTGGGCGTGCGCCGCCCGCCCCGCCCCCGCCGACCGCGCGCCCCGCCCCCGGCCCCGCTCCCTCCGCCCCCCGCCCCGCCCCCACGCCAAAGGGGCCCCGGGGGTCGCGGCGCAGGAAGTGGGCTCTCGGCGCCGTTTCTTTCCTTTCCCCTGAGCCAGGCGTCTTCGCGCCTTTATCAAAGTTATTTTTACGTGTTGAGAAATTTACAAGTGAGCACTTGTGCGGTGGCACCTTCTCCTTGTCGAGCTTGGGCCTTGAAGAAATTCCCCGGCTTATTTATAGCCCGTGTTTATTTTTACTCAAGTCCTGAACTTGAGCCTCTAGAAGTAGTCTGAGCGGCGGCAGATCGGGAGGGAATCCTGGCTTTGCGACCATGGATCCAGTAACTGGGTTTGTTCTGTGACCTGGGGGAGCCCCCGCGGGGCCGAGAAGAGGGACAGACCCAAGATCATTGCTGGCCTAGGGGCGCTGCCGGAGACCCCGTGCAGGCAAAAAGCGACCTTGGCCATCCAGCCCCTCCCGCAGTGCACTTTAATCTCAACCCCCCACTCCAGGTGCAAAATCAGACCGCCCTCGTCCGCCCTTACTGGTTGTTCCCTTCTGAGATCGATCAGTGGCATCAGACTTTTGAGGAAAGTGATGACTTAGGTTTTGCTTGACCCTGAAGCTCAGACTTACGCATCCTCTTAGTGTCTTGGGGGCTCCATGCGGTGACGTGGAGCCCTTCACAGAAACAGGAAAGTTTCCTAAGTGGTAGGGAGTTACCCCTAGCAGGGTGGGGTGGGGTCCTTGAGGAGCTGTTTCCTCTCCACCCTCTTATTTGCTGGGCCTGCTCTCAGACAAGGAAAGAGCCACTTTAGGAATGGAAACAAGTCGAGGTGTGACATAAAGAATGGGTTTCAAAGCCGCCACACGCGGGCCCCCTCGCATGTATTAACACAGTGAAATTTCCCAGAGGTTGTCCAGAGAGGGTGTGGGTTTACAGTCCTGGAAGCCAATTTTGACAAAAACTCCGGATTTGGCCTTGAACGTTTGGATTCCCTGTGTAACTGGCTTACTGGAGCCTGATGGCGCCCGCCTTTCAGGGTAATCTTTGGGGCTCATAATTCAGCGCTGAATAGACCCCATCTTGGTTCTTTTACATTTGGCTGGAGCAGTTAGACTTTCCATTATCTCTCATGAGTCAGGGCTTGTTGAATTTATTTTACATTTATTTTAATACAGCCCGGAGTTGGCTGAGGTCATCCTCATTCAGCTCCAGACTGTAAAACGCCATTAGTCTAGCAGTTCAATGTAAAAGAAAGGAACAGAGTATAGTGCTCTTTTGTTTGATTTTGCTTTTACTCTTCCCAGAAAATGGGTCTGTGGGTGGAATCCCAGGGATAACAGACCCCTGGTCTGAGGCACAGATTCTGCAGCTCCTAGTGCCTGCTGGGGGCCCCTGCTTCCGGACCAGCAGCCTGGGGGCTGCCTGCCTGTGTTTTGTTTGCAGGTAGATGGATGGATGTGCAGAGGGCAGGAGAACCATTAAAAGAGAGGGTTGAAGCAGAAGACTTTCTGCCTAAACTGGCCTCCTGGTGGGAGAGCTCCCGCTAAGACCACCCTCAGCCTGGATGCGTTTAAACTCTCATGGTTCTGAAGCTTCGTAGCCGCCGCTGGCATGTCGTTAGTATTAGGCGTTTTATCTTTTAATTTCTACCCCGTAGGAGGGGAATGCCTACTTCAGTCAGCTGGATGCTGACCAAAAGCGTCTACTCTGTCTGGGCACTTGGTCCTGACCTAAGGTGCTGACCCATCCTAAAGCAGGTAGACAAACACCCGTTCTAAAATCTGATTTGAACTTTGGGTTATTGAAAACAGTGCCTTCTCCTCTTGACTTTATTCCTTTATGCTTCATTAGTTTAAAGAGCTGTTTATTGAAAAGTTATGAAAATGATGAAGCTCCTAAGAGCAAAAAGACAAAAAGTATTTTGAATGTTGCAGTAGGTATAACTGTCTACTTTAGCTAGCCAGTTTTCTGTGATTTCGGCCTAATTTGCTTACATATGTACAGGCCTGCATCTTATTGTCTTGCACGTTATTGTGATTAGCAGGTACTGCAGTTTTTACAAATTGAAGGTTGTGGCAGCCCTGTGTCAAGCACGTCTGTCAGCACCATTTTTCTAACAGCATTTGCTCACTTCATGTCTCTGTGTCACATTTTGGTAGTTCTCTCAGTATTTCAACCTTTTTCATTATTATTATATTTATCATGATGGTCTGTGATCAGTGATCTTTGATGTTACTTACGCAAAAAGATTATAACTCCCCGAAGCCTCAGATGATGGTTAGCATTTTTTTAACAAGAAAGCAATCAAGGTGTATACATTGTTTTTTTAGACCTCCCGCTATTGCGGGAGTTATACAGTCCCGTTGCGGTCTGTATAACAGTTAATAGATGACAGTAAAGATAACTTTAAAGGCGCTGGGAAGCCAAAACATTTGTGTGACTTGCTTTACTGGGATTTCACTTTATGGCAGTGGTCTAGAATGAAACCCACAATATCTCTGAGATATGCCTGTAATGAAATTAATTCCATTTTCCTATTTTTATGCTTCAGGAGCATAAAAGCATATGCTTCACGTTATGTTAAAAGTGATTTCAAAAACATTGGGCTTTTTGAAGGAAACATTCTAAATAAGCATTGCTCATCGTGTTCCTAGACATGAACGAATGCCAGTCTCGACAGCCATTAAAATTCATCAACAACGGGACCGCAGAAGGTGGCCGGATCTGGAGTTGATGCTTTCTGTCCAGAACAGACAAGACTGTGACTGGCTGTGCAGAGGCGTCATGGGGTGAAGGCACCTGGAATGTCCCCTCTATTCACGGGGGTTCTAAAACCGAGCTTCTCGGGAAACCTAGAAATAAGATATTTTTCCCTCCTAAATGATCTTTAATAATGGCAGTCACATCAACCATAATTTATTTCAACCTCACTACTTGGAAGTTTGTACTAATTTACATACCTGTTGTAAAGGAAGTTTTGCTGAGCAAGAAAGATCAGAGGGAAAACATCTAATTTATGTAACAGAACAACGTGTTTGTCTTGATTTTAGAAATCTTCATTTGTATATTATTAATTTAATGTTGATTTAAATGATCCTCCTCTGTTCCCTAAATCAATCTGCCAGTGTCTTCAGGGGGTAAGATTCTATTTTCTCTCACTTTGGGTTTCTATAGTTTTGAGGGTAATATAATGAAATTTCTTTTAAAATATGGAAGGGGATCAAAATATGCCATCCCAAAACACACCACTTTGGCATAAGGATTATTTTGAGCTGAAGGCAATTGAGAAAAAGCAGACACAGGAAAGGCAATCTGCCATCCCCTTATCTGCCTAAAAGTAGGTCATAAATTTCTCTCGTGAAGATGTTCTCCCCTCTCTCATACCAGGAAGGGAAGAGCAACCTTTATCACTGCAGACGGAGATGTCACCAGGATGAGTCTGCATAAATAAAACCCTGCTTTATCTTACATTAGTTTCTCCGATATATTTACCTTCCCATGATTTACCACTCCTAGAAACCAAAACCCTTGTCCTCTGTCTTTTCACTTCTCAAAAAATTTTCTCCCTTTGTTAAAATGGTGTATAAGCCCCCTGAGTTTAACCACTTCATTTCTTTTCTATGAAGTCCTCCATGTGTGTTAAAATTAAAATATTAACCCATGCACGTAAAAATTAAAAATATTAACATCAAATAAAATTTGTATTCCTTTTCTCCTGTTAATCTGGCTTTTGTCCTTCTAATTTGCAGATCCCAGCTACAGAACCTAAGAGGGAAGAGGAAAGAGGAAAGAGTTTTTTCTTCCCCAACGGTATTCTCTAATTAGACTAATTAAAATAGGTGGTCCTATAATTCAGTCTGATCTGTATGATTTTATGATATGGATAATTAGTTTTGAGGAAGAAACATCCAATTTATCACCCTAACATGGAACCATTTGAAAATTCTTTCCAGATTTATTGGTGTCCTCCCCAGACACCCCAGGAATACCCATTTCCTGAGTCCGGAGACAGAGCAGATAAGAGATCCTGGCTGCAGAGATTTGAAATTTAAAACAACACAAATGTGCATACACTCTTCTTCCATTTGCCAGGCAATTCACCACCTGGCTGCTCTCACTGGCCGTGCTAATTGGTCATGAGAAGGAAGTGGCTAATGGCTTCCTTGGAATGAGTGTGGGCGTGCTGGAGATGACCCAGAGCCTGAGAAATAAATGCGGTTCAGCTTAGCAGTAAGCCAGGGAGAGTCCTCACTGCCACCTTCGTCATCACCATCACCTCTGTCACCCTCCTTCTTCCCATCATCGTTATACAGTCATCATACCTGCCCCCGTACACAGCGCCCAGCACCAAAGCAAGCGCTTCACGAGCATCATCTCACAGTCACGGAGGATCTGAATCTTTCTTGGGATTCCATTCCTATCCAAAACATCATGATGACAGTTCCAGGGACACACAGTGAGCAGTGTGCGTCTTCCTGTCCTGAGCAGAGCAGCAAATGCAAGCTGGTTACTGGGTCCAAAGAGAAGATAAACCAGTTCAGGACCAGGTTTAGCTTCTTAGAGAGAAAGAAGAGCTCCCAGGAATAACTGAATCATTTGTTCCACAAAGGTCTGGAGTGCCTGTAACGAGCAGGGACTGTGCTAGGTGCTGGGTTACAGGGATGAACCAGGCAGAGATGGTCCTGACCTCAGTCTTCCATTTCTAAACAGAACCAGTAGGAATGGAAGAAGCAGGCAGTCAAAGATTCTTTTTTTTTTTTTTTCCTTTTTTTTGCGGTGCGCGGGCCTCTCACTGCTGTGGCCCCTCCTGTTGCGGAGCACAGGCTCCGGATGCGCAGGCTCAGCAGCCATGGCTCATGGGCCCAGCCGCTCCGCGGCATGTGGGATCTTCCCAGACCAGGGCACGAACCCGTGTCCCCTGCATTGGCAGGCAGACTCTCAACCACTGCGCCACCAGGGAAGCCCAAGTCAAAGATTCTGATCCTCTCAAACTCAGGAGAAGATCAAAGAGAGCACAGACTATGACGTCGAAGAGAGAAGAAAGCCTAACTTCTCCCTGAGACAGGAGAAATCACATCTTCTGGAGAAGCAGGGCCCAGGAAGGTCTCTGGGAGAGAGTTGAGTCACGGGGGTGGGGTACTCCCAGCCAGTGGGAGCGGCCAGGCCGACTGGACCTGGAGATGTTCTGTCTCCCCGGAGCGACCACCCGTCCACGTGCCCACCTGCTGCAGTGTCCACCCAGGGCCACTGGTCCGGGCGGCACCTTCAGGAGACCGTGGGGTCCTGGGCCCGACGCTGGAGGAAGCAGAGGAGGGTTTCCCCAGTTTCCTCCTGCTGACATGAGAACAGTTGAAAGAGAAGATGAGGGAGGTGAGTGGTTATTCGGGTTTTGACTTCCTGGATCTTGATCATCGTAAGATACCAGGAAGAAGAGGCTCTTAGCTAGAAGTGAGCACATGGGACAGGGTCAAGGATGTGTTTGCCTGAGGACTGGCTGCATCCCGAGCAGGCTCGGAGCTGAATATGTCGGAGGAGGGAGGAAAACTCCAAGGTATCAATGACTTGGGTTGCTGTGGAGGATAGGGGGGTGACCTAGAAAGAACTGGAGGCACATACATACAATGGAATATTACTCGGCCATAAAAAGAAACGAAATTGAGTTATTTGTAGTGAGGTGGATGGACCTAGAGACTGTCATACAGAGTGAAGTAAGTCAGAAAGAGAAAAACAAATACCATGTGCTAACACATATATATGGAATCTAAAAAAAAAAAAGGTTCTGAAGAACCCAGGGGCAGGACAGGAATAAAGACGCAGACATAGAGAATGGACTTGAGGACACGGGGAGGGGGAAGGGTAAGCTGGGACGAAGTGAGTGGCATGGACATATATACACTACCAAAGGTAAAATAGTGGGAAACAGCCACATAGCACAGGGAGATCAGCTCGGTGCTTTGTGTTCACCTAGAGGTGCGGGATAGGGAGGGTGGGAGGGAGATGCAAGAGGGAGGAGATACGGGGATATATGTATATGTATAGCTGATTCACTTTGTTTTAAAGCAGAAACTAACACACTATTGTAGAGCGATTATACTCCAATAAAGATGTGAGAAAAAAAAATAGTAACTGGAAGGCAGGAAGTGCCCAGTGATTCACCTGGGGAACAGTTAGGACAGGCAGAAATAATACTCGTGGCCCAGAAGTAGGATCTCACAGAAGTAGGCCGTGCAAGAGTGCGCCCCATCCTAAAGGGTGAGACCTGGCCGTAAGTCTGAGGGATGCGGGGTGAAGAGAGAGGGAAGGTAAGAGAAGGCCGGAAGGTAGCTGTTGTCATAGCATGTTGTGGGCCACCTGGACCCAGGTGAAATCCCATCCTGGTTCAGACAGAACTCCCCGTGGGCAGAGAGCAGCATCTAGGAGTGACATCTGAAGGAAGCCTCTTTGTGTAAATCGGTTTCCATTTTTTTTTTTTCCCCCCCGGTACACGGGCCTCTCACTGCTGTGGTCTCTCCCGTTGCGGAGCACAGGCTCCGGACGCACAGGCTCAGCGGCCATGGCTCATGGGCCCAGCCGCTCCGCGGCATGTGGGATCCTCCCGGACCGGGTCACGAACCCGTGTCCCCTGCATCGGCAGGTGGACTCTCAACCACTGCGCCCCCAGGGAAGCCCCCGGTTTCCTTTTTTTATTTTAATTTTTATTTTATATTGGAGTACAGTTGATTTAAAATGTTGTGTTAGTTTCAGGTGTACAGCAAAGTGATTCAGTTATACATATATCCATTCTTTTTCAGATTCTTTTCCCATATAGGTTATTACAGAATATTGAGCAGATTCTCTGTGCTATACAGTAGGTCCTTGTTGGTCATCTATTTTATATATAGTAGTGTGTATATGTTAATCCCAAACTCCTAATTTATCCGTTCCCCTGCCCCATGTTTCCCCTTTGGTAACCATAAATTTGTTTTTGAAGTCTGTGAGTCGTAGATCAGATTCTTTCACAAACCAAAGTTTGTTGAGTATCAGCCATTAGCCAGGTACTGGACAGTCACTTGTTCACACAGTGGTGAACAAGACAGATATCAGAGTCCCTGCCCTTCTGGACCTGACCTCTCAATGGCAGGAAGCAAGCAAAAACCAAAACCAAAACCAACAAATAAACAGATTGGTAAATACAATAATTGCAACTCTGAAGAAACAAGAGCTAAGATGGAGAGTAACTAAGGGGGACCTACAGAGGGAAGGGTAATCAGAGGAAGCCTCCTGGAGGATGTGAAATTCAACCTAAGACCTATAGGAAGAGAAGCAGCTAGCTAAGCAAAGAGGAGATGAAATAGCAGGTGCAAAGGTCCTGGGGCAGGAAAGAGTTGGATATATTCAAAGGCTGGAAGGAACAGGGTAGGAGTAGTATTGGATGACCTTGGTGAGAAGGGAAAGGGGGCTATGGGGATTGCAGTAAAAATGGATTGTGGGGCCTTCTGACAAACTCTTGACTTGCCTTATTAACAATTTCATGTCTCAAAGCAACCACACCCAGGAATGGCTACCATATGGAGGGGATGTTAGACAAGCAGAAATGATAGACACCTGGAAGTAAGCAACTGTGTGACCTTAGGGTTCATGATATTCAAGAAGGATAATGTAGTCAGGTGTGTGTTCTGCTCTTTAGCATGGGAGATTTCAAAAGGCTTTGAAGAACCTTATGATTCTAACATGTGCATCTCAACAGGGGAGCTCAGAAAAGCTGGAAACCCCAGCTGTGTAATTACCAATGACTTTCTTACTAATGAGGGAGAAATCGGCGTGAGTGTAGACATCACTCCACAGCAGAGCTGAGATTTTTAAGGGACAGGTACCTAAAAATGGAAGGTTACCTAATGATGGACAAATACAAGAGACTGATATGGACCTCTAAGAAAAATCTCAGGAATCCAAGCACAATAGAAAGGGAAACTTAAAAACAATGAGGGCAGCCATTTGCAGCAACATGGATGGACCTAGAGATGATCATACTAAGTGAAGTGAATCAGAAAGAGAAAGACAAATACCATATGATATCACTTATATGTGGAATCTAAAATATGACCCAAATGAACCTGTCTACAAAACAGAAACAGACACACAGACATAGAGAACAGACTCGTGGTTGCCAAAGGGAGAAGAGGTGGGAGAGGGATGGAGTGAGAGTTTGGGGTTAGCAGATGCAAACTATTACATATAGAATGGATAAACAGCAAGGTCCTAGTGTATAGCACAGGGAGCTATGTTCAATATCCTGTGATAAACCATAAGGGAAAAGAATATTTAAAAATGTATGTAGATGTATAACTGAATCACTTTGCTGTACAGCAGAAATTAACACAACATTGCAAATCAACTATACTTCAATTTAAAAAATTAATTAATTAATTAAAACGATGAGGGCAAGACTCCTGGGGGATACAGCTAACAAAGGTGCAACATGTCTGGGAGCCACAGGGAAGTGGAATTCCTCACCTCCTATATTGTTTCTGCATCTATGTCAAGGGGATATCTTCAACCCAAGAAAGAGGAAATTTGCCAGATGACGAGGACAGCCAGGATGGAACTCTGGGAGGGCAGGGCTTCCTGCTTGCTTTGCCGTCTGCGGTATCCCCTGCAGAGCTGGCTGCAGGTAGGCACCGTTCTTATTTGTTGAGTGAATAAATGCATGCAGGCAGGCAGGCATGAATGACAATGCAGGTGTTACGGTGCTGCAGTGGTCAAGACATATGCAAACTATCCAGGCTGGGGCTCACAGACTCTCCCCGAAGAGGACTTTGCCCCTTTCTTTGACTACCCCTGCATTGGTGGAGGCCGCTGTATAGGCAGGTGAGGGGATGAGGCCCCCTCTCTGGTGCTGGGGCACGTATCTGAGCTCCGAGCTTGGCCAATCTCACGCTCTCGTGGAAGCAGGGACTGTTGAGAGATGTGGCCAGCGGAGGTTCTGTAGGCCGCGGCATTGTTTGCACGCAGTACCTATGGGCGGGCGTGGCATGGGCTCTCTTCCCTGCGGCCAGAGCCCCTACCCTATCCCTGCCTGGTTTGTCTTTCTTTCAGACTTTTTGCTTTGAGGTAAGTATAGATCCACAGCAAGTTACATGATTTTAGAAAGGTCCTGGGTCTGCTTCTCCAGCTGTGGTTACACCTCCCATCATGACAGCAGGACGCCGGGACCCCGAAACTGACCTGGTACGGAGTGTGCATAGCCCTGGCTGATTTTTTGTTTCTGTTTTTTTTGCGGTACGCAGGCCTCTCACTGTTGTGGCTTCTCTCATTGCGGAGCACAGGCTCCGGACGCACAGTCTCAGCGGCCATGGCTCACGGGCCCAGCCGCTCTGCGGCATGTGGGATCTTCCCAGACCGGGGCACGAACCCGCGTCCCCTGCAACGGCAGGCGGACTCTCAACCACTACGCCACCAGGGAAGCCCCCTGGCTGTTTTAAAGTCTGGTTCTAAGCCTTCCTACTGGTTGCTGCTCCATCCTGTATCCTTTCAATATGTTGTCTTTCTGTCAGTTAAATTAACCAGTCAGTTTTGCCATCTGTAGCTAAGAATCTGACTGGTCCACTACCTCTGAAAGGTTAACACAAGAGTGGTAATCTGGAGACCGCAGAGCCCATTGAAGAATGGAAAGGAGGCTGTGTGTCTAGACCCGGGATGCTTGATGGGGCGTCGGGGAGGCTAAGCCAGACAAGGAGCTGGAAAAAGAGCTGGTGTGGAGCACGTCTGGACTTTTCTGTGAGTAGTGGGAGCTGTCAGAGGTTTCCGAGATGGGGGATGACAAGATCAAAGGGACCGCTGGCTGCAGAGTGGGGGAGGGGAGGGTTTGGAAGGAGTGGAATCGTGAACTGATAACAGGTGGTCCAGAGAAGTCGAGGGGGCGGGGCAGTGGGAGGAGGAGAGTTTCAGAACCATTCGGAAGTGGATCTGGCAGGTCTGGGATTTGGTTGGGAGGAGAAGGAAAAGGAGGGTGGAGGAGGGAGAAACCAATCAGAAGATGACAAAGCTTTGAGTCACAGCCTGAAGCTTTTGCCTTCACTGCAGATGAAGTGAATCGCACAGCTTCAAGGACGGGGAGAGCAGCTCCCTCAGAGACTTCTGGCTCCCGGCTCTGGTTCTGGCTCAGCAGTCAGAGGGTCTGGAGGGGTCCTGGTGTGGCTTGCCGCGTGACATGGTGGCTTGCCGATGAAAGATAGTTTTCCCTCCCGTGTGACTGTAAAGCTTTGCTTCGGATGAGCGCCTCCACCAGCTGTGTGTGTGTGTGTGTCCCTGGGGCCCGGGGTTTGGCGGGACTGTTGGAGTTTCCCAGGGCTGATAATCACCTCCTTTCCCTTCAGCTGAGTTTACCGTAATAGCGGTGGTGAGAGCTAACATTTCTGCAGAACTTCTCCTGTGCCAGACACTCTTACAAGTGCTTCACACCTTTGAGCTTAATGATGTTCCCTATTCTAGGAAGCAGGCACTGGGATGGCTCCCATTTTTCAGTGTGATTGAGAAATAGGGGAGTCAGGAGATGGGGACCACAGGGTCATTTTATTACTGAAAAAGGGGACATCAGAACGCGGCTAGGCCTTGCTGGGTTTCCTGGACTAGTGGACTTGCCAATTCTCCCCTGAGTTAGAAAGTCGCCAGTCCCAAGGAGCAGAGCTCGGCTGGCATGGAGAGGGGCCTCGTCCCTTCTCCCAAACACGCTAGTCAGGGAAGCCGTCCCTCTCTTGAGGAGGGGCAAATGGGGCAGAGAGAGGTCCAGGATCCTCACACGGAGGTGCCTCCCCAACCACTTGCCAACACGGCACAAACATGTTGCTGGAAGGAGGGTGTCCCAGGGTCAGGAGCTACAAAGACAACAGGCCTGAGGGTCAAAGAAAACCTTCAGAGCAGTTAAGGTGGAGAGTTGGGGACAGAAATGCCAGTTGTTAAAGAAGCCAAATGGATAAGACTTGGTTTGGCTCCTGAGATGTGGGGGCAATGGTGGTCCCTGGGGTCATGAGGTTGTTTCACTGAGATCCAGGTTATACAAGGAGACACAGACTGGGGAGAGAGGTCATGAGATCAGTTTTGAATAATTAGAGATGTCTGGTCCCGTCAGCCGCCAGGGGAGAGACACTGGCTGGAAATGCACACTTGAATCATTAGCATGTTCATTCAGCCAATATTTATCAAGCACCTAATATGTGCCACAAGCTTTCCTAGGTGCTGGGAATGTCATGGAGAAAGATAACCAGATTCCTCCCTCATGGAGTTTAGAATGGGTGGGGATAGGGGAGAAGGGAGGACACAGACATATAACAGAAATGTGTGTAAGTAAATATGTGATGACAGATTATTCTAGGTGCTATGAGGCAGCAACTGGGGACTCCGGGCAGTGTCTAGTGGAGAAGCAGGAGAAAACCGTGCTGAGAGGAGGGGAAGAACACTCCAGGCGGAGGAGAGGCTCAGACAGCATATGCAAAGGTCCTGTGGCAGAGAGAAGTTGGTCTGCCCAGGGAGCCACAATGAGAACAGAGTGACGGACAGTTGTGATCACAGAGGAGGGATACAGCAGAGGGTGTTGAAGAGGCAGGGAAGGCAGATCACGTTTGGATTTTATTCTGTGTCCCATGGGAAGTCATCAGAAAGTTTTAGGCAAGGAAGGAAAGGAGGTTCCTGAAATAGCTCAGGTGAGAAAGCCTGGTGTCTTGTACTGGAATGATGGCAGTGGAGACAGAGATGAGAGGCATCTGAGAAATCTTTTGGAGATCGAATCGATAAGCCTTGGTGCTGAGTTGGATCGGGGGTGGGGGGCAAGGGAGAAGGAAGGAAGCAGCAGGACCCCCAGGTTTCTGTCTGAGCCGCTTGGGCAGGGGTGCTGCTCACTGAGAGAGGGGCAGGTGGGAGCGATGGAGTTTGGGAGGTGGTAGGACATCGAGGGGAGAGGTCAAAGGGCTGATTGGAGATGTGGGTGGACCAGATGTCAGGACCATCGGTATAAGTCTGGAAAACATTAACTTACTGACCATAGTTAAGGTTGCGGGGATGAGGAAAGCAAGAGAACTTTTAGGGTAATTAGAGGAGAAAGCCCAGCACCCAGCCCTGGGGACGCCACTATTTTAGAGAGTAGGTGGAGGGGTCTTGGGTCAAGGGCAGCAGGGGTAGTTGAAACAATGAGAGTCTGAGGGTGAGGGCTGGGTATAGCTGTGGTGGTGGTGACTGTCCTGGAGAAAAGGGTAGGATGCTCCTAAATATTTGAGGAGCGACCACGTGTAAGGGTGTAGACGCATTTTGTCTACACTTGCAGTATGGTCTTTGGCTTAACATAAGGGAAAATTGCCCAAATCCGAAGCTGTGCAGAGATGGCCAAAATGATCTAGAGGGGATCATCTTCAGATGGGCAATTGGAGATGATCTTCCAATCTGAATTTTATTATTCTAGTTCTAGCTTACATCGGAAACAAGGGGAAAAAGTTGCTGTTTTTCAAAGTTAGTCTTTTTATTAAAGCTTTAAGTCACTAAATCAGTCATTTGACACATATTTGGTGAGCTCCTGCAGTGTGCTGGGCACTGGGACCCTGTGGTCAATGCCCCAGGCAGAACTGCCCCACCCTCGGCGAGTTTGAGGATGGACACCCTTAGTTCCTTGTATATGTAAAGTGCAAGTCAGTGATCATGTCCACATTTTCCTGTTGGTCATTGGAGTGTAGCAAAAGATCATCGTTGAAAAGAGGAATGAATCCATTTTATAACTGATTTAACAACTCTTGACACATTAAGTCAAGAGGTGAAACATAGGGTCTCCAGCAATTAGAAAATTATTAGAAAGTTGAGTTGATGTGTAACCGTTCCAGGCCCTCATCAGTAAAACTTCCCCTTTCATCAAAAGAAAAAACATTCCATAGATTTGCCGCTGATGTAACCCACAATGGCGAAGGTGGTTAGATCGGACCTTTCAGTACTGAGTCGTTTACTGTACAGATGCTTCATTCTTTCCTCCCAGGCGCCTCTTGGAAGCCACATCTGTGCCAAAGGAAGCAGCATAAACAAAACCAAAGGTATATGATGCAAGTAATAGTTCACGTTGCTTGTACCTTTCTCGAAAGGCCTCACTCCTATTCCCCCTTAGAAAGTGCCACAGGTTAGTTCTCAGCCTTTGTGATTCCTTCAAATATTTACAGAGGGCTCTGGATGAATGGGGAGTGGGAGAGGGGCTGGAGGAGGGGGACCTCAGAGGGTGGAAAGGCAGGAACAGAAAACCAGCCAGCTAAATTGATGAGAGAGGGAGGTTGGGGGAAGGATGAGGGAAAATCATAAATTGGAAGGAAGAGCTGAACAGGCGGGGGTGGTAGAGAATGGAGGGGGGTGGGCAGGCAGGGATATAGGCTGCCAAAAGAGAAGCCGCTAAAGGATATTCTCTTCAGGGCCCCACCTTTGAAATAGATCTGCTCCAATTGGTTTGTTGTTGTAAATTTTAATGCCACAAGGGTCAAGGGTCAAATTCCAGAGGTGGGGGGAGTCTGATTGGCTGAGCTTTTGCCACACTCTCTGGGAAGGTGGGACAGGTTGGTAGACACCATACTATGGAGGACAGGTAATCACTCCAAAGAAAATCACTCCAAAGTTACATTCTAGTGGGGGAGATGTGATGCATTCACGGTAAAGAAAGAAGAGAGGAGCCATGATAAAGAATAACGCCTGCTTTTAATGGGGAGGTGAGACGTTGGGGACGAAGCTGAGCTTGCAGAGAGATGGAGGAGGGTGTGTCCAGCAGAGAAGGCAGCAAATTCAAAGCCATGAACTGAGACAGAGCAGACCTGAGGGAGGTGGTGGTTGAGCTTCTTTTTATTTCAGTGCATTGAGAAACCATAAAAGAATCTTTAAAAAGAAAGTAGCATGATCTGATTTTCACTTGAAAAGAGTGCCCTGGCTGGAGGGTAGAGAATATATTGGAGCATTAGGCGTACTTTGTAGGTGTTCAATCATCACTGAGTTGTGGATGAGAGTGGGGCATGGAACACATAGGGAAGGGAAAACTTGTCCTCTACCCTCTTAGGTTCTACGACTAGAGTATGTGAATTAAACTGACAAAAGACAGATTCATAGGAAAAAAATTGAAAACCCAAAGAAGTGGCTAAACTTGGGGGCTTATGCACCATTTTAACAAAGGACATTATATTGTGGAGAAGTGCCAAGACAAAGGAACCCCTGTTCTTTCTAGGGGCAGAAAATTGTGGGGAGGTAAGTCTATGGGGGGAACTCGTGGTAGATAAAGGTTATTTAGGAAGGTTTTTTTGTGCAGACTCACTTCAGTATACTGTCCTCATCTCTGGTGATAAGTGTTGGCCTAGCATGGGAGAAGGGTGGGACACCTTGGCAAGGGGAGTTTATGCCCTGCTTTTAGGCAGACAGTGGGGGCACAGAGAGCCCTTCCTGTGGCTGCTTTTTCTCAGTTGGCTTAAGCCCAAAATAAACCTTATGCCAGGGTATCTGTTTTGGGGTGGCATATTTTGATCCCCTTTAAAGGTATGGGGCTACGATCAAAGAGGCTGAGGGGTAGGAGGAGATCAGTTATTATAGGAAGGAGGAAGCAAATATTACAGATTCAGGAGGAACAGAGCAGGAGTCTAGGAGTCCTTTGG
This sequence comes from Monodon monoceros, assembly GCF_005190385.1. NCBI lineage: Eukaryota > Metazoa > Chordata > Mammalia > Artiodactyla > Monodontidae > Monodon > Monodon monoceros. Next base: position 174,970,950 of record NW_021703774.1, on the reverse strand, counting down.
CAAAAGGAAGAGCAAGCAGGTACCATGGAGCTAAGTCCAAGACCCAGGGTGTCCTTGAAGGTGGGGAGGACCCCACAGGTACCAGGCACCCAAGTAGGCAGGCCATGGAGGAGGAAGGATCAGGAGGCACTGTGAATCTAGATAAACAATCAGGTCCAAAGTCTGCAGAGGCTAAAACAGACCAAGAGGAACCAATGGGTCCATGGGAAAAGTGCCAGAAGGCTGGCTGGCTGCCCTCTGTGCCCCTGGCTTGTCTTCTTGCCCAGGAGGGAAGTAGATGCAAAGAGCCATGTGTCCTGGAGAGTCTTGATTGAAGCAAATACAGTCTTCCTAGGTCTCCTTCAGTGAAGGGCAGAGTGATTCAGGGAAAAGGTTTTGGGGATTAGACAATGGAGTTCACAACTAGAACTTTTCCTATTTATCCTACAGGTGTACCTGCACAAAGACACAAAGATGTATGTCCAAGGATGTTCATTAAGGCATTATTTGTAATAGCAAACAGACAAATAAGCGAATAAGGAAACAGCCTAAATGTATATCAATAGGAAATTGGTTAAATAAATCATGGGTATCCATACAACCGAATACTGGGCAGGCATTACAAAGAATGAAGGCAGTCTATGTGTACTGATATAGATGTGTACTGATATAGAATAATGTCCAAGGTATTTTATTTGAAAAAATCAAACTGTAGAACAGTATGTACAATGTAATCTATATGTGTGAAAACACAGAGGCACAGGAATATTTTTGGAAGGAAAGACAAAATCTTAACAATGGTTGTGTCTGAAGAAAAGGGCTAGGGCTGGGAATAGGCTAGGCGTTTCTACTTTTCACCTATTTAATTTCTGTTTCTATGGGTATATCTTACTTCTATAATAAAAATAGTAATTAATAAACACTATTTTAAAAAAACTGAGGTAAAGACTCACAGTTCATTGGAAATACAAGGAATCTTCCATAATTGGATTGGGAGTGGGGGGCATTTGTTGAGAACCTATAGCAATTATTACACAGATGAAATGAGAAACAATGTCAGGCATGAGTCAGCAATGTTCACTGTTACCACCTTCATTCAACCATATGGTGGATCCAGGTCCTAACCTGTGCACTAAGAACAGAAAAAGAAGTGCAAAGTGGAAGGTGGAAAGAAAAAAACAAAATTGTCAAAATTCAGAGATAATCTGATCATCTGTATAGAAATCCAAGAGAATTTTGGAGCTAATACATTGTTTGGAATGAAGAGAGTTTATCTTGATTGCTGGATGTCAGATTAATATATAAAACCCAAGTGTATTCCTATTCACCAGCAACAATATAATTTTAAAACTACCATTTACAGGAGGAAGAAAATTATATGATCAAGGAATAAATATAACAAAAAATGTGTAACACTCTTATAAAGAAAAATATAAAATGTAAAATTATAAAATGTGAAATTTATAAATTATGCAATTTATAAAATTGTTTAAAATATATGTATTGAAAGATATAAAAGGAAAGCTATATGCCATCTTCATGGATAGAAATATTCAATACCTCATAAAGATGTTAGTATACCATATTAATATATAAATACAATACAGTACCAGTGAAGCACCAAAAGGATTTTTGAGAAATTGACAAGCTCATCCTGGAGTTTAGATGGAAGAACAAACAGCCAAAATTATTTAAGATCATTTTGAAGAAACAGGGCAAGGTGGGAATTTTGTGGGTTTGCCCTTCTAAATGTCAGGACTTATTATAAATTTACAGGAATTGGCCCAGAAAGAAACAAGCAGACTAAAGGGACAGAGCTCAAAAATAAACCCACAGGCATATGGGTATTTTTCATGTGATAGAGATAGCATTGTCGTGACAGGGTCCAGGACATGCTACTCCAAGATACAGCACCTTGGCATACCAAATATTTTTAGATGAAGGGATTTGAGAAATGACAGGTACATGAAGGACTCTGACCTTCTCCTGAAGCAGGTCATAAGACCCTCATGTGAGAGGTGCCCTCCCATGCCTGGAGGAAAGGAGCATCTTCAGCTTCAAAGATGGAGGGATGCTGAGAGGAATCTGAAAGAATAGGCTTTGCTAAGTTCCCTTCAGTTCACTACCCTGAGCTCATACCCCGTTGCCCTATCATATCTTCCCACAACTTTCCACTGTTCATCAAACCTAGTACAAAAACACTGAGGTTTAACTGTTTCTTCAGGTCTTCCTTTCCTTACAAAGTCTCCTGTTCTCATGAAACTTGTATTGAATAAATTTTGTATGCTTTTCTCCTGTTAAGTTTTTGTTACAGAGCCCCAGTTGAGAACACAGAAGGATAGAAGGAAAAAGATACTCTTCCTCCCCTACAGTAGATTAGCAATAAGATATTTGATTGTGAATGAAAACAACATTCACAGATAGACAAAATGAAAGTACAGAGGACTAGGTCTTAGGATGAAGGAACAAGATAAAACCCCAGAAAAATAACTAAATGAAGGGGAGATAGGCAACCTTCCAGGAAAAGAATTCAGAGCAATGATACTGAAGATGATTCAGGACCTTGGAAAAAGAATGGAGGCAAAGATTGAGAAGATGCAAGAAATGTTTAACAAAGACCTAGAAGAATTAAAGAACGAACAAACAGAGATGAACAATACAATAACTGAAATGAAAAATACACTAGAAGGAATCAATAGCAGAATAACTGAGACAGAAGAACGGATAAGTGGCCTGGAAGAGAGAATGGTGCAATTCTCTCCACAGCAGTGGCTGTGGAACAGAATAAAGAAAAAAGAATGAAAAGAAATGAAGGCAGCCTAAGAGACCTCTGGGACAACATTAAACACACCAACATTCACATTATAGGGGTCCCAGAAGGAGAAGAGAGAGAGAAAGGACCGGAGAAAATATTTGAAGAGATTATAGTTGAAAACTTCACTAACATGGGAAAGGAAATAGCCACCCAAGTCCGGGAAGCACAAATAATCCCAGGCAGGATAAACCCAAGGAGAAACATGCTGAGAAACATAGTAATCAAATTGACAAAAATTAAAGACAAAGAAAAATTATTAAAATCAACAAGGGAAAAATGACAAATAATACACAAGGGAACTCCCATAAGGTTAACAGCTGATTTCTCAGCAGAAACTCTACAAGCCAGAAGGGAGTGGCACGATATATGTAAAGCAATGAAAGGGAAGAACCTACAACCAAGATTACTCTACCCAGCAAGGATCTCATTCAGATTCAATGGAGAAATCAAAAGCTGTACAGACAAGCAAAAGTTAAGAAAATTCAGCACCACCAAACCAGCTCTACAACAAATGCTAAAGGAACTTTCTAAGTGGGAAACACAAGAGAAGAAAAGGACCTACAAAAACAAACCCAAAACAATTAAGAAAATGGTAATAGGAACGTACATATCAATAATTACCTTAGATGTGAATGGATTAAATGCTCCAACCAAAAGACACAGGCTGGCTGAATGGATACAAAAACAAGACCCATATATATGCCATCTGCAAAAGATCCACTTCAGACATAGGGACACATACAGACTGAAAATGAGGGGATGGAAAAAATCCATGCAAATGGACATCAAAAGAAAGCTGGAGTAGCAATACTCATATCAGATAAAATAGACTTTAAAATAAAGAATGTTACAAGAGACAAGGAGGACAATACATAATGATTAAGGGATCAATCCAAGAAGAAGATATAACAATTATAAATATATATGCACCCAACATAGGAGCACTTCAATACATAAGGCAACTGCTAACAGCTATAAAAGAGGAAATCAACAGTAGCACAATAATAGTGGGGGACTTTAACATCTCACTTACACCAATGGACAGGTCATCCAGAGAGAAAATTAATAAGGAAACAAAAGCTTTAAATGACACTATAGACCAGATAGATTTAACTGATATTTATAGGACATTCCATCCAAGAACAGCAGATTACACTTTCTTCTCAAGTGCACACAAAACATTCTCCAGGATAGATCACATCTTGGGTCACAAATCAAGCCTCAGTAAATTTAAGAAAATTGAAATCATATCAAGCATCTTTTCCGACCACAAAGCTATGAGATTAGAAATAAATTACAGGGGAAAAAACGTAAAAAACAGAAACACATGGAGGCTAAATAATACATTACTAAATAACCAAGAGACCACTGAGGAAATCAAAAAACACCTAGCGACAAATGACAACGAAAACATGATGATCCAAAACCTAAGGGATGCAGCAAAAGCAGTTCTAAGAGGGAAGTTTATAGCAATACAAGCCTACCTCAAGAAACAAGAAAAATCTCAAATAAACAATCTAACCTTACACCTAAAGGAACTAGAGAAAGAAGAACAAACAAAACCCAAAGTTAGCAGAAGGAAAGAAATCATAAAGATCAGAGAAGAAATAAATGAAATAGAAACAAAGAAAACAATAGCAAAGATCAACAAAACTAAAAGCTGGTTCTTTGAGAAGATAAACAAAATTGATAAACCATTAGCCAGACTCATCAAGAAAAAGAGGGAGAGGACTCAAATCAATAAAATTAGAAATGAAAAAGGAGAAGTTACAACAGACACTGCAGAAATACAAAGCATCCTAAGAGACTACTAAAAGCAACTCTATGCCAATAAAGTGGACAACCTGGAAGAAATGGACAAATTCTTAGAAAGGTATAACCTTCCAAGACTGAACCAGGAAGAAATGAAAAAATGAACAGACCAATCACAAGTAATGAAATTGAAACTGTGCTTAAAAATCTCCCAAGAAGGACTTCTCTGGTGGTGCAGTAGTTAAGAATCCACCTGCCAATGCAGGGACATATATTCGAGCCCTGGTCCAGGAGGATCCCACAAGCCGTGGAGCAACTAAGCCCATGTGCCACAACTACTGAAGCCCGCATGCCAAGAGCCCATGCTCTGCAACAAGAGAAACCACTGAAATGAGAAGCCCGCCCACCGCAATAAAGAGTAGCCCCGACTCACTGCAACTAGAGAAAGCCCGCATGTAGCAAAAAAGACCCAATGCAGCCAAAAATAAATAAGTAAATGAATTTATTAAAAAAAAATCTTCCAACAAACAAAAGTCCCGGACCAGATGGCTTCACAGGTGAATTCTATCAAACATTTAGAGAGGAGCTAACACCCATCCTTCTCAAACTCTTCCAAAAAATTGCAGAGGAAGGAACACTCCCAAACTCATTCTATGAGGCCACCATCATCCTGATACCAAAACCAGACAAAGATACTACAAAAAAAGAAAATTACCGACCAATATCACTGATGAATATAGATGCAAAAATCCTCAACAAAATACTAGCAAACAGAATCCAACAACACATTAAAAGGATCATACGCCATGATCAAGTGGGATTTATCCCGGAGATGCAAGGATTCTTCAATATACGCAAATCAATCAATGTGATACACCATATTAAAAAATGAAAGAATAAAAACCATATGATCATCTCAATAGATGCAGAAAAAGCTTTTGACAAAATTCAACATGCATTTATAATAAAAACCCTGCAGAAAGTGGGCATAGAGGGAACTTACCTCAACATAACAAAGGCCATATATGACAAACCCACAGCCAACATAGTTCTCAATGGTGAAAAACTGAACATTTCCACTACAATCAGGAACAGGACAAGGATGTCCACTCATTACTATTTTTCAACATAGTTTTGGAAGTCCTAGCCACAGCAATCAGAGAAGAAAAAGAAATAAAAAATGGAAAAGAAGAAATAAAACTGTTAATGTTTGCAGACTACATGATACTATACATAGATAATCCTAAAATGCCACCAGAAAACTACTAGAGCTAATCAATGAATTTGGTAAAGTTGCAGGATACAAAATTAATGCACAGAAATCTCTTGCATTCCTATACACTAACAATGAAATATCAGAAAGAGAAATTAAGGAAACAATCCCATTCACCATTGCAAAAAAAGAATAAAATACCTAGGAATAAACCTACCTAAGGGGGTAAAAGACCTGTACTCAGAAAACTATAAGACACTGATGAAAGAAATCAAAGATGACACAGACAGATGGAGAGGTATACCATGCTCTTGGATTGGAAGAATCAATATTGTGAAAATGACTATAGTACCCACAGCAATCTACAGATTCAATTCAATCCCTATCAAATTACCAATGGCATTTTTTACAGAACTAGAACAAAAAAATCTTAAAATTTGTATAGAGACACAAAAGACCCTGAATAGCCAAAGCAATCTTGAGGGGGAAAAATGGAGCTGGAGGAATCAGACTCCCTGACTTCAGACCATACTACAAAGCTAAAGTAATCAAGACAATATGGTACTGGTACAAAAATGGAAATATAGATCAATGGAAAAGGGGAGAAAGCCCAGAGATAAACCCATGCACCTATGGTCAACTAATCTATGACAAAGGAGGCAAGGATATACAATGGAGAAAAGACAGTCTTTTCAATAAGTGGTGTTGGGAAAACTGGACAGCTACATGTAAAAGAATGAAATTAGAACACTCCCTAACACTACACAAAAATATACTCAAAATGGATTCAAGAGCTAAATGTAAGACCGGACACTGTAAAACTCTTAGAGGAAAACATAGGAAGAACACTCTTTGACATAAATTACAGCAAGATCTTTTTTGACCCACCTCCTAGAGTGATGGAAATAAAAACAAAAATAAACAAATGGGACCTCATGAAACTTAAAAGCTTTTGAACAGCAAAGGAAACTATAAACAAGACAAAAAGACAACCCTCAGAATGGGAGAAAATATTTGCAAACGAATCAACAGACAAAGGATTAATCTCCAAAATATATAAACAGCTTATGCAGCTCAATATTAAAAAAACAAACAACCCAATCAGAAAATGGGCAGAAGACCTAAATAGACATTTCTCCAAAGAAGACGTACAGATGGCCAAGAAGCACATGAAAAGCTGCTCAACATCACTAATCATTAGAGAAATGCAAATCAAAACTACAATGAGGTATCACCTCACACCAGTTAGAATGGGCATCATCAGAAAATCTACAAATGACAAATGCTGGAGAGGGTGTGGAGAAAAGGGAACCCTCTTGTACTGTTGGTGGGAATGTAAATTGATACAGCCACTATGGAGAACAGTATGAAGGTTCCTTAAAAAACTAAAAATAGAATTACCATATGACCCAGCAATCCCACTACTGGGCATATACCCAGAGAAAACCATAATTCAAAAAGACACATGCGGCTTCCCTGGTGGCTCAGTGGTTAAGAATATGCCTGCCAATGCAGGGGACATGGGTTCGAGCCCTGGTCTGGGAAGATCCCACATGCCGTGGAGCAACTAAGCCCGTGCACCACAACTACTGAGCCTATGCTCTAGACCCCAGGAGCCACAACTACTGAGCCCATGTGCCACAACTACTGAAGCCTGTGTGCCTAGAGCCTGTGCTCCGCAACAAGAGAAGCCACCGTGGTGAGAAGCCCACACACCACAACGAAGAGTAGCCCCCACTTACCGCAACTAGAGAAAGCCCATGTGCATCAATGAAGACCCAATGCAGTCAAAAAAAAAAAAAAGACACACACCCCAATGTTCATTACAGCACTATTTATAATAGCCAGGTCATGGAAGCAACCTAAATGCCCATCAACAGATGAATGGATAAAGAAGATGTGGTGCATATATACAATAGAATATTACTCAGCCATAAAAAGGAATGAAGCTGGGTGATTTGTAGAGATGTGGTTGGACCTAGAGACTGTCATACAGAGTGAAATAAGTCAGAAAGAGAAAAACAAATATTGTGTATTGACGCATATATGTGGAATCTAGAAAAATGGTACAGATGAACCAGTTTGCAAGGCAGAAATAGAGACACAGATGTACAGAACAAATGTCTGGACATCAAGGGGGGAAAGAGGTGGGAGTGGGGGCTGGGATGAATTAAGAGATTGGGATTGGCATATATACACTAATATGTATAAAAGAGATAGCTAATAAGAACCTGCTGCATAAAAATATTTAAAAATATATTTGATTGTATCAATTGTCAGTTATTGGAGCTGAACAACTGATTGTGCATATGGAAAAAGTAAATTAGACCCCCCAGTTCATACCAAACACAAAAGTAAATTCCAGGGCTTCCCTGGTGGCGCAGTGGTTGAGAGTCCTCCTGCCGATGCAGGGCACACAGGTTCGTGCCCCGGTCCGGGAAGATCCCACATGCCGTGGAGCGGCTGGGCCCGTGAGCCATGGCCGCTGAGCCTGAGCGTCCGGAGCCTGTGCTCCACAACGGGAGAGGCCACAGCAGTGAGAGGCCCGTGTATCACAAAAAAAAAAAAAAAAGTAAATTCCGTATGAATTAAATATAAAAAGCAAAATTTGGGACTTCCCTGGTGGTGCAGTGGTTAAGACTCCAAGCTCCCAATGCAGGGGGCCCAGGTTCTATCCCTAGTCAGGGAACACGCATGCTGCAACTAAGAGTTTGCATGCCACAACTAAGGAGCCAGTGAGCTGCAACTAAGGAGCTGGCGAGCCTCAGCAAAGGAGACTGCTGGCCACAACTAAGGAGCCCACTGGCTGCAACTAAGGAGTACATGTGCCACAACTAAGGAGCCGGCGAGCTGCAATTAAGGAGCCCGCCTGCCACGACTAAGACCCGGCATGACCAAATAAATAAATAAATAATTTTTAGAAAGCAAAATTTGAAACAGAAAATTAGGAAAATAATTACATTAAGAAAGGATTTCTTGGGCTTCCCTGGTGGTGCAGTGGTTAAGAATCCGTCTGCCAATGCAGGGGACACGGGTTTGAGCCCTGGTCCGGGAAGATCCCACATGCTGCAGAACAACTAAGCCCATGCACCACAACTGCTGAGCTGGCACTCTAGAGCCTACGAGCCATGACTACTGAAGCCTGTGCACCTAGAGCCCGTGCTCTGCAACAAGAAAAGCCACCACGTTAAGAAGTCGGCACACCACAACGAAGAGTAGCCCCCGCTCACCGCAACTAGAGAAAGCCCGTGCGCAGCAGCTAAGACCCAGCGCAGCCAAAAATAAATAAATAAATAAATTATTTTTTTAAAAAAGAAAGGATTTCTTAACCAAGACTCAGAAAGTACAAACTATAAATTAAAAGATTGATAGTTCATTAAAATTAGAAACTCCTTTCCATCAAACAACAACAGAAAGAAATGAGCAATACAAACCCCAGGCCGGGACAAGATAAATGTAGTCTGTAATCAACATATGATTACCCTTTGGGATTTACAAAAAACTCCTACAAGTAACGAGGTAAAATAGAACCCAGAAGAGACATGGGTAAAGGCTATGAGCAGGGCATTCACAAAGTGAAAACCTAAATGGCCAATAAATAAGGAAAAGTGGGCTTCCCCTGTGGCGCAGTGGTTGAGAGTCCACCTGCCGATGCAGGGGACACAGGTTCATGCACCGTTCCGGGAAGATCCCACATGCCGCGGAGCGGCTGGGCCCGTGAGCCATGGCCGCTGAGCCTGCACGTCTGGAGCCTGTTCTCCGCAACGGGAGAGACCACAACAGTGAGAGGCCTGCGTACCACAAAAAAATAAATAAATTAAATAAATAAATAAGAAAAAGTGCTCAACTTCAAAATAATAGAGAAATACAGATTAAAGCCATACTGAGGTATCATTTTATACCCATCAGATGGGAGAAATGAAAAGGTCTGACAATAATTGATATGGAAAGGATACAAACAATCTGGACTTCGTAAGTGTGAACTCCATAAACAACTACTTCGGAGAAACAGTTGGCAATACACAGTCAAGTGGAAGATGTGCATTCCTTTTAAAAGAGCAGTTCTGTGTTCTGGAGAGCCTCTCCTGCATGTGCATAAGGAAGATAGCACAACAATATTCAATCCAGCTGCATTTGTATTACCAAGCTTGAAATAATCTAAATCTGCAGCAAATCAGACCATGGACCAAATCTGGTCTGTTGCCTGTGTTTGTAAATAAAGATTTATTAGAACACAGCCATGGTCATTTGCTTTCATATTGTCCAAGGCTGCTTTCTGGCTACAATAGCAGAGGCAAGTAGTTATGACAGAGAATTTGGCCCCCAAAACCTAAAATATTTATAATCTAACTCTCTACAGAAAAAGTTTGCTGACCCCTGATCTAAACACACATCAAGGGAAGATAGATTAATAAATGTAGGTATAATTTAAAAATAGATATTATAAAGCAGTGAAAATAGTAAACCATAGCTACATGTGTCAACATGACTAAATCTCAAAAACAATTATAAAAAGCAAACTACAAAATGGTACGTACAGTATGATGCTCTGTGTATAAAATTTGCATACATGTACAAAATACGCATGATCGTGGGTATGTGTGCTTGTAGTAATAGAATTTAAATGCTCGTGGAAACACTAAATTCAGTAAAGTAGTTCTCACTGGGGAAAGAGGGACCGGGATCAGGGATCAGGGACAGGGTGCACATGGAGCTTCAGTAGTGTCTGTAATATTTTATTCTTTAAGTGATACAACATGCAAAGATGGTAAGATGGTTTCAAAGCTGGGTGGTAAGTAGATGCATGTTCGTATAATTTTTCCTATGCTTTTCAGTAGGCTGGTACTATTTCATGATGGAAAAAACCAAAGCTCTAATGCCAGGCCTCCCATCTGGCTACGCCACCTTGAACAAGTCACCTCCTCTTTCTAGGTCTCTTTTCTCCTTTTTAAAATTGAGGGGTGCCTTAGAGGGTCTTCCAAGCGCCTTCCAGTTCTAAAATTCAATGACTCATAGGGCTTCCCTGGTGGCACAGTAGTTGAGAGTCTGCCTGCCGATGCAGGGGACACGGGTTCGTGCCCCGGTCCGGGAGGATCCCACATGCCGCGGAGCGCCTGCGCCCGTGAGCCATGGCCGCTGAACCTGCGCGTCCGGAGCCTGTGCTCCGCAACGGGAGAGGCCACAAGAGTGAGAGGCCCGCGTACCGCAAAAAAAAAAAAAAAACATTCAATAACTCATCAGCAGATGAGCAGATAAACCAAATGTGTGGAATATTATTTGGCGATAAAAGGAATGAAGTACTGACACATGTTACAATGTGGATGAACCTTGAAAACATTTTGCTAAGTGAGAGAGGCCAGAAACAAAGGACAACATACTGTATGATTCAATTTACTTGAAATGTCCAGAATAGGCAAATCCATAAAGACAGAAGGTAGATGAATGGTTGCCAAGGGCCGGGGGAGGGGCAGGATGGGAAGGTGATGGCTAAAACATTCAGGTTTCTCTTCAGGGTGATGAAAACCTTCTACAAATGATTGTGGTGACAGTTGCACAACTCTGAATACACTAAAAGCCATAGAATTGTACACTTTAAATAGGTGAAGTGTATGGTATGTGAGTTACATCTCAATAAATCTGTAAAGATAAAAAAATAAAAGGTTCCATTTTCCAAAACTCCATCCTCTGAATATCCACTTTGCAACTGCAGTGAACCTCTAACCAATGTAATAGCCGACACTAATTTCCAAGCCGAGTTACCTTTTTAGAAAAGTTAGGGGCAGCCTATTAATAAACTTGGGTGTTGCTGGTAAACTTCTGCTACAGCTGAGGCAACCTTTTCAGTTGCACAGATTTGGATATTGGGGAGAGAAGTGGGATTCCAGTATCCCTGGGGCAATGTGATTAGGGGAACGAGGAAGTGGAGGGTCCTACGAGTCGAGTCCAAGTGCACGTCAGCAGCCCTTGACCACCGAAGGTAGAGGAAATAAAACTCTGACTCTGCTGGCTGACATCGCCACCCCAAAAATAAATAAAATGAAAACCCCGGGAGCAAATGGGGTGTTGAGATTTCTCCTGGTTTCAATCTAGTCCTCGCACGAGGATACAGTAGCTTTGGTTGTTTCATAACCAAAGTGAGTGAGTTTGTTTCCAACTGTAAAAATGATTTGGTGCCGGATATCAATTTTATGGCCTTTCCCTGGGTGTAAAAACTGGAAAATGCCTGAGGAAAATGTCTGAAATAGAAGTACTCCCCACACACCTTCCTCTCTCCAGGGGTGAGAGCTGGTGGAGAGCTAGCAAATAACTACATTATTTCTGCAATAAAGCCTGATACATCCATAGTAAAAGTTAATGATTATGCGCATACTTTCAGACGTTTCCAAACAGTCTAGACTAAAAACACTAAAAGAAATCTTTGTATGTTCACTCTTGTGAATTCCATGGGAGTAGGAGTTTGAATTAGCTTCAATAACAGCCTAAGGCTACTCTAGTATATACATATTTTCTTTTGTCATCCAAACAGCCCCGTTTAGGAAAGCTCTGTTAGGACTCTCAGAATAGGTCTAGGCTGTAAATTGTGTTTCAAAACATTAAAAAGCTATAGTATTAAAACATAAACGCCAAAGGCAAAACACCTTAAACTGAGAAAAGAACTTTTTTTACCTTTGGAAGTATTGGAAGCTTTCATCTCTTTCTCTAAACACTATAAATGCATCCTTTTTTATTCCTTCCCCAGTGGGAGGGGAATGAAACAGAAAGTTGGTGGTAAGTAGTTATATTCTGATATAATTGTAGAATTTTAGAATTAGGAAGGCACTCCGGAATTCTCTAGTTTAACTTTTATTTCATAGAGGAGGAAACAAAAGTGCAGAAAGGTCAGATGACTTGGCCAAGTCATCGGCTTCAGGACCCTGGAGAGTTTAATACATCAAGGCTGACGGATGACTTTATGCATTTCAGATTGTGCACTCTCGTAGTTAGAAGATCACTCTGATACATGTGTATTCCTCCAACAAGCACTTACTGAGCACCTACTATGTGCCAGACAGGGGCCTGTAACATGATCCCAGCTCTAACAACAGCTGCCCTCCTAGAGCTGACCTGTTGTGGGAAGAGTAAGGAAGGTGGGCAATGGGCAAAGCAAGACCACGGAATAAAGAAGATGCCATGCGGGTTCTAAGAAAGGGAGAGAGGGACAGAGGAGCAGAATGGAAAGCAGAGGGAAGGGAGCAGACCAGGAGATCAGGAGGTTTCTGCAGGCATCCAGGTGAGTCAACAGTGGTCCAGGTGAGGGTGGTCACGGTGTGGATGGAGAGTAGAGCCCCGATTCAGGCCTCCTCGTGCTCTGTCAGGCTTCTCTGAGCAGCAAAGGAGGAGATATATTTGACATCAGGACCAGACAACAGGACAGAAACAAGTATTTTACTAAAATAGTCTTATAGAAGTGCTAGATTCCAGTATTTTCTATTCTGTTCTATCTTGTTTTATTTATTTATTTATTTTGGGGGGGCCTAACTCCACGACATGTGGGATCTTAGTTCCCCAACCAGGGATTGAACCCACGCCCTCAGTAGTGAAAGCGAGGGAGTCCTAACCATTGGACCACCAGGGAATTCTCCTCTTGGTTTTCAAAATGCAGGTAGCAGCCCACTAAATTGGTATAATGGCCCACTATTGGGACACAACTGACAGCTAGAAAAATACTGCCCTCGGCAAATCCATTCGAAGCCCCCAAGCCTCCCTCCCTGACCGTCAGGCTGCAGAGGACCTGTGGGGCCCCAGATCGACAGAGGCCCTTGCTACTCATGTCTAAATATTTAAATGCTGTAAATCAATGAACTACAGTAAAGGAAGTAAAGCACGTAGACCTACCCTGGACTTTTGCGGGGCCAGGAAATACAAATGGAGCCTCTGGCCCTGGCCCAGCTCTCTGTGCAGCCCGCCTTGGGCTGCACCCCACGCCACCTGATGCTTCTGGGACCATAAATTCTCTGCTGCAACTACTCAGGTCTGCAGCTGTAGACAGTAAATAATGACAGGGAGCAACTACGCTCCAGTAAAATTGTATCTACAAATGCAGTCTGCAGGCCGGCTTTGGCCTGCAAGCCGTAGTTATCAATCCTGAGCTGGTGCTTTGGTTTCCCTCACAGAAAAAGTGGGAAGAATATCACTGATCTTATAGGCTGTTCTGAGGACTAGTCATTGAAGCAAATACAACACCTGACCAGTAAGCACTAGGTCCTGTGAACTACTATTACCTTTACAAATACGTTATTTATTTTAGAAAATTGCGGTAAAATAGACATAACAAAAGTTACCACTTTAACCATTTTTAAGTGTGCAGTTTAGTAGCCTTAAGTACATTCACATTGTCGTGCAGCCATCACCACCGTGTGGACACCCAGTTTTCCTAGGACCATTCGTTGGAAAGACTGTCTTTTCGTTCACGGTCTGGCCTTGGCACCCTGTTGAAAATCATTGGACTGTATTTGTGAGGGTTTATTTCGGAACCATCTGTTCTGTTCCATTGGTCTATATGTCTTGTCTTTATGACAGTACCATACTATTTTGATTCCTGTAGCTTTGTAGGAAGTTTTGAAATGAGGAAGAGTGAGGCCTCCAACTTTGTTCTTCTTTTTTGAGATTGTTTTGGCTATTCTGAGTCCATTGAGGTTCCATATGAATTTTAAGATGAATTTTCTATTACTGCAAAAAACGTTGTTAGGATTCTGATAGAGCTTGCATTGAATCTGTAGATGTTACTATTACTTTTTTAAAAGTTTGCCAAAGGGGCATATTGAAATGGTATTTTGCTATATTTTAATATGCATTTCTTTTATTGCAAATAAAACTGGTCATTTGTATCTCTCCTTACTGAACTGCCAGCTATCCTTTGCCCACTTTTTCTATTAGAGTTTTACTATCATGTATATAGAGGGTATTAAGAATATCAACACTTCTTTTGTTACATAAAATCATCGAATACTCACTGGGCACCCCTTTAGATGAGGCCCTGTGTTGGATGTTGGCCTACGTGGTGAGGTGGGAAGAAAGGCCGCAATCCCTGCACCCGTCGGGCAGGAAGGTAAATAGGTAGTAGTGGAAGAATTACCCAAATACATAGTTACAAATTGGGATAAGGACCAGAGTGCTACGAAGGGGATCTGATCTAATCTAGGGTTCAGGGAAGTCTTTTCTCAGGAAGTGACTTTGTAACTGCAGTTCAAAAGATGAGTAGGAAATAGCTAACGATGGTGTGTGGAGTTGGAGAGCGTTCCTGGCAAAGATATTAGCATGTGCAAAGGCCCTGAAGCCAAAGGAGCTGGTGTGTACAAGGACATGAGAGAAGGTAGTTTGAGCTGAAATGTGAAGGATGAGACATAAAGGGAAATGGGAGTCTGGCCTGAAGACTAGACAAATCCAGGTTAAGGCGAGGCATCGTGACAGTTAGTCAGAAACAATTTCCCCTTTCTAGACTCTGGGTTTATGGCTATGAACGACAGCCATCTGAGGCGTAGGCTCTCAGCTTATGGTTTTCTTCTCCTAAGTTCTGCCATTTTCTTGGATGAATTCACCTTCCATCACCCTGGTGCTTTCCTTGATTGGTTCATCCGTTCATCCATTCATTTATTCCACAAATATTCACTGAGGACCTGTGATGTGCAGACTAATAAATAAGCCAATCTCAGATACTGATAAATTCTTAGAGGTGAATTAAGAGGGAAGAAAGTGGGCAGCCCCTGTGGTGCAGCCGGTGTGGCTGGAGCTCTGAGCAGGCACCATGGGGCTGGAATGAGGGGAGGTGCTGCAGAGCCCCCAAGGTGGAGATGGGAACTTTTTCTTCATTTTCCAGGGCAAAGGGAAGTCACAGATGATTTTCAACCAGGAAGTGGTTCCATCAGGTTTATGGTTGGGAAAGTTCCCTGGCTTGGCTGAAGACAATGGAACCAGGGTAGCAGAGTGGACCCCAGAAGTGCTGAGAGGTCATTTCTGGGGTCCAGAGGGTAGATGAGCGTGTCCTGAGAAAGAGTGGCGACAGTGAACACGGAGTGACGTGGATGGATGGCTCCAAGGTGTTCAGGAAGGTCGATCCACAAGACCTGGTGAACGGTGGGTCAGGGGATGAGGTCGGGGGTGGGCGGTAGCCCAGGGTGTAGTCCCAGGTCCTGGAGGGTAGATCTGGAGAGGATACTACTTAATGAGAAATGGAACCCCAGAATGTCCCCGCTGGCAGGGAGGATCTTGAGTTTGGTCTTGGTGAGTTAGTGCTTGGAGGCTCCTGTGCATATAACAAGGTGGAGAAGGTGGAGAAGGGGCAGTATGTGGATTGGAGATATTTCCAGCAGGGGAAACAATAAGGTCTTTAGATCCATTGAACACTGGGAGTCAGAGAGGCAGAAGTGACAAGGGTGGACCGGGGTCTCCAGCTTTACCACCTGGAAAGGTGGTGGTGGCATTTGTGGCAAAAATCTTTCCTTGTTTACCTTTGGCTTTTTACTTTTTTGGGGGCGGGGTTAATTTAGCTCACCCTAGGAGAGTGGTTTGCCTGTACATTTTATGATCGTTAAAGTGAAATGCATGTAGGTCACAGAAATTTGGGGCCACGCTAAACTGATATCCTAGAAATAAAGTCCTCAGTACCTCCGAGAAATAATACAAATCCATGCATTAACCTAAGTTAGTTCTTCTTACACCAGGAGAATGTGAGTTTGCTTATGATAAACTCCCAGACCAAAATCGTTGAATTCCAGGAGCGATTAAGAAAAGTCTCAGACTGTAAATTGACACTGTTACCTGAAAGCCGCACACACCTGCTGAATCACTTTTTAAATGCTCACAAAAACAACAGTTTTTCTTGTTCCCAGTACAGCTTGGAGCCACAAAAATTAATTACATCACCTGCAAAATTAGTCCTGTGTTTTGCATCCAAAGGTCAATGTTCAGACTGAGAAATGGTTTAGTGCTTTCAAACACAGGGCTCAGCACATAAATATTTATCACAGGAGGACAGGAACTCGTTGTACACGCGTGTTGACCTTATCGGGCAGTTACCTGGGGCAACGAATCGTCTGTCTGCTTCCTGTCCCACTTTCTTTTGCCCAAGACCTTGGGCAATTGTTTATTTGACAGAGTGTTCTCTCCCATTCCCTTTCTTCTGGAAATAAAACCACAGGATGCTAAACAAATACATCTCCTGGTCCACCAATACCTGACTTCCGGAGAGGAGAGGGTTCTAGGTGTTTGTTAGAAAGATCCAACAACAGTTATGAAAGAGAAAACCGTGGTTACACCCAGCAGAGAACAGAAAGCATGCATTTCCCCATCCCTGACTTGCTTGTTTTGATTAGTGTTTCCAGTGCTTTCCATGGACTTTATGAAATGTTCAAGCTTTTCATAGTGAAGATGATGTAACAGAGATACGGGCAAGCAACAGCCACGGACCTGATCTGTGGCAAAAGCACAGCCTTCTATTTTATTACTGTTTTCTATGTTTATAAGATGAGAATGTTAGAGAAACTTTGGCCAAGTTGGCTTGAATCTGGCCACATATTTGTTTTGGCCACTCTGAGCTTTCATTTCACAAGTTCTCATACTAACTAGCCCAGGCCATTGTTACTTAAGAAAGCCCAGCTGGGCCGGGTGCCAACGAGTCAGCTCAGCATTTTTCCACATCCTCTTGGTGGTCCCGAAGAATGGTTTTGTGAACCTTCGGATTTAGACTAAAAAAACTCATATGCAGGGAACCTCTGACAACAAGCTATTTTTCAAGTGTTGATTTTCACAGCCTCCAATACTCTGGTTCTCACTAGTCAATCATTAGACACCTGGTGTGGATTTATCAGAATCTATTTCAAGTCTATTAGTCTCTTCTACCTGCTGAGCTACTAACTCTGAAGGTTTTCTAGCAAATCTGCATCGTTATATTTTAATTTGCATTTAATTTTGCATATATATTAATTTGCATTTAATTCAACTGGCCACTTGTCTCTCTCCTTTCTGAATTGCCTGTGGTCCTTTGCCTTTTTCTGTTGGAGTTTTTAATATTACCTACATAAAGGATATTAAGCATATCAACACTTCTTTGTTATATAAAATTACTGACTATCCATTGGGCACTTCTCTGGTCCTGGGCGCTGTGCATGGATTCTTCTATTTGTTCTAAATGTATCGCTTCCAAGCTTCATGAGCTAATCCTTCCAACTAATTTCCCCAAATTTGGTAAATAAACTCTGTTAATATTTAATGACCGCATGAGGACAGGGATTGATCTATCTTGTACATTTTGAATTCTAGCACCTAGATGTGCCTGGACCAAGTAGGCATTTGATAAATATTTGCCTAATGGATAGAAAACCCATGGAGAAATTAGTTTTCCCCGAACCATCCTCTTACTAGGCAAAACAAAACAAAACAAAACAAAAAACAAAAAAACTAACCTTTTCATTCTACCTTCAACATCATCCTCTCCTTGTGATTATTTTAATGGTTCTTCTTCAAGATATTTTCTTGACATACAAGAGTTAAAATGCATATGGCATCCTAGGTGGTACACAAAAGTACGGACATATTTTCAGCTTTGCTCTAAAATCCTGTCTAATGTATTTTATGGGCTTTTGGCCACAGCAATCTATTGGCCAATGTCTTCAATGGAATACTCCACTGTAACTCCCTGAAAACTGATATAATGGAGCTTATTATCCTATAATCATCACTTGTGTTATGATGCCAAGTTTCCCTGATTCATTAACTTGTACTTGTCCTCCCTGAAATGAGTTTTCAGGGCTACGCAAACCCTAAGGCATAGGCAATGCATCACAACTGTGGAATGAACTGAGGAATTCCGGGAGGATGCCTCTTGCTCCAGAACCTCTCCCACATCCGGGTTCAACCGTCCCCGAGTTCCACCCGTGTTCATCCATTTCCTATTTATCGGGCGCTGACTCTGTGTCAGATATTATGTGAGGCACCGGCAGCAGAGATCTGTGCCTGGGGCTAACGATTTCTGGTCATTCTCTTTTAAAAGTAGGTTTGACTGGGATAGACATCATATTAAGCATGGATGCCTTGGTGTGAATTGCTTTATGCGATCCCTCAAGTTCACCGAGCCCGGAAGGGGTGGAGTTGAGATTCCCACCCAGGCAGTCTGGCTCCACGTATCCCAGGAAGTGTCACCCCACCACGTCATCATTTGGGGAGGATACACATGAACAGCAACGATCCTGTCATTCCCCAAACATGCTTGGAATTAACCTCTTGGAATCTGATGAGAAATTGAAGGACTCAGGGGACTTCCCTGGCCATCCGGTGGTTAAGACTCTGTGCTTCCAGTGCAGGGGGCTCAGGTTCAATCCCTGGTTGGGGAACAAAGATCCCGCATGCTGTGTAGTGAGGCCAAAAAAAGAAAGAAATAAAGAAAGAAAGAAATTGAGGTACTCACTCAGAATCTAATTCCAGCTCTAATAGTAAGCAGCTATTATAATTGAATCACTTCAATTCTCCAGTCCCTGTTTTCTCATTAGTAAAACAAGGAGATCAGACCTTCCAGCTCTAACAATCTGTGGTCCTACCTCAACCACAGCATCTCCTTTTGTTATAAGCTTGACTTCTGTGCTCTTCTCTGTAAAATGGAGAGATGTAGACTTCCTTGGCCTATCTTGCTGGGTCGTTGGGCAGATGACTTGAGATAAAAGCTGTGAAGTCATTGAAAATGATAAAGCACGAACTGGATGTAGGTTATAGTCTAGTGACTATATGTCCTCCAATTCTCAGGCCACTGCTACTTTCTCTAGCCTGAATCTCACTTTGAAGTTCAATGAATAAAAATGTACGGAGCATCAACGCTGGGCCTACACTGTTCCAGGCTCTGGAAAAGGAGCAGGCATATGGATCCAGCGCTCAAGGAGCTTAACTTACATTCAAGTGAGAGGTGGACACAAAGACGAGACAACGGAATACACACGTTCATCTAAGACGAGAGAAGCACTGCCAAGGAAGCCAGCTAAAGGCTGAGCCGAAGAGGAAAAGCTCACCCTGGAGAGCTTGATCCATTGGAGGAAGGGCTGTCTAATCTGAGATCTGAAAGCTGCTACCAGAGGTAGAATCGTAACTCCCCGCAAGATATGTCAAAGGCCTAATCCCTAGTACCTGTGAATGTGACCTTATTTGGAAATAGTGTTGTGGCAGAAACAGTTAGTTAAGATGAGGTCATACTGGAGTAGGGTGGGCCCTCACAGGGTATGACCGGTGTCCTTAGAAAAAGAGACAAATGCAAAGAAAAATGCCATGTGGAGACGGAGGCAGAGGCCGGAGTGATGCAGCTAACAGCCAAGGAATGCTGGCAACTTCAGAAGCTGCAACAGACAAGGAAGGAACCTCCTCTTCAGGTTTCTAAAGGAATGCAACTCTATCAACATCTTGATTTTGGACTTCTTGCTTCCAGAACTCCAAGAGAAGAAATTGCTGTTTGAAGTCACTCAGTTTTCAGGCATGTGTTACGGCAGCCCTAGGAAACAAGCGCCAATGCAAAGGAGCCAGGCACACAGAGAATGAGGGCAGAGGGTCCCAGGGCTGAGGAAACAGCATCTGCAATGGCTCTAACGAGGCAAAACCCTTGGCAAACGCAAGGAACCAAGACAAAGCTTACGAGGTCCAGCCCCACCAGGAGCAAGTTCTACTGGGGAACTTGTCTGAGTGTTTGTGATGGTGATGGGAACTGGTGGCGGATGCTCAGCTGCAGAGTGGCAGAACTGGTCAAAAGGGATGGAGGGGGCGGAAGCCTGGGACCGCATCGGGAGGTGGTGGCCCTGCCCGGGGACGGGGGCAGTGAGAGGATGGCAATGCGAGGTTCTGGAGTAAATGTCAGAGAAAAAGCCGCGTAGACTGGGAGTGCATCAGGTGTGGGTGTGCTGAAAGGAGAGGAAGCACAAATATGTTTACATTCTAGACAAATGCTTTAACGAAGTTAGGCTTTGGGCTGGGGGGCAGTGATGCTCTTCATGAGAAGGTCAACACTGGGGAGGAAAAGGTTTGGGTGCGGTGGGGACACAGCAGGCTTGCTGAGCTGGTGACCTGCCTCAGTTTTTCCTCTTACTCATCAAACTTGGCTTCAAATGACTTGGCCAATTCCAAAATTCAAGCCCCCTCGTCCTCCTCAAAAGATTTGTAAGGGGCTTCCCTGGTGGCGCAGTGGTTAAGAATCCACTTGCCAATTCAGGAGACACGAGTTTGAGCCCTGGTCCAGGAAGATCCCACATGCCGCGGAGTAACTAAGCCCGTGGGCCACAACTACTGAGCCTGTGCCCTAGAGCCCATGCACAACTACTGAGCCCGCAAGCCACAACTACTGAAGCCCGCGCACCTGGAGCCCATGCTCCGCAACAAGAGAGGCCACCGCAATAAGCCCTCAACGAAGAGTAGCCCCCGCTCGCCACAACTAGAGAAAAGCCCGTGCGCAGCAACGAAGACCCAATGCAGCCAAAATTAATTAATTAATTAATTAATTAACGAGTTGTAGGAACCCCTGCGGTAGATAATCAGGAGAGCCTCTCATCCCTAAAAGGAGTTTCAATGACGTCCTTTCAAAGGGTGTGATCATTTGACTAATCCTACTGCTTAGAGGAAAATACCCTTGGAATACGTAAGTTCCGGTGTGTTTGTAAAAACAGTCAATCTCATGTCTTCGTAGCCAGACCTTGTGAGCCCAGATTTAGAAAAGCTAGTGTCAACGCATGTCGTAAAGATGCCTCACTTCATTATCAAAGGCTGTTTGCTTATAAATAAATAAGAAATGTATTTTCCCATTCCCATTTAATGAGGAAATTTATAAGCTAACCATGAGCTAAGAGTTTCATGATTGAAACAACCTGTAGCTGAAAATTCATAACCGAGGTGCAGATGGCTGTTTCAGCGCGTGACTCAGTTTTTCTCAGGCTCGGAATAATGTTTGTGATCATAGAAAGAGGGACTAGCTTATGTGGTAGCTATTTTTATAAGAAACGCTTTGTAAGATAAGGCTGGGGGAAATGATTACAAATACAGTGTTTGGGATGGCAATAAAAAGATAGAGGAAACACAACATTGTAAATCAACTATACTTCAATAAAAAAATTAAAATAAAATAGACAACAAGGACGTACTGCATAGCACAGAGAACTATACTCAATATTTTGTAGTAATCTATAAGGGAAAAGAATCTGAAAAAGAATATATATAGACGTATATATGTATATATATATATAACTGAATCACTTTGCTGTACACCTGAAACTAACACAGCATTGTATATCAACTATACTTTCATTAAAAACAATTTTTTAAAAAATAGGTAGAGGCAGCCAGTTCAAACATAGAACTTTTTCTTTTTGTCCATGCTGTGCAGCTTCTGGGATCTCAGTTCCCTGACCAGGGATTGAACACAGGCCACAGCAGTGAAAGCCTGGAATCCTAACCACTAGGCCACCAGGGAATTCCCAATATATTTTAAAACCACACAAACCATCATGTCTGTCCCAGGTGCCCTTTTCTTCTGGCTTTCCTGGGGTGACGTCATCAGCCCTGGGGCTTTACTTATTATCCACATAGGCTGATGACCCCTCAGCTGTGTGGTCAGAGCTTGGTCCCGCTCACGAGCTTCAGGCTGGGTCCCCCCACTTCCTGTTAGTTCCCTGCAGTCAAGGCTCCGGAATCAGACGTGCCGCCACAGAACTCTCAGCTTCCCATGCACACCTGCTTTTCCCAAGTTCCTCCTGAGCAGAAGTGGCACCACCTCCCAACCAGGGCAGCATCAAGCTGCAGTGGCTCTGGTCCTGCAGACACACGCCCCGTCCCCGTTCCCATCGCCATCCCTAGCCTCGTCTCCATCGCCCAGGCTGCCATCATCTGTCACCTGCCTCGTTGCCGAGTCTCCTGCCTTCCAGTCCATTGTCCACACCACAGCCAGGATCATCTTTCAAGAATGCAGATCTATTTATATCACATCCCTTAAAAGAAAGAAAACAGACCTTTGATGTCTCCCCATTTATTACTCCAAAGCTGAAGCCCTTAAATTGACACTCTGGTCTAAGTGAAGGGCCCTCCTCGCCCTTCAGGGATACTTCCTCCTCCAGTCCTCCCTGACCTTGGAGCTGAGTTGAGTGGATGTGGTGCCAGGTGACTCTTCTGTAGGAGCACATGTTTTATAATGCATGGAGATTGCTGATTTACGACGTGAAGCTTACCCACGCACACAGGTGCACAGAAACGTCCATTTCCCTATTCCTTTTCAATCAAAGTCAACTCCAAGCCTCTGTCCTGCCAGGCGAGCGGGAATGTCCATGTTGTTCATTCTTGGAGCTGCTGCCCCTCTCTCCGTCCCAGCCTAGTGCCCTAGCCAGATGAAACACTGGCAGCAGTCCCTCCCATCCAAGGGCCACACTTGGTAACTCAGGACACCCTCGCCCAGCCCACTCTGCTCCTGGCCATTCCTGGACATGGGCATCGCTTTCCAGACAGGTGCCCTGGTGCCCAAGCCGCCCCCAGGAGTAGGGCACAGGGCCACACTCCTCATGGAGTTGATCTCCATCCACTTACCAGTCTCAGCGGCTCTTCCCAACCAGGGGCAGCCAGCTGTGTCTCCCCAAGGAGTTTAGGTTTTTCCAGAGCACAAGGAGGGGGTGGCTTCCAGATAACTTGTACTCACCTGTCCCGCCCCCCACCCCGGGAGGACTCTTGGGAAGGGAGAGGGGAGAATACAGTGAACCCAACACAAATCGGTACCCAGTGATCATCCTGGACCCCATCTCTTCGCTCAGCAGTGGCTCTAAGATGGGCCGTGTCCCTCTTGTTGAATTGCCTCGCCCAGTGCCTGGTAATCAGAGGAAGATCAGGGATAAAGTGTCAATCCATACCTACCAGATGTGCAAAAATCAAGAATTCTGATGGGGCCAAGTGTAAGCGAGGACACAGAGAATCAGGAGTGCTGAGACACTGCAGCGGGTTTGTAAATGGGGCAACCGCTTCGGGGAACAGATCAGAAACATCTAGTAAAGTTTAAAAGCCCATTCCAGCCATCATCAAGAAGTCTACAAATA
The DNA here is from genome assembly GCF_005190385.1 of Monodon monoceros. Taxonomy (NCBI): domain Eukaryota; kingdom Metazoa; phylum Chordata; class Mammalia; order Artiodactyla; family Monodontidae; genus Monodon; species Monodon monoceros. The sequence goes on along the minus strand of NW_021703774.1, from coordinate 174,947,120 downwards.
ACAAATGCTGGAGAGGATGTGGAGAAAAAGGAACCCTCCTACACTGTTGTTGGGAATGTAAATTGGTGCAGCCACTATGGAAAATAGTATGGAGGTTTCTTAAATAAACTAAAAATAGAGCTGCCATATGATCCAGCAATCCCACTCCTGGGCATATAACCAGAAAAGATGAAAACTCTAACTTGAAAGGATACACGCACCCCAATGTTCATAACAGCACTATTTACAATAGCCAAGACATGGAAGCAACCTAAGTGTCCATCGACAGATGAATGGATAAAGATGTGGTGTATATATATACAATGAAATATTACTCAGCCATAAAAAAGAATGAAATAATGCCATTTGCAGCAACACGGATGGACTTAGAGATGATCATACTAAGTGAAGTAAGTCAGACAGAGAGATACAAATATGATAGCACTTACGTGTCGAATCTAAAAACTGATACAAATGAACTTATATACAAAACAGAAATAGACCCACAGACATAGAAAACAAACTTATGGTTACCAAAGGGGAAAGGAGGTGGAGAGGGCTAAATTAGGAGTTTGGGATTGGCAGATACAAACTACTGTATATAAAATAGATAAACAACAAGGACCCACTGTATAGCACAGGGAACTATATTCAATATCTTGTAATAACCTATAAAGGAAAAGAATCTGAAAAAGAATAGATATATATACATATATATGTAAAACTGAATCACTGTGCTGTACACCTGAAACTAACATAACATTGCAAATGACTCTACTACAAACAAAAAATTTTTAAACAAAAAACAAAACTGCTTATTCTGTTCACCAGTCAATTCCACGTACGTGCAGTGAAGCCTAGAGAAACTCTTGCATGTGAGATGTGCACACACAGATGTTCCTGGTATCATTGTTCTTGAGAGCAGAAAGCTGGAAATAACCCACAAGTCCTTCAACAGGTAAAAAGGTAAATAAATCATAAAATAGCCTTATGTAGAATAGAATACAGCTGTGGGCTTCCGTGTCTGCTCATATAACCCCTTAATGGGATTTCGTTAAACTCTGTTCTCCTCATATATTTTTAATTTGACATCTAAAATATCTCAAGTTTAAAAAGGATGCTATAAATATATTTTATTTTATTTATTTTGCTATAAGATTTTAAAAAATTTTTATTGAAATGTATTTGATTTACAATGCTGTATTAGTTTCAGGTGTACAGCAAAGTAGTTCAGTCATACCTATGTATATAAACATATATTTTATTTTTACATTCTCTTCCATTATGGGTTATTACAAAATATTGAGTACAGTTCTCTGTGCTATACAGTGGGTCCTTGTTGTTTATCTATTTTATATATAATAGTTTGTATCTGCTAATCCCAAACTCCTGATCTATACCTCCCCACTTCCTTTCCCCTTCAGTAACCATAAGTTTGTTTTCTATGTCTGTGAGTCTATTTCTGTTTTGTGTGTAAGTTCATTTGTATCATTTTTTTAGATTCCACATGTAAGTGCTATCATACGATATTTGTCTTTGTCTGACTTAACTTTACTTAGCATGATCATCTCTAGGTCCATCCATGTTGCTGCAAATGGCTTTATTTCATTCTTTTTTTTTTTTTTTTTTTGTGGTACGCGGGCCTCTCATTGTTGTGGCCTCTCACTGTTGCGGCCTCTCCCGTTGCGGATCACAGGCTCCGGACGCGCAGGCTCAGCGGCCATGGCTCACGGGCCCAGCCGCTCCGCGGCATGTGGGATCTTCCCGGACCGGGGCACGTACCCATGTCCCCTGCATCGGCAGGCAGACTCTCAACCACTGCGCCACCAGGGAAGCCCCCCACCCCCCCGCCAGACTTTTTAATAATATATCAAAGCTGCCTCTAAAAGTAGAGTTGGAACAAAGATATATTGTACCTATTGCTGGAATCACATAATTTCTTTATATCAAATGCCTTAAGTTGCTACATATAAGTACTGTGGTTTGGGACAGAATCTTAGAATACTGTTTTCCTCTCCTGTGACAGCTGAAACTATGTAGGTACCAAATAGAAAGAAACGTAACAAATATTCCTTTAGCTAGTGACACCCATACCCAAAAAACAACCAAAATTATACCCACAGCGTCTAAAGATCAACAAATAATTTAGACATTACTAGATCCATTTGATGAATGACATGCTACAGCATATCACTTTATAATCAATTTTATAAAAATATGTACTTTCATTTATTTAGAAATTTTAAATGCATATTTAAAATTCTTATATAGTATGTATATTTACATATTTTATAAAATGTCATATTTGTTTTATATTATAATTCTATTTATTTCTGTGACTATGACATTATCAAATATTTTAAATATTACTCCTGCCTACACATGCACGGATACGCACATTCACACATGTGAGAACTGAATACAGTACAGAGAAGTGCTGATGAAATCCTCCAGGGATAAGGAAGCAATCCATCAAAAAAAAACCCCATCCGTTCTATTTTCAAAACATGTTCATCTCCCTTCCCTTCTCTCCATCTCTGCTCACTACCCACATGCAACATTTCTCTCCTGGGCAGCCTTCCTTGCTTTCTCCACTACAGTCCATTCCCTGCACTGCAGCCGGGGTGATCTTTAACAAAGCAAATCAGATGTCATGGTTCCCCTGCATATATCATTCAGTGGTTCCCTTTACACCTAGGATAGAGTCTAAACGCCCTCCCTTAGCCAATAAAACTGTACAAACAGTAGGTTGCCTCTGATTTTACATCCACTTAAAATTATAAACCTTCTCCCCTACCCCTGCACTCCACACTACCCGCACTTTATTCTTTCCATCTCATGTATCGCATTATATACTATATTATGCTACATAATATAAGATTTGATCTCTCTATTATTTAAGTAGTTAATTACTTGTCTTTATTTTTTGGCTGCACCGCGCAGCTTGCAGAATGTTAGTTCCCCGACCAGGGATTGAACCCGGGCCCGGGGCAGTGAAGGTGCGGAGTCCTAACCACTGGACCACCAAGGAATTCCCCTATTTGACTTCCTCTGCCATAAAGTTTCATGAGGTCAGGGATATTTGACCATTTTATTCAATGCTGTGTGTCCCAAGGCAAAGCCTGGCACATGGTTGGAGAACAATAAATATGTGTGAGCGAATGAATGAATGAAGTCCCCTCACTCACCAGAACTGTGAAGGGTTTGAGATGTTAAGCCTGCCACAGTTTCACGGATGCTGGCAGAGGACACGAGACATGCAGGTCAGAGACAAAGGACTTTGTCGTTCACAGCACAGCAGGCAGCAGGGTTTCATGTTTGCCTTGGTCTCTGTTGCGCCTCAAGTCCCGGGCGGACGACACGGAGCCGTCCAGGTGGACATCGCCTGGTCAGCACCCTGACTTTAGGGAACCCAGATCTGTTATAATGGGCACAAACACACCTGCTCTATCTCTGCCCCGGGGGGGGGGGGGTGACATTATCTTTATCATGTTAGACAGTAAACAACCCTGCCCTTTGCCCCAAAGGGACACACTATCTCTGTCTTCCAAGGGTGTTGACTAAACAAACATCCTTGCAAAGAGAATCCAGGGCAAAGGCTGCCCCTGTTCCCAAGACGTGCAGAAATGCAGGACATCTATGGAAATGGTCTCCCAACCTCACTCATGTCATTCTCTGTCACATCATCCTGGTTGGGCTTTTTTTTTTTTTTGAGGGGGGGCGGGGCGGTTTTGCAGCACTTGTCAGTCTTTACAAAGATCTTGTTCATTTATATATTTGTTTCTTGCCAATCTACTGCGCCAACTCCCCACTAGAGCATAAATTCCTTGAGCGCAGTGACCTTCTCTGTGTTGTGCAGGGCTGGCCCCCTGGGCCCCTGGGAAAGGGCTTGTGGAGTGGGGAAACAGACAACACATATATATATATGTGATAATCTTCAAGGGAAAAAACAAACCAAGTACTTTCAGATCAAGATGGCGAGAACTACGACAAAGGTGCCTGGTGTGGATGGGGGTGAGGATGTTGATAGAAGTGGGTGGTCTGAAAGGAGGAGAGGACAATGGGGAACGGGCTTGCTGAGAAAAGATGGAAGCAGAGACATCAGTTAGGAGGCTACTGTAATGGACAGAGCAAGGAAGAAGGGAGAGATGAACGGAAGATGAATTTCCAGTGTTGGCAGCTGAGAAAGCCAGAGGAACCAGGTCAGGAGGAAAGGCACGGACTTGGAAAGTCTTACAGAAAGTAAATGCAGAATTCCCTGGTGGCCCAGTGGTTAGGACCCCATGCTTTCACTGCCGAGGGCGCGGGTTCGATCCCTGCCTGGTCGGGGAACTAAGATTCCACAAGCTGCAAGGCGTGGCCAAAAAAATAAATTTTTTAAAACCCAACAAAACAAACAAAAAAAGAAAGTAAATGCACCTGCAGGAAAAGGTAAGGAGTGAGATAGATGCCTGGCCACACCCAGGCAGGCAGGCCCAACCCCTCAGAGCGCCTCACACTTCGACTGGTTAGTACTGGGTACTTTACATGCACTAACTCATCCCTTGAGGGAATGAGGAAACTGAGGCTAAGTAGCTTCTCCAGGGCCCCATGCGGTGGATCCAGTGAGTTTCCACCATCTGGGCTGGAGCCTACACTCTTCACCCAGCACATACCACAAGTTACGGTGAAGTTCTCTGGACTGGGAATTTACAAGTCCAAACCATAATCTAATAGAACTTGGACAAGGGTATTCAGCTTGTTTCCAAGAAAATACCTGGTCTCTTCTCCCACCCATCAGGAGGTCGTTTACTGCTTCCAGGGCCATCACTCCAGGATGAGGTTCTGAATGTCACACCTGTGAAGAAGGAGAACTGGGCTCTGGCCAGCTAAGCAGGTGCAAGACACTGGTGGCTTCTGGAATTCCAGTGTCCAAAGGTCAAGTGTTCCGAGGAAGTAGCCACTGCTGTGTATGGTGCCCTGTTCCAGCCAAGCTCTCCATCATCACTGTGAGCTGGTGCCACTGGGGAACAAGACAGGCAGGTGCCACGTAGCTCCCTGAAAGGTGACAGAGCACAGGGCACTGGGTCTATGCTGGTATATCTGATCCCCGTTCCTGGCAAGAGGGGGCATCATCTCTGCCCTTGCCCAAGAAGTGGCGGCCAGTAGTCAGTATTGACCTCTACTCCCCTTTGATCGGGAGAGACCTGGGGCCCTGAGCAGCTCAGCTAAAGCCACCCTCTGCCACCTCCAAGCCCAAGAGCCATGTCACCTCTCCCCCACTCACCCAGGAATCCAAGCAGAGAAGCGGGCTCCTGTTCACTCTGTGTAGAGGGTTTTTATACAAGCAACCCCTACTCCCCAATCCATGCCCCTCCAAAAACTGACTCATTTTTAAGAGGCCAATTGCCATGTATGCACCTCATTGGAATATCCTGCTTCCATTGAACCAATGGCCAAAGATGAGCTCTGATAATACAGGGAATTCTTGTTAGTTTGGGGGGGGAGGTTGATAATAAGTGTCTTTTTTTTTTTTTTAAGAATCTTTATCTTTTAGAGATACATACTGAAAATTTTACTGATGAAATCATATCTGCAATTTGCTTCACAGTAATTATGGGGGATGGGGGAGTATTGTCGAAGCTGCAAGATGGGTGTATGGGTTCATGACACTCTTATTTTTATATGCGTTTGTCGTTTCTCGTAATAAAACATTTTAAATCATGTCAACAGATTTTAAAACAAATTTACAATGCAGTTTCCCCATGTTCGCCCTGAATTTCTATCAGTTTCTCTCGCTGAGCTTGGTCAGAGTGTTTCCCTTCCACATTCGCCCTTCCGAGGATGGTTTTGGGGGAGTCCGTTGCTATGATCCGCCTTTGCATGCAGCTGTTAACCTGCCAGTAGCTTTTCTTCTTCGGTAAGAATGGTCTTCTCAAATTGCCCCTAACTAATCAGAGAAAAGACAGCGATTTTCCTTTCTGGCCTTCCTTCACTCTTTTTCCAACAGGAGAAAGAAGCCAAGAATGGGAAGAATTATAATGTGTCACCACACAAAATAAGGAAGGTCTGTGTGCTGGCTTTTCTATTCAGAAGGGAGGGATTTTCTCCTCTAGTCTTGAAAAGGAAACAGCATGTCTGTCTTCTAACAAATATTATTTGCTGCTGGGTACTGCTTACTATTTACACCCATTGCAGGCACTCTGCTGTTTCCCCTAGAAACTACCTATTATCTCAGACATAAACAAGATTAGAAATCAGAGTCCACTGGACCTCTAAAGAACAATGGATCCTTCTAGCTAAAACCTTTTTTAAAGATTTAAGTAGAAAACTTAGAGTTATTGGCTTTATTAAAATCTCTAAAAAGATACTCATCACGGGCTTCCCTCGTGGCGCAGTGGTTGAGGGTCCGCCTGCCGATGCAGGGGACACGGGTTCGTGCCCCGGTCCGGGAAGATATCACATGCCGCGGAGTGGCTGAGCTCGTGAGCCGTGAGCACTGAGTCTGCGCGTCCGGAGCCTGTGCTCCGCAGCAAAAAAAAAAAAAAAAAAAAAAGATACTCATCACAAAAATTAACGTCTTAAAACACTTCCATGACAACTGTTGTAAAATCAGGAACCAGACATGACAGTCGCCACTTGCCTCAGACAAATGTGGATAAGGATCCTGTGGATGACATCTATGTTTCTCTGGGGATGGGGAACCGTGTGATGTTACGATAATGGCTTCAACATGGATGTGAAATTGTGTTCCCCATTCTCCCTTGAGAACATTTTTTGTTTGTTTCACAGTTTATGAATAGTCTCATTGTGGAGATTAGGAAATGTTTAACATATGATCAGTCATGAAAACTTTGATTATTTCAAGAGGGGGGAAATATTTATAAACTCATAGATTAAACAGTAGAAATTGAAAACTGCAAAGCGTATTGACTGCCAGAATCACATAATAGGAGTGAATGTTCCCAAACTCCTAATTGCAAAACCCAGACGAAATGCTCAATGCAGTAGAAACTCTTCTCTTCTGGGGCTATTATTCTTTGCATTCTGATGAAATTAGTTTTCTGGAAGACAACTGGAACGGGAATAAATCTGTCCCTTTCCCTTTTCTCTCATTGAATCTTGCTTCTGGTGGAGTCAGCCTGCTTTCACCACGTTCCCCAGCTCCTCACAGAAGGGGATGGGCTGAGCTTCATAAGCTCGGATCAATGCACCATGGGGACAGCCTGCCATAAAAGTGTCTTCTCTCATTTTCAAGGTAAACAAATGTTATTGCCACCAGGAAATAGGCCAATGAAAAGAATTGTCGGGAACCTGCAAGAGCCGCCCAGGCAGTAATTCTTTTCAGTTTCCAAGGTCATTACCCTTGTTAACCCAACTCAGTGGGACAGAACAAAAAGCTTCTCAAAAGCCCCATAAACAGGAGGCAAATGTATTTCAAATCTGTGACTATAAAGTAATGAAGCTGATTTTTCTTCCTGCTCACAACGCACTTCAGTTTTTCTCTTCTGATCAGTTTGCCTTGTAATTGAATCTTTGTATCCTGTGTTACCAAGTACTCTTTATCTTGAGCTCATTCTGGTGTGGGGGGATGGATGAACGGCCGTAACCCCCAATTCCCCAGTTTAGACAGTAACTGTAGGAGGTAGCAGGGATCACAGATAACTTGGTGAGAAACATGAGTGTCTGATGGTGGAAGATGAAATCCTGTGAAGGTGCCAGGGTCTGTGAAATTTCTGGCGGTCCGGTGGTCTGGAGTGTGCCAGGACTTGCCCTCCAAAGTGAAGGTGTTACCTAGTCCAAGCTAGTACTGCTTGTTGCACGGCAGGCCAGTAAATCAAGAGACAAGGTGTTGGGGCAAGGAATGGTGACTTTATTTGGAAAGCCATCAGACTGAGAAGACAGTGGACTCGTGTCCCAAAGAACCATCTTCCTTGAGTTAGAATTCAGGCTTCTTTTATACTAAAAGGGGAGGGGGGAAAGTCAAACATTTCCTGGTTCCCATCAGACTCTGGAGGGGATGTGTTAATTTCTTCCTTCCTGGAGCCATTCACAGGTTGACCTGGTCAGGATATTCCTGTGAGCTAAACAAATGTATTTTAGCTTAATGCCCATTACATAGGAGGCAGGGTTCTCAGAGATGGACCATTATGTATAATTTAAGCTTATAAGCAACATCCATTTACTGATTAACTTGTAGCAAAAGCAATAGAAGGAAAAGGTTAAAGTAAAAGAAACAGATCCAATATGGAGTCAGATTTGTTCTTCCTTATTACAAAGGGACATCAAGTGAGAAAGAGACACATGTTTTGAAGATCTCTGGGTTTTACAGACCATGTATGGCACATTTAGACAGCCCGTTCTTGCCAGTTTACTGCATGATCCAAAAAGCCATCAGTTTGGAGAGGGCCAAAGAACCAGAGAAGGCACTTCAGTTGGGGCAGGCTACGGTGTGGTGGCTCTGACCCTCAGCGCCTATGGCCCAGCCTCACACCATTGGGAGTTGCCGGTCTTACCATGCACACCAGCCCCCAAAGCACTGGCTTTATAGGATGCTGTGATGGTTAATATTGTGTCAACTTTAACTGGGCCACAAGGTGCCCAGATGTTTGCTCAAACACTAGTCTGGATGTGGCCATGGGGGTGTTTCTGGATGAGATTAACATTGGAATCTGTAGACTCAATAAAGCAGATTGCTCTCCCCCATGTGGTGGGCCCATCCAATCAGGTGAAGGCCTGAATAGAACAAAAAGGCTGACCCTCTTATGAGTAAAGGGGGGACTCCTCCTGCCTGACTGCCTTGATCTGGGACATCAGTCTTCCTCCTGCCTTTGGAGTCAAACTGAAACATTGGCTCTTTCTGGGTCTCAAGCCTGCTAGCATTCAAACTGAAACTATGCCATCAACTCTCTTGTGGTCTCCAGCATCCTGACTGTAGATCTAGGGACTTATCAGCCTCCATAATCACGTGACTCAATCCCTTATAATAAATCTCTATGTACATATACATACATTCTACTGGTTCTGTTTCTCTGCAGAATACTAACTAATACAGATCCTGAAATGACCCTCTGAAAGCTCCATTATGGTGTCAGGTGGGAGTCAAGGGCTTGTGAAGGTGAGAGCTGTCCAGGAGGTAGGACGTCAGGCCTCAACCCAAAGGTCCAGGCTTGGTGCCCTTCTCCCTGTGGCAGAAATACATATGTCTGGGGACCCAGGGGTGGAGGTGAGAGTGATTCAACCCCTCTATTTCTCTCTTTACTTCACAGTTACATATAGCATATGTTTGTGGTGGCTGAATTTGCTTTTGAACCTATAGTCTGCATCACATGCCCATGGAATTCACCAGAGGAAGAACAGGCTTCCTCCAGATCCTGAACTTGAAGCCGGATGCATCTGTGTACGAGTTATTGGGTGTTGGATCATAAAGAGGCTCATTTTCATTTGCATATATAATAGTTGTGTTTTATTTCAGGCTGTTGTGGAATTATTTGCAGGTAAAGCATCATGCACTGTTGTTGGGCAGAGAGGGGTAGATTGGGATGACTGTCTTGTTACTTTCGGTTGCCTGACACTCATCCTTGTCAGGCCCCCGATACAGTGTGTCAGTATCGGTTGGGAACCTGTCCCTCTCCTGTTGGATGCGATCTTCAGAAAACCGCCCACGAAAATGCTCTTCCCTCCCCCGCCAAGGGCTGAGTTGGTGACACCAGTTAGGTTGATCAAATATTCTCTCTCTCTGAAATTAGAGTCCTTATCAGAATTACACAAATGTTTCAAACGGCCAGAGCTGGGTTATCCCAGAGGGGGCAGCCTGATGAAATTGTTACTTTGTTCCTGTTCCCCTAACCCCTGTTCTTGTTCTTTCTAAGCCTGGATCTTCACTTTTACTTTGATCCTTTGAGCTACTCCATCTCCTTCTCATCAATTCCGTTCTCGCTTAAACTTGCCAGAGCTGTTGTCTTTGCTGGTTGAGCACAGGGCAGCCTACAGAGTCACCCTGGGAGGGTGCGTGGTGAGAAGGGAAAAGAGGACTGGAGGAAGGCGGAGAGTCCGTGAGACGGAGGCCAAGGGAGAGATGACGACCAGCAGGAGACTCTGGGGGGACAGTCAGAACCTGAAGGAAGGCCGGGGATGGATAAGTGCCCACTGGGTGTGCTGATGGCTTCACTGTGACCTTGATGAGAGCTCTTTCAGCCTCGTGGTGGGGAAGCTTGGTTGCCGTGGGTGGAGGAGTGAGCGGAAGTGAAGGGGAGGGTAGACAGTGAGCATAGACAATATCTTTTTTTTTTTTTTGAGAATTAAGTTTTAAGAATTAGGTTCCTCCTTTATTTATTTTTTGAAGTACAGTTGATTTACAATGCTGCATTAGTTTCAGGTGTACAGCAAAAGCAGGGTGATTCAGTTATACATATATATATATATGAATATGTATATTCTTTTTCAGATTCATTTCTTTTATAGATTATTACAAAATATCGAGTATTGTTCGCTATGCTATAGGTCCTTCTTCGTTATCTATTTTATATGTATGAGTGTGTATATATGTTAATTCCAAACCCCTAATTTAACCGTCCCCCCGCTTTCCCCGTTGGTAACCATGAGATTGTCTTCTATGTCTGTGGGTCTATTTCTGTATTATATATAAGTTCATTTGTATCATTTTTTTTAGATTCCACATCTAAGTGACATCATATGGTATCTGTCTTTGTCTGGCTTACTTCATTTAGTATGATAATCTCTAGGTCCATCCATGTTACTGCAAATGGCATTATTTCATTCTTTTTTATGGCTACATAATATTCCAGTGTGTGTGTGTGTGTGTGTGTGTGTGTGTGTGTATACCACATCTTCTTTACCTATTCATCTGTGGATGGACACTTAGGTGGCTTCCATATCTTGGTGACAATATCTTAGCTAAGACAGAGGTTGGGCTGCTTTCACAAAGATGACAGCCACTCAGACAGGATGGGAAGTTTATTTCTCATGTCAAAGCCCAGGACCCATCCAGTGGGAGGCTCCGTTCCACAAAATCATGCAGTGGTTCCTCCTACAGCCGGCACTGTCCCCCCACCACCCTGGCTGTCTTCTGGGTCCGTCTGATCAAAGGCAGCTCACACCCTCAGGGCCATGGCCCAGTCCTCAGGGAGGGGAATGAGGAGGAAAGAGCAAGCCATTCCTGAGACGCACAGCAGAGCCGCCATTCCACCACATGCAGACCCCAGGCTGGAGCTCAGCAGCGTGGGCACCCCTGCTGGCGAGAGAGGCTGGCCACACCGACAGCAGCGTGTGGTCAGCCAAAGCCAAGGGGGATTATTTCCAAAAGAAAAAGGGGGACTGGATGACAGGGAGCCAATAGCAGTCACTGCCCCAGCCAAGTGTGCCACGCGGTTGAGCTGTGAGGGAAGGAGATGGGAAAGTAGCTGGAGGAGTGCTGGGTCCCAGGGCCAGGAGATGTTGAAGACACAAGTAGAGATGGCAATAGAGGGAGATCTTGGAGAGGAAGGGGCTGTAGATCAGTGCACAGATGGAGAACTTGGCCTTGGAGAGGATAAGGGATGGAGGAAAAAGTGGAGGAATACAAGGAGCTTTGTGGGCTTGGTGGCTGGCAGCCCAGGGCATCTGTTGGCTGTCATTTTCTGCATAAAATAGGAATGCAAGTCTCCTGCTAAAAATCTAGAGGGAAGGAGAGTGGCTTGGTGTTTGACAGAGGGAGACAGAAATGGTCCTTGTGGGCGGGCTGATTAGGTGAGCACAACGGGATCATCGGCAGGACTCAGAACGTGGGTGAGGTTGACGACCCACCATAACCCTAGTCTTGGTGACTGGGAGATTTCACCAAGGGTGCAAAGCAACCGGGCACATTTTCTGAGAAAGCAGGTAGTTGGGTTCCTCCGGTCAAGGTCCGTATGAGGAAAGAAATGGGGATGACTTTCTTGAATGATGACACAACCACTTCAGTGTGTCTCCCAGAACAAGGTACAGAAAAAGAAAATTTTTTAAGCTTTATTTTCTTTTTTTAAATAAATTTATTTATTATTTATTCTTGGCTGTGTTGGGTCTTCGTTGCTGCGTGCGGGCTCTCTCTAGTTGCAGTGAGCAGGGGCCATTCCTTGTTGTGGTGCGCGGGCTTCTCATTGCAGTGGCTTCTCTTGTTGTGGAACACAGGCTCTAGGCGCACGAGCTCAGTAATTGTGGCACATGGGCTCAGTAGTTGTGGCTCTCGGGCCCTAGAGCACAGGCTCAGTAGTCGTGGCTCACGGGCTTAGTTGCTCCACAGCACGTGGGATCTTCCCGGACCAGGGCTCGAACCCCTGTCCCCTGCATTGGCAGGCGGATTCTTAACCACTGCGCCATGAGAGAAGTCCCTAAGCTTTACTTTCTATGTCAAACTGGAGTTTGTCAGGCAGAGGAGAGAGGAAGGGATTTCCTAACAGAGGGAAAATGTGTGCAAGCCTCTGATCAAGAGAGAGCCAGCCTCCAGAGTCTTAAGCAGGCATTTCACAAAAGAATATATTCAAGTGACCAATAAACATGTCATTCCTACAAGGCACACAAGCAGACATAACTAATTTATACTGTTAGATGTCAGAACAGTGTCACCCGTGTCACCCGTGGTCCTAAAGGGGGCTCTGAAGTGTTGGTAAAGTTCTGTTTCTTGGTCTGGGTACTGGTTATGAGGGTGTGTTGATTTTGTGAAAAATCCATCAAGCTGGACACTTACGGTATATCACACTGTCTTATATTTGAAAAAAAAGGTTTATCTGCTTTGTTTTTTCTAACATAGGTCTGGGGAAGAGTACTGGTGAGAATCATTGCTTCCACAAAGTCAAACTTCTATTTTTTTATTACTTATTTCTTTTTTATTCCTTTTATTTATTTTTTTATTGAAGTATAGTTGAGTTACAATGTTATGTTAATTTCTACGGTACAGCAAAGTGGCTCTGTTATACATATGTGTATTCTCTTTCATCTTCTCTTCCATTATGGTTTATCACAGGTTATTGAATACAGTTCCCTGTGCTGTACAGTAGGGCCTTGCTGTTGACCCATCCTATAGATGCTAGTTTGCATCTGCTAATCCCACACGCCCAATCCTTCCTCTCCCACCCTCCTCCCCCTTGGCAACCACAAGTCTGTTCTCTATGTATTTAGACCTTTTAAACAAACGTATGCATTTCCCTGAATAACAGGCATCATTCATTAATGCGTGACAGGAAGAAGCTCTTTGTTACCTTGAGATGGATGTTGGGGCATGAGCGATGACCCCCTGCCTGGGGGAGATGGGGAAGGCTGGCTGCCCCGCTGTGTGGAGCAGCACAGGAAGGATGTGCCGCTGTCCCGGGTCATCAGTAATTGGGGAGCGTCATGGGTAAATAGTTTTATGGTCCCTAATAGTTTTCTGTAAATGAGAAGTGCCCCTCCTCACTGGGCAATTTAGATACATCTGAGTTAATCCAGGAAAGTCTTATTCACATGAACTACGACACATATGAGTCAAGGGCTAAGTGGCATCCAGAGACTTAACGAGGCTCCGTTATCCTTTCAGTCCTGGGACAGCCGCCCCCAGGGCTGTGTTGAGGTTGGTCGTGCTCTGTGTTGGCCATTTGTGGATGAAGCTTTTAGGGTCACTGGTGGTAGGACAGGGGAGGGCGGGGGACTTCCATAGGCTTCTCTCCTCCCAGATTTAACCACGTTTATCGGCTACATGTCAAGTACAGCCAGAAGGCTTTATGAACATCTTGTTTACTCGTTGGGTTTCCATGAGGAACCAGGTTCCTGAGAAGTGTTCATTACAATAATAACAACAATGACGGTGATGACATTTTTCCTCTAAGTGACGCCCCCAGTTAGGTCTTCTGCAATTTTCCACAAGGTGACTAGTAAGGGAGAAGAAAACCTTTCTCCTGCCTTTATTTTTTTTTGCAGTACGCGGGCCTCTCACTGCTGTGGCCTCTCCCGCCGCGGAGCACAGGCTCCGGACGCGCAGGCTCAGCGGCCATGGCTCACGGGCCCAGCCGCTCCGCGGCATGTGGGATCTTCCCGGACCGGGGCACGAACCCGCGTCCCCTGCATCGGCAGGCGGACTCTCAACCACTGCGCCACCAGGGAAGACCTTCTCTTGCTTTTAAATGGATTCTGGAGTCCACATATGTTCATGAATTTAAGCATGTGTTTTGTAGCCTTTTCCCTGAAAGGCTCAGAGCTGCAAAAAATGTTATCTTGTGATAACATGGTAGAACATAAATTGTTCAAGGTTGAACCTCATGGGCGAATGATTCTCTCTTGGTCCCAGGGGCAACAGATGCTGCTGGGCATCCCCAAGAGGCTTACACAGGCAGTGTCTTTGCTGATTTGAAATTTGCTGACACTAAGAGCACCTTGCATTTACAGAGTAACTTCACATTTCAACAGAGGGCCACCACACCGTGGGATATTTGTGTCAGGGGAAGAAAATAACTTTTGTCATTTTATTGTGGATGAAATGACTCCCAGACATTTATTTCCTGGGGAGAATTAGGCAGATTGCACCAAGTCTCTGAGTAGAGAACAGAAAATGTGTGTTAATATAATGTGGCGTAAGCTGTTTGATGGACATTATTTATTTCACTGCCTGCATTAATGGTACAAATGAGTCATAAATACTATCGAGATATGTGTAGGTTTTTAAACATTAACCTAGAATCTGAAAGTAAGAATAACCAGGAGTTTAGGATAAACTTATAGGGTAAGCGGTTCTATTTTATTTTATTTTATTTTTACATAAAAAATGAAAATTTTATTAGGTGAAAAATACTTTTAAAAGTTAATTACAGGGCTTCCCTGGTGGCGCAGTGGTTAAGAATCTGCCTATGAATTCAGGGGACACGGGTTCGAGCCCTGGTATGGGAGGATCCCATATGCCGCGGAGCAACAAAGCCCGTGGGCCACAACTACTGAGCCTGCGCTCTAGAGCCTTCGAGCCACAGCTACTGAAGCCCGCGAGCCTAGAGCCCATGCTCTGCAACAAGAGAAGCCACTGCAATAAGAGAAGTCACCGCAATGAGAAGCCCATGCACCGCAACAAAGAGTGGCCCCCGATCGCCGCAACGAAAGGAAGTCCGTGCACAGCAACGAAGACCCAACGCAGTCAAAAATAAATAAATAAATAAAATTTATTTTTTTAAAAAATGTTAATTACATATGTTTACATATTCAAGAGATAATACTCTGTGAAACAAATTAAAGGGTAAGTGAAGTAAGCCAAGGTGGCCAGTTGAGGGTTGCTCACTACCCCTGGATTCCAGGAAGCAGCAAGGAGGAAATTGAACATTGGTTTCCGGCAGATCTGGAACATGATCTCATTAGAAATGTGAAATGTGTTCCTTTTTTTTTTTTTTTACCATCTTTGTTGGAGTATAATTGCTTTCCAATGGTGTGTTAGTTTCTGCTTTATAACAAAGTGAATCAGCTATACATATACATATACGCCCATATCTCTTCCCTCTTGCATCTCCCTCCCTCCCACCCTCCCTAACCCACCCCTCCAGGCGGTCACAAAGCACCGAGCTGATCTCCCTGTGCTATGCAGCTGCTTCCCACTAGCCATCAGTTTTACATTTGGTAGTGTGTATATGTGCATGCCACTAAGAGGTTCTATTTTAAATGTGTATAAATGTCACTGAGTCCTCTGTTTAGGTGGGTCTCTGATTACTGTTAAAAGGATAAACTCGTTTAGGAGGAAAATAGTATGCTAATAAAAACATAGATCCCATGTTTCAAGAGAAGTTCTCTGTCAAGATGGATTTTCATCCTTTCATTTTATCCTTCCTTCATTTATAATCAGGTCTTTGCTGGTAGTCTGAATGTCTCACCCCTGATAGACACACACACAGAAGCGAATACCTACAAGAACAAAGAAAACTGAGTTGAATATGCTTATTCCCTGGTCATAATGAAATTCTCAGATCCTCACCCATTATGATAATGGGCCATTCCTATCAAAATAAGGATTCATAATTTTCACTAGATCCACTATTTTGAAGATTTGCACCAAAATACATTTTTAAAAGTATCTACTTGCATCAGACACTGCTGGTCCTCACTTTAAATCCTCTCTTCCTCCCCTCTTACTCTAGTTAGTTCTGAGCAGACTTCTATCCACTTTGCCCAGGGCAGGGGGTAGGGGTCAGGGGGAGGACCACACTTGTCTCAAGCCCAGGTGGGGCCCCTCTGGTAACAGGTGTTGCAGGGGGACCAGTCACCATTGACTCCTGCCCAGCCCAGAGGTGTAGGGAGATAGAGCCTGGGGCCTACTCTTAACCAATGGTGGACAGGAGCTGGTGGATATATTCTTCCCCCATCTTCCCTCGGGAGGACAGTCCTGAGAGTGGTTTCATAAGGCTCCTGAGAGGGTCCCACCAAATGGAAACACCTGGACAACTCAATAACGCATCCTTGAACTGGCCTTCCTCCCTTTTGTGTCTGCCTCTCTGACCCTCACTTCTGCTTCCTGGGCTTACAGTCCCAGGTAAACTACCTTCACACAAGCCTTTCTCAGAACCCAGCTTAAGAGCGACTTGAGTTTATTTCAAGAAAAATCCCCCATTTAATTATTACTTCTATCAACATTCAAATTTCCTACACACAGAAATTAAATGTTAATCTTTCATGACAGTTTTATCAATGAAGCTTTACTGTCTCATAATGACACCTGCTGGAATTGTGTTGGTGATGATTAAATGGTGTGTCTACCTATGAACCTTAGGGGCAGGGTAGGACAGTGGAAGGGAAATGGACTTTGAGTTTCCAGTCAAGCCCCACCTCTTGCTAAATGTGTGTCCTTGGGCAAATCACTTAACCTCTCTGAGCCTCATTTGTGAAATGACATTACCATACAACTAGAAATTAATGACAAATAAAAAATGAAAAGACCTTTCACCTAGAAATTTTAAAACTTCTGATATCTCAAGTCGACAAAGAAATGTAAAATGAAATTGCAGAATGCCTTGAAATAACAATGGTGAAAACACATCAAAATGTCCATGATAGAGAGCTAAAATTGTAACATGTAAAACCTGTATGAGTAAAAATAAAGAGATGAAAATGAATGAGTTAAACACCGAACACAAAATAGAAGACAGACATACAAGAGAGGACAAAAGTTTATCTTTTGAAAATTCAAAGAAAATTGACAACCCTCTGGAAAGCTTGCAAATTCCTAGAGAAAAATATAACTTGTCAAAACTGATTGGAGAAGAAATAGAAAACCCAATCTTCCCTAAATTAGTTTATAGCACACTCCCTATGAGAATATTATCATGTTTTTTCCTAGGACTGGACATGTTAATTATAAAGGTCATTTGGAAGAATAAACAATCAAAATAGCCAGGAAAATCTGCCCCCCGTCCCCCAAAAGAAGTACAATGATGAAGGGTTGGCTAGCACAACAGATATGAAAACACATTCTAAACCTTCTATAATTAAAACATTGTGGTATCACTGCATATATAGACAGGCAAACCAACAGAAAATGCAGAAATAAACACAACTGAGTATAGAAATTTTATATAGATTAAGGTGACATCACAAGTCAGTAGAAAAATTTAAACATGTGATTTGAGATATCCAGAAGGCATATGAAAAAATATTAAATTGAGCCCATTCTTATACCATATGCCAGAATATATTCTGAATGGATCACAGATTTAGATGCAAAATGAAGAAAACGGGCTTCCCTGGTGGCGCAGTGGTTTCGAGTCTGCCTGCCGAGGCATGGGACGCAGGTTCGTGCCCCGGTCCGGGAAGATCCCACATGCCGCGGAGCGGCTGGGCACGTGAGCCATGGCCGCTGAGCCTGCGCGTCCGGAGCCTGTGCTCCGCGGCGGGAGAGGCCACAGCAGTGAGAGGCCCGCGTACCGCAAAAAAAAAAAAAAAAAATGGGGAAATTCTTTCATAAGCTTGGAGTTATAACCAAGAAACTTTCCTTACTATGACAGAAATCCCAGAAGCAGTAAGGAAAAGGACTGACTAATGTGTTTACATAAAAATATAAAATTTGCATAGCCCAGCACACCACAAAGTAAGTAAAAACACAAACAACAAAGTGGGGAAAACATTTACAATTTTTACTGCATAAAAGAGGATTAATATATTAGGTTAAACCATCTGAAATTGCTGGTATTAGACCATTTTTGACCTAACAAAATAGCAATTTCATATGGTTCAACTTA
The DNA here is from genome assembly GCF_005190385.1 of Monodon monoceros. Lineage (NCBI taxonomy): Eukaryota > Metazoa > Chordata > Mammalia > Artiodactyla > Monodontidae > Monodon > Monodon monoceros. The sequence goes on along the minus strand of NW_021703774.1, from coordinate 174,928,950 downwards.
ATAACTAATATATAAAGAATTTCTAAAAAAAAATAAAATGGGCAATACCTCCATAGAATAATAAACCAGAGATATGAACGCACAATTTGATAAATAAAAAAATGCAAATGACTTTTAGGCATATGAGAAGGTGCTAAAGCACATCAAAGAATCTATCCCAAAGATACACTCAAAAATGCCCAAAAGATATGTGCAAAGGCAATTTAGTTCAGCACTATGTGTGATAGCAGAAGACTGGAAACAACCCAAATCTCTTGATATTGAAAGAATAAGTTCTCCAACTTTTATTTTCCGGGATTATCTTGGATATTCTTGGATCTTTGCATTTCTATATACTTTTTTTTTTTTTTTTTTTTTTTTGCGGTACGCGGGCCTCTCACTGTTGTGGCCTCTCCCATTGTGGAGCACAGGCTCCGGACGCGCAGGCTCAGCGGCCATGGCTCACGTGCCCAGCCGCTCCGCGGCATGTGGGATCTTCCTGGACCGGGGCACGAACCCGTGTCCCCTGCATCGGCAGGCGGACCCTCAACCACTGCGCCACCAGGGAAGCCCTCTATATACATTTTTGAATCTGTTTTTCAATACACACACACACACACACACACACACACACGCCCTGCTGAGACCTGTGCTGGGATTACATTGAATCTGCAGGTCAGTTTGGCAGAATTGACATCTTTATTGCGTACTTAATCCATGAACATTTAGTTAGATCTTTTTAAATTAATCTCAATAGTGTTTTATAGTTTTCTGTGTAGAGATCACGAACCCCTTTTGTTAGATTTATTCCTGTGCTTTTGATGTCCTTGGAAACAATTATCAGTATATTTAAAATTCTTTTCTACCCAACCAATCATGAGGTCTGTGAATATGATATTCTATTTCCTGCTTTTGAATCTTCATATCTTTTTTTTTTTCGATTTACTGAACTGGCTAGGACCTACAATATTTGCTATAAGCTTTTTTACATATAATTTATAATATTAAAGATGTTTCCTCTTATTACTAATTTGCTGAAACTGTTCATTATGAATGGATATTAAATTTTATCAAATGATTTTTCTGCATATATTGAGACGATCGTACAAGTTTTCTTCTTCTGATAAGGTAGTAAACCTGAATGGCAAGCTAACCCTGCAGTTCTGAAATAAACCCAATCCGGTCATGATATACTCATCTTTATATGTAATCACTGAAATTGGTTTCAGTTTAGGATCGTCACTTGGCATTTTATAAAACATAGTCACAAGAGAGATTTTTCTTTCTTTTAACACCCTTGTCAAGTTTCAGCACTGAGTTTATGTTGACCTCACAGTGAGTTGGGAAATGTTCCTTCTGTTCCTGTTAGTGTTTTATCTTCCCTAAATATTCGAAAGAATTCACTGATAAAGCCATCTGGGCCTGGAGTATTTTTTGTGGAAAGATTTAAGATTATGGATCCTATTTCTTTAATAGCCATAGGACTAAATATATTTAAGGTATGTTGCATTTTTCTAGGAATTTTAATCTTAATTTTCAAGTTTATTGGCCTAAAGTTATGTATTTGATTCATCTTTTTAACTTCTGTAGGAACTGCAGTGATGTTTTGTGCTGCCTTTCTGACGTTGGTTACTTTCTCTCTTTTTTCCCCATAACTCTTCCCAGGTTCATCTTTTCAAAGAATCAGGTTGAGCTTTGCAGATACTTTCGTTTTCAAGTTCCTTCATGTTTGCCCTTGTATTTATTATTTCTGTCCTTTTACTTTCTTTGGGCTCAGTTTTCCATTCTTTTTCTAATTTTTTTAGTTGAATATTCAGCTCATTGATCTCCAGCCTGTCTTCTTTATGTTTCATATGAGTGGAGGACCTCTTTGGCATAAGTTTGGATAGATGGAATTTCCATTTTCATTCAGTTCAAAATATTTTCTGTTTTGCTTCTAAAAAGTTTTCTTCTTTGACTTTATTTAGAAGCACATTATTTAATTTCCAACTTTTGGGAGGAATTTTCTATTTATCTTTTGCTATTAATTTCTAGCTTAATTCCACTATTTGTAGAGAGCATCCTCTGTACAATTGAATTCTCTGAAATGGGTTGACTTGGCTTAAGGTCCAGCATTTGGTCCATTTTTGTCAGTGCTCCGTGTGCACTTAAAAGAGACGTGGATTCTGCAGTGGGAGACAGTCCTAAAAATACCAATTAAATCAAATTTGTTAATTATGTTAATAAAATCTTTTATATCCTTCTATATACTTAATGATTGTTTTATCTTCTTGTCTATTAGTTATTGAGACAGGTATGTTAAAATCTCCCACTGTAAGAGTGAATTTACTTATAATTGTAATTCTGTCCATTTTTGCCCTATTTTGAGACTGTGGTATCATGCATTTTAGATACAGCGTTATTTTATCTTCCTGACAGAATGACCTTTTTTCATTATGAGATGTTCCTCTGTAGCTGTAACAATTCTCCTTGACATAAAGTCTACCCTGCCTATTATTGAGATTGGGATACCAGCTTTCTTTGGTTCATTTTTTTCATGGTATATGTTTTTCCATCCATTTTACTTTCAACTTTTCTATAACATTATATGTAAGGTGTGTCTCTTGTTAACAGCATATAGTTGAGTTTTTTCATCCAGTTTGATAATCTTTCAATTAATGATATTCTCTTAATTGGTATATCTAGCGTCTTTACATTTGACTTGGTTACTAATATAGTTGGGCTTAATTTTCCCCCCTTTTGTTTCCTTCTTTTGGATTAGATATTTTTTATTATTTCATTTCCTTCCCCAATGGGGGTGGTTATACATTCTTTTACTGTTCTTTTGTTGGTTACCCTAGTGATTACATCCTGTGACCTTGATTTATTAAAATCTAGTATAAATTGTAACTTTATCCCTTCTCAGATAGTGCAAGGGGAAAGACTGTCCCCCTTACCCTCCTGGGTTTGATAACTGAGTCCATGAAATAAAATGTCAACAGGAGAAAAGGTATATACATTTATTGATTTTTAATATTACCTAATATGATTAGGTATACACATATACTAATTTTAATTAACAATTAATTTTATATTAATTCAATACAGTAAATTAATGTCATATCCAAACTGAGGTGAGATTTGAGAGCTTACATACCATCTTAATAGGGGAAAGGGAGCGGGGAGGTAGGTCTCTCAGGGGAGAATGACTGTTTTTCAGGAAAGATGAAGGGGCCCTTAGAAGAACAGATGGGAGGAAGGATAGTTGGTGACAAACTTTGTCTGGGTGTGGTGTCAATTTCTAACTTCCTCTCCTGTGATAAGAGTCCATCTTCCTGGTTCATGAAACTCCCAGGGAGGGAAAGGGGGTTTAAGGCAATTGAGGTCCTGGGACTTCCCTGGTGGCTCAGTGGTTAAGAATCCACCTGCCAGTGCAGGAGACACGGGTTCGAGCCCTGGTCTGGGAAGATCTCACATGCCGCAGAACAAATAAGCCCGTGTGCCACAACTACTGAAGCCCACGCACCTAGAGCCCGTGCTCCGCAACAGGAGAAGCCACCACAATGAGAAGCCTGCACACCACAAAGAAGAATAGCCCCCTGCTCGCCGCAACTAGAGAAAGCCCGCGCGCAGTAACGAAGACCCAACGCAGCCAAAAATAAGTTAATTAATTAATTAATTAAAATAAAAAGTAGAGTAGGGACTTCCTGGTTGTCCAGTGGTTAAGATTCTGCGCTCCCAGTGCAGGGGTCCTAGGTTCAATCCCTGGTTAGGGAATTAGATGCCACACGCCTGCCACAACTGAAGATCCTGCACCCAACAAAGATCCAGTATGACGCAACTAAGACCCAGTGCAGCCAAATAAATAAGTAAATAAATAAATATTGTTTTTTAAAAAAAGACAATTGAGTTCCTTTCAGACGTCTGTCTTTAGACAGATAAAGGGGGTTCAGAGAAGACCTCTCCCTGTTATTTACTGTTTTTTAAATGTTTTCAGCTCAAAATAATCAAGAAACCGAAGTGGCATATTTGGGGGTGGCGTGTCCTGCACTCCTTAACTAAATGATGTACAAGATGGAATTTAACAGAAATTATTATTTTGCGTCTAATTTCTTATTCTGAGTTTCTGGAAGGCAGGAGATGGGAGAGATGCTGTGCTGAGGAACCTTCATTTTCTCTTACGATGCTCATTTGTTTGGAGGATCTGTTACTTCATGGTGCCCCAGAGCTGTCCTCTCCTGTGTCCACGTGTCTCCCCACGTGTCTCCTGCTGTCCCAGAGGAGCCTGTCCCCATGTGGCTCTGCTACACCTATCCACGCAGGCCTGGCATCTTAGCCACATTACATCTGGCGAATTTCATCAGAAGTGTCGTTTTATTTGGAATTTTTATAAACTTGTTTTGTTCATAGCTTCCGACTCACCATGCGTTCCATCCTCCTCCACAGGACACATGGAAATGAAGCCTTTTATGAAGTTTCCCTTTTTCTAAACTGGAAAATTGGCAGCAAATGTGGCTTAGGAGTGAGTCGGAAAGTCTGTCAGGCTGGCCATGTGACCCTTTGGAAGATGAGGGACGTTTACGAGCTTGTTTATAGAAAATGTCAGGGCCAGGGCTGCGTTTACTTGACTCTGCATTGGAATTCTGACCCTTTGATCAGATAAAATCTCATCACAGGCCATTCTCACTGGTTTTCCTGCACAGAACAGCACTCAGATGGGAAGGTGTGAAGCCCCATGAGACAAGCCAGCATTCCGGGGGCAAGTGAATAGAATCCCATCATGATCTGGTTACCTTCCTTTCCTCATAACACTTTACCTCCAAAGCAAATGTTCCCCCGAATGGTCCGTTTCCAGAGAGATCCAGTGTTGGAACATCACAATATTCCTAGGGAGTTTGGGGACAGCTGACAGAGTAGGTAGGATGGATTTGACTCATCTAAGTCCCACACGGTGAAGCTGGAGAGACAGGGACCGTAAAAGTTGGCCAGAGTGCAGCAAGGATGGAGGGAAAACCCTTTCCTTACGTAGAGCTGGTTTCTTGGAGCCAGGGCAAAAGAGTAAGGGCATTACATGAGTTCAAGCCCGGCTCATTTGCTCAGTCTATGTCAGGCACAGTTCTGGATCTGGGGACATAGAGGTGCTTGTGGTCCCCTCCTTAAGTTCAAGGGGCTCCTGGCCCAGGAAGACGGACAGGGCATGGGAGACCAACTCTGTGGGGCTGAATAACTGGGTGGAGGGTGGGACCGAAGAGAGGTTCTAAGGGTGAAGGCTGAGCTGAGCAGGGGATGGGCTCCAGGGAGGGGAGAGAGGGCACCTACAAAGACCTACAAACATCAGTAGTGACCATGACGGGGGGGGGCGGTTCTCAAACTGTGTCAGGTGATGCCACGATTTTAAATGTCTATACTTTACAAAGAGGCAAGAATATCTATAATGCCACTTTAAAAATTTGTTTTTATTTTTATTTTTTGGCTGAGTTGGGTCTTCGTTGCTGTGCGCGGTCTTTCTTTAGTTGCAGCGAGCGGGGGCTACTGTTCGTTGCGGTGCGCGGGCTTCTCACTGCGGCGGCTTCTCTTGCTGCGGAGCATGGGCTCTAGGCGTGCGGGCTTCAGTAGTTGCAGCACACAGGCTCAGTAGTTGTGGCACGTGGGCTTCAGTAGTTGCAGCACGTGGGCTCAGTAGTTGCAACTTGCGGCCTCTAGAGCACAGGCTCAGTAGTTGTGGCTCACGGGCTTAGTTGCTCCATGGCATGTGGGATCTTCTCGGACCAGGGATCGAACCCCTCTCCCCTGCACTGGCAGGCGGATTCTTAACCACTGCGCCACCAGGGAAATCCCTATGATGCCACTTTCTGAATGCGTGACACAGTTCAGAGGTGAGGTGTCCTCCCAAGTATGGTCAGGCATAGTCTCTGATGGTCACAGGCCATGATGCTCTCAGGGAGCTGAGACTGACGGGCATTCTGGCCAGGCTGGAAGCAGAAATGGTCTCCTCCTAGCCTCCTTCACTCACATACCCTGGGCATCCACCCTGCGTCGTCTGGGTTCTGGAACTTTCCTCATAACAACAGCTGGTGGGGTTTGTTTTCTGAATGGGGTGGGGTGGAGTCGTGGTACAGTCTCTCCAGCAGAGGCAGCCCAGGGCTCAGCAGGGCCAGCAGGAGACAAAGGGCAGGACGCACTTGGACTTCATTTCCTTCACATTTTTTACCTCATAGGGCAAGACAATGTGATTTTTCAAGTCCTTTGGACTTTAGCTTGCAAGGGAAATTAACCCTTGCACTTCAATGACTCCCCAGAAATGACAGTGGGAAAGGGGTTGGTATTCACATGTGGAGCCTCTCTGTTTTGCTGGCTTGGACCTTTATGTTGCCATTTAATCTCATGCAGGGCCTCTGATCAGCCATACTGAAGACATTGCTGGAAATAATTAAGATGGAGAGACAGAAGAAGATGTGTTTTCTCAGCCAAGGATTCAAAGTGCCCTTGGCATTAGCTTCAATACTCTTTTTACCCATTTCAGCGTCTGCGGAGGCCAAATTGACTGGAATAGATCTTAGGACTCTGTAGCAGTCCTGAGGCCCCCCAACAAGAGCAAAGAATGGCATTTGGGTGCGGGGAGTGGTGTCTTAGGACAGCCCTGTGGGCCAAGGAGCGAGTTCTCTGATGAGCACGTTAGGAGGAGGAACAGACATGCTCAGCTGAGCCCCGCTCTCTCTGGAGCGATGTGTAACAAATAGTTGATTACATAGTGATCAAAAACTATCAACATGGTGGAAAGCAAGTTCTCCTAGATGTCTTCATGACTTGAAGTGTGGTAGAGCTCTGACTCTCTCTTCCCCTAATGCCCTTTCAGATTTGAAATGAACACTGTGAGCTGGCTAACGGTGGGGACTCGGTACCTACTTACTGACTGAGTCACAAGGAGATCTCTGAACCTTCCAAGAAATGTATCCTAACCATCCAGATTGAGATGGTTCCAATAATAGTTGTTCTCATTGGTTATTGATGACTAGATTGATGACAGCCCAGAAGGAGGTCTCTAGTGACATAACGCAGGACTCAGACATCTAAGGTCTCTTTAACCCCTCCAAAAATGTATTCTCTTAAAAGTGTGTTATGTTAGGGCTTCCCTGGTGGCGCAGTGGTTGAGAGTCACCTGCCGATGCAGGGGACGCAGGTTCGTGCCCCGGTCCTGGAAGATCCCACATGCCGCGGAGCGGCTGGGCCCGTGATCCATGGCCGCTGAGCCTGCGTGTCCGGAGGCTGTGCTCCGCAACGGGAGAGGCTACAGCAGTGAGAGGCCCACATACCGCAGAAAAAAAAAAAAGAAGTTTAAAAAAAGTGTGTTATGTTAGGTTTGATAGTCGATAGGTCACAAATAACCCCAAAGCTGAGGGGTCAAACACGACTATGAAAAAATCCAGTGAAGGTGGCTCTCCTCCAATCCTCCACTGGTAACTCAGGGATCTTGTCTGTTCCCATCTCCCATCTCTGCCATCTAGAAGTTCTTTGTTAATAGCCCCTGAGAATGAGAGAGAAAGGGTGCAGGGAGCTCACACCTGCTCTTAAATGCTTTGAACTGATAGTAACCAATAGCTTCCACTCACATTCCCATTGGCCAGGACTCAAGTCACATGAGCCCACCCTACCACAAGGGATGCTGGGAAATATAGTCTTTCTGGGTCCCCAGTAAGAAGAAATGGCGTGGTGAATGTTTTCTAACATTCTCCAGGTCCTGTGTACATTGAAAACAATTGTCTTCATTGTATTTAATTGTATTAAGACCTATCAGGAGACATACAAAACTCCATAAAATCAACTCACTTTTGACTAAGACAAATAACTTTGCTCAAGATGAAACCCGGGTCTTCTGTGGATGAAAGTTTTCCTCTAGCCAGTTCTCTACTTTTACAATTGCTTATTTCTAAGTCTGACCCAAAGCAAGAGGTTTGATCCTGCGCAGGTAGAAGCCAATGACTCTAGACTGTTTTTAGATGACCACAAGCAACAAATGGGGCCACTATGATTTGTACATTTGCATGTGTGAACGTCTTGGTGGCTAAAGGATGGGGAACACACGTTTCCAAGGAGTTCTCCAGCACCTGAAAGAAGCAGAATGTTTGCAGTAATTAACTGCCTTATAAAAGTTGAAAGCTGTATAAAGCAAAAAAATTAAAGTTCTTTAAATTTTAATACTTATTTTAAATGTCTAAACAAGTACCCAGCAATTAAGAAACCCCATGCTTAATAAAAACACACCTCTGCAGGAGAAGCATTTGTTCCTTGGCGGGATTATGCTGATAACAGTCATAAACTCAGCCCCAGAGAGTGGTTTGCTTCCCTGAGCCCTGGTGCTGCCTGGAGTTGAAGCTGACGAAGACCAATGATGAAAACCGGGTTGACATAGTAAACAGAGCCCATGCAGGCCTTTAAGAGACGCCTGAGCGTAAGACGTGTATATTCTTTTAAAATTGTTCAATGTGAGCAATGGTGAGATTTCACTGGTCTGCAGAATCCCGTGACTCATGCTAAGGGTAATCACAGTTATGAGATCAGGAAGCTATCATTTTATCTCCAAGCACCGTTCACAGAAGGAAATAGCCACTGGCAAATGGAGCAAGAGATTTGTGAAAACCAGTAGAAAGATTTTGTAGCAAAATATTTTTCGTAACATATAAAGAGCCAGGAGCTGCAGGTGCCCACGCAGGAGAAAATGAGGTTGGAGGTATGACCTGGCCATGCCAAAATGGGTGGATGTCATCCTGAGCTCGGAATGCAGAAGTCAATCCGTTGGGATGGTAAGTCTGGTTCTTGAGATTATGCAGATAGAGACCCATCCAGTTTCAGGAGAGGAACCCAGCAGGTGTGGTACCCCGCGGCACTCTCAGGGGATGCCCTGGCCCCTCATGAGAAATCTTCAGGACAATGGTACACAGAGGAGGTAGGCATTGCAGGCACCAAGTGGTATAAATTTGCACAGTTAATTGGGAGAACACTTTTAAGCAGAGAAGCAGCAAAGCACATAGAACCCTCTGAGCTCTGGCTATGCCCTGGAGAGGTGAGCTTAGGGCAAGTGTAATAGCACTGGGAGCCTCATGGAAGGGGCTCCAAGACAGGGACCCTGTCGCATTGACACCCAGATATTCACAGGGAATGGGGCAGGGAAATGTCTAGGAGATTTTGTGACAGTGGACCTTTCTGGTTGAAGAAATGGCCTTGTAGGGAATTCCCTGGCAGTCCAGTGGTTAGGACCCGGTGCTTAAAGTGCCATGGCCCAGGGTTCAATCTCTGGTCGGGGAACTAAGGTCTTACAAGACACACCGTGTGGGGGGGGGAAAAAAAAGACCTGTTTTATTCCTTCTCTATATTATAATTAAGTCATTATGCTGAAATTAGCTACTTTACCTGTGGATGTCATCAGGAGAATGAAGGGGCATGGGGTCTGTTTGGGCTGAGAATTTGAGAATCACTGATGTCAAGGAACAAACAAGGAGCTCTAGAGGGAGAAGATAATTAGGAGATCTTTCGCTGGGCTTGCTATCTAAAAACCTAGTCATCTTGGGCAAGTTACTTCTTCTCTCCAGACCTGGGTTCCTCGTTTTTGACGTGCTGAGGCTGTACCACATCACCTTGTAGAAACTTCCCATTTGGGACTTTGTGATACACATGTGGAGCTGCCTGCAAGCCCCAAAGCCACTGGCTGTGATTGAAATACAATTAAAAATAGATCTGGGGCTTCCCTGGTGGCGCAGTGGTTGCGAGTCCACCTGCCAATCCAGGGGACGTGGATTCGTGCCCCGGTCCAGGAAGATCCCACATGCCGTGGAGTGGCTGGGTCCGTGAGCCATGGCCACTGAGCCTGCGCGTCCGGAGCCTGTGCTCCGCAACGGGAGAGGCCACGGCAGTGAGAGGCCCGCGTACCGCAAAAAAAAAAAAAAAAAAAAAGATCTGGAAGTAACTTTTAAAAGCAATTTACAATGTTAAATATGATATACAAGACCTCTTGAAACATATGACTGAAAACTTTACATTCTCAGTTTTTCAACAAACACCTTGAATGCTGTTTTCCAAGAGAGAATTCTTATAACAAGTAAGCAGAGTGTCTGAAGACTGACTACATCTCTAGGATTCCCTGGAGATGCCAATTCCAGTTGTTTCCAAAACGAAGAATCCTCTCTGCTCTCCTGCCCTGAAAGATGACTTCACCCCAGTTCCTCAGAGTGGTTAGCAAAAGTCCTTATGACCTCCAGAAGCCCCTCTCAGCAGCCTCTGGAATTTTCTGTGTGGAAAGGAGTCAGCAACTTGCTTTATGAACTTCTCCAGTGATGCTTCTTAGAGGAAGCACCAGGACGTGGCCCAGTTTCACTGGTGAGACTGAAGCAGGAGATAGATGGGCCCCAGGCTGAGCAGCTGGAGTTTGTCCCTTGTGGACAGATACACCAAGATAAAGACAATAGCAGGAGAGAGGAGAAGCTGAGCCCTGCCCAGATAAGAGAGAAAGAGACCACATATTCCTCATTCTCGAAGTCAAGGAGCCCTTCCCGACTACACATGCCCAGAAAGGCTCCTTGGAGGTCAAAAGGAAGGGGGAACCAGACCGCAGTAGGTGATGTCAACCTACCCATAGGCCTCTTTGCTAGAGTCCATCTTGGGTAAGAGATGCGTGCACACACAGGGGAGGACCCTGAGATAAACCAAATACAGACTCAGAACCAGGCAAAGCAAGATGATCTGTCAAAGGAAGAAATGCCCCACATAAGTAAGTGATTCAAACTATCACGAGGGCTCGACTCTCTTTCTAAGCCCACCGCTGTGTCTAACCACACGTACCCTTTTTCCTCCTAATAAATACTTTACTTGTTTCATTACTTGCCGTCTCTTTGTTGGAATTCATTTCTACAAAGCTGACGGGCCAGGGGTCTTATCACTGGCCACTGGCCCTGGCAGTCTAGTGGCTAGGTTTCAGCGCTCTCACTGCCGTGGCCCGACTTCAATCTCTGGCCAGGGAACTGAAATGCTGCTTCAAGGCCAATCGAGATCAAGACCGGCAGCAGATACAGTCTTGGCTAGTTTGGGGCTCGAGCTGCCCCAAGCTGAGCGGGGTCATCACCGTTCTCTAGCTGCCCAGAGGCAGACCTCAAGGTTATTGAATTGGCTGTTTCCAAAATGTTGGCCCTCGAGCAAAGAATCTAATTTTATTTGAACGAGACGACTTCTGCTGATCAGGTGCCTCCTGAATGGGTAAGGCGGATCCTCTGAGCCTCGTGAAAAAAACAAGTTTAATGGAGTAAAAACAATCTCTTTAAGGACAAGAACAACGTGGGCTGTGTTGAGGCCACAAGCGGAATTTCGCTCAGTGGGAGCAAACGTTTTCGCCGGAGAAAGGATTATGGGGCTCTTGAGGGAGGTTTCCAAGAAACAGAAAAAGAGTCCCAATTCAAGTTGGATAAATAATGAGGTGTCTGTCTGTTGGCAACTGAAATGTTGGGCCCAAGTGTAGCTGTAAATATGGGCGGGATGAATGCGCTGTAAGAGGCGGATTCATTGAAGGGGAAAGCAAAGCACTTTAATTGAGGCCAAGCGACTCACAAACAGGGGGAACATCGTGGTGGAAGGGCGGAGTGGAGATTGGTGGAGGTGGGAGGGTCCCAGTGCACCCCGGTTGGTCAAGTTTAAATGAAGACAAAGCCCTTTGCCTCCAAACCCTGATTGCGGACACAATGCTACAGCGAGTGATGCCCGGAGAGTTGTAACTTCTGCTCCGCTGAGGTTCGAAAGCACCTGACTGATGTTGCTGGGAAAATGAGAAGTCGGGAGACAATACTTTAAATTGTGAAAAACAAACAAACAATGAAGAGCCCAAAGTTATCCAGAAATCTTTCAGTTCTACTGCCCTGTAAATTATTGAGGGAGTTCCTTCCTGGATAACAAGAACTATTTAATAGGACCCTTCCAAGCTCGTAATTACTTCAAAGATCTTTCTTTAGCCACAAAACGTCTTGGGACTTGGTTCTAAATCACAGCTCGACGTTAAAACGTCCCAGTGATGCGTGAACACGGTGATCCAGGGGAGAAGACACTGTGCTTCACTCCTCCTCCTCACACAGAAAGAACACTGAGTACGTGTGCTGGGTGTTTTGTTTTAAAGGACTGTGCTGGGATTTTTGCTCTGGAAACTTATTTTTATTACAAAAGGAGCACATGCTCAGTGTAAAACAACCCCACGAAGAGTACTGAAGTGGCTGAATTACAAGGTTAATGTTGCGTGTCCTGCCCAATACCACTGCCCAAGGGTAGACAGACAGTATTGTAGTTCAGTGTAGATCATTCCAGACCCTTTCTTTGCATATACAAACTACGTGAACATGTACCTCTTTTTCCTCTAAGTTTCTGGGTAGAAAATTAAGAGCAACATTTAAGCATTCCTTTCTCTTGAGCTGTTTTTGACAGCTAAGTGATAGTTTGAACGATGATCTAAACCAGAAGGCTTTCTCTCAGGAAGTCATCCTGCTAAATGCCAGGTGTTAGAGTCAGAGCCACATATTTTTACCTTTTGGGGGAGGTCGAAAAGGAAATATGGAGGAGCAATATCACTTAAAACTAGAAGGACGGGGCTTCCCTGGTGGCGCAGTGGTTGAGAGTCCACCTGCCGATGCAGGGAACACGGGTTCGTGCCCCGGCCCGGGAAGATCCCTCATGCCGCCGAGCGGCTGGGCCTGTGAGCCATGGCCGCTGGGCCTGTGCGTCCGGAGCCTGTGCTCCGCAACGGGAGAGGCCACAACAGTGAGAGGCCCGTGTACCACACACACACAAAAAAAACTAGAAGGACAAAAGGGATGAACCCTAACCCTAACCCTAATCATCCAAAGCTCACAGGAGCTTGGCTCCTCAACGTATGGTCACAGTTCCATCTGCCCAGAAGCACCAGGATGCTTGTTAAACTTGCCAACCCAGATGTACTGAATCAGAATCTCTGGGGGAATAGTAACAAGCATTTTTAAAAAGCACGCCAATTGGACCCGAGTCACACCAAAGGGTGAAAACTGTTGTCCAGGAGAACAGAGGAAAGAAGAAGAAAAAAGTCCTGTCTCTGTTCCCTGGGGCTTATTTCAGGCCACCCAGTGGCAAAGGAAACATCAAGGCCCAAAGATGAGAACGGGGACCCAAGGGGTCTCATAGCCTTGGACAGCCAATGTGTAGGCTGAAATCAAATGCAAAGGTGAGGCCTCCAATGCAGAGGAGTTGAGGATTTCCAAAGCTAGAATAAGTACTTTTTGATGTTCTAAATCAAAGTGAGGAGTATTGAGAAGCGAAAATGTGCTAAGTATCATGGGGGGCCAACAGACTTATTTAGGGACAAAAGACAAACACAAGTGACACAATATTGAACAGTGTAAGCCACTGTACAATTAGGAGCTAAATAATGTGACCTGGACAAGCAAGTTCAGAAGAGACAGATGAAGGTTAGAGAAGTAAGGCAAAACTTCAAGAATTGGTAGGATTTGAATACATCACTGGGAAAAGCAGTGAACCAGGAAAGAGCAGCTTATATTCACAGACAAGTATGGTTCCGGGGTTATGGGATCAGATCACACCAGTTGAAGAGGGTAATGAATCTGAGTGGACAGAGGGAAGATGATGGAGGACCCAGAAAATTAGGCAGAAAGTTTAGGTTTCATGATGTAAGAAATGGCCATAGATACTTTCATTAGATATTTAGGAAGCGTCAGTCCATCTATGCTGCAAGGACAGATCATCTTGCACCAATGGACACTCCTGTAGAAGCAGCTAATACTTACCTCCCAAATCTCTGTGGGTTCCTAAGTGTGATCTAAGTTTTCCTTGGTGATTCACCAAGCAAGGAGCAGAGCTGGAGAAAAAAATCAAGGATTTTGGTTTTGGACTTGATAAGTTTGAGGTGCCTATTAGATATCTAAGTGGAGAATTCAAGCGGGCAGTTGGATATAAATGTCTAAAGAATGGGGAGATATCAAAAGGGGAGAAGATAGGGTAGAGATAGTATTTAGCTGGTGATTAGTGCATCAAGGGACCCTCTCAGCTTGCCCTGCTCCACTTCCGCTGGTTAGCAGCAGAATGCTACCTGAAAGTGTATCTGTTCCCTTGTTCAAACCATCTCCAAGTTCCAAAATCCAAATCTCTGAACATGACCAAGCCCCAGGTCCCTGTCACTAGCTCTCAGCCATATTTTTTTACTTAGTTGTCTTGCCAAAATGTTTAACTCAACGATAATGAAAATACTGTGTGTCAAAATTCGTGGGATGCATCTGAAGTCATGCTTAGAGAAATGCTTATATTAGGAGAGGAACAGCCAAAACATCAACAACCTAATTATTAATCTCAAGAAGTTAGTAAACAAATAGCAAATTAAACCCAAAGAAAGTTGAAGGAAGGAAATAATACAGATAAATGCAAAAATTAATGAATTAGAAAGTAAGCATAGGGAGTTCCCTTGTGGTGCAGTGGATAAGACTCTGCGCTCCCAATGCAGGGGGCCCGGATTCAATCCCTCCTCAGGGAACTAGATCTCACATGCATGCCGCAACTAAGAGTTTGCATGCCACAACTAAGGAGCCCTCGTGCTGCAACTAAGGAGCCCTTGAACTGCAACTAAGGAGCCTGCCTGCTGCAACATGCCTGCTGCAACTAAGGAGCCCACGAGCCACAACTAAGGAGCCTGCCTCCCACAACTAAGACCCAGTGCAGCCAAATAAATAAATATTAAAACAAAAAAAGAAAGTAAGCATAGAGAGGATCAACAAAATGGGTTATTTGAAGAGACTAATTGATAAATCCCTGGCAAGACTGATTAAGAAAAAAGAAAGACTGAATAATTTATATCAGGAACGAAAAAATGGGACTGTATTAGTCTTCTGGGGCTGTCACAATGCAGTACCACTGACAAGGTGGCTTAAACAACAGAAATTTATTTTCTCAGTCATGGAGGCTAGAAGTCCAAGATCAAGGTGTCAGCAGGGTTGGTTCCAGGGCAAGATCTATTCCAGGCCTCTCCCCTTGGCATGTAGATGGCCATATTCTCCCTGTGTCTTCACATGTCTTCTTTCTGTGGGTGTCTCTGTTCTAATCTTTTCTTCTTATAAGGACACCAGTCATATTTGATTAAGGACCACCCATATGACCTCATTTTACCTTAATTACCTCTTTTAAAGGTCCTATCTCTAGAGACAGTCACATTCTGAGGTATTAGGGGTTAGGACTTCAATATATGAACTTGGGGAGGGAGGAGGAGACACAATTCAGCCCATAACAGGGACATTACTACAGATCTTATAGACATCAAAAAGGTCATAATAGGATATTATAAACAAACTTGTACCAAAAAATTTTTTTAATTAAGATGAAGTGGACAATTTCCTTGGAAAACACATATTCCCAAACAATCACAAAAAGAAATGGAAAATCCGAATAGCCTACAATTATTAAGAAATTGAATTCACAATTTTAAATTTTTCCACAAAGAAAGTTCCAGGCCCAGCTGGCTCACTGGTGAGTTCATCTAAACAGTTAACAAGAATATAATGCCAATATTACCCAAATTCTTCCTGGAAATAGAAAAAAAAAAGAGGAGAGAGAAGCACCCTTTAATCCGTTTTATGAAGTCAGCATGACATTGAAAGCAAAACCTGATAAGACATTTTTAAAAAGGAAACTTACAGATTAATCTCTCTTAAGCAAAATATTAGCAAGGCAGGGACTTCCCTGGTGGTCTAGTGGTAAAGAATCCACCTTCCAGTGCAGGGTACATGGGTTCGATCCCTGGTAGGGGAACTAAGATCCCACCTGCCGTGGGGCAACTAAGCCCACATGCCACAACTAGAGCCCGTGTGCCACAGCTACAGAGCCTACACGCTTTGGAGCCCATGCACCACAACTAGAAAGAAGCCCACGCACCACAACAAAGAGCCCGCATGCTGCAACTAAGACCTGATGCAGACAAAAATATAAATAAATAAATAAATATTTTTTAAAAGATCTGTAAGTCCTGTATATCATGAAACATTAATGAGAGAAATTTTAAAAGACCTAAATAAATGGATATATATATGTATATGTATGTGTGTGTGTATATATATATATATATATATGTATATAAAATGTTCATAGATTGGATATTGCAAATATTTCAATCCTTCCGGATCAGTCTATCATTTTAAAATCCCAAAGTTTAAAAATCCCAGAGTTTTTAAAATAAATATATATTATGGATATTGAAAGACTGATTCTTAAACATGCACAATAAATGTCCATGAACAGTCAGAAAAATTTTAAGGAAGCACAAAGTTGGAGAACTTACTCTACCAGATGTAGACTTACCATAAAGCTATGTGCACATATAGGCTAATGGACCAATTGAACAGAATACAGTCCAGGAACAGACCCCACATATGGTATTTTATTTGTGCCAAAGATGGCACTGTAGAATAGTAAGGAAAGGACATTCTTCAATAAATGGTGCTCAGTCAAGCAGATATTCATATGAAAAAAATTAAGCTTGGCACTCGCCTTATACTAAAAGTGAAGTCAATTCTTGATAAATTGTAGGCCTATACACAGAAGGTCAAAAATAAAATTTCTAGAAGATAACATAGGAGAATATATTCATAACCTTAGGTAAGGAAAGATTTCTTAAGTTTTGGAAGTCCTAGCCACAGCAATCAGAGAAGAAAAGGGAATAAAAGGAATCCAAATTGGAAAAGCAGTAAAAATGTCACTGTTTTCAGATGACATGATACTATACATAGAAAATCCTAAAGATACCACCAGAAAACTACTAGAGCTAATCAATGAATTTAGTAAAGTTGCAGGGTGGAAATTCATACACAGAAATCCCTTGCATTCCTATACACTAACAACAAAGGATTGGAAAGAGAAATTAAGGAAACAATCCCATTTACCATTGCAACAAAGAATAAAATACCTCAGAATAAACCTACCTACTGAGGCAAAAGACCTGTATGCAGAAAACTATAAGATACTGATGAAAGAAATCAAAGACGACACAAACAGATAGAGAGATATACCATGTTCTTGGATTGGAAGAATCAATATTGTGAAAATGACTATACTACCCAAAACAATCTATAGATTCAATGCAATCCCTATCAAATTACCAATGGCATTTTTCACAGAACTAGAACAAAAAATTGTACAATTTGTATGGAAACACAAAAGACCCCGAATAGCCAAAACAATCTTGAGAAAGAAAAACGGAGCTGGAGGAATCCAGCTCCCTGAGTTCAGACTATATGACAAAGCTACAGTAATCAAGACAGTATGGTACTGACACAAAAACAGAAATATAGATAAATGGAACAGGATAGAAAGCCCAGAGATAAACCCACACACCTATGGTCACCTAATCTATGATAAAGGAGGCAAGAATATACAATGGAGAAAAGACAGCTTCTTCAATAAGTGGTGCTGGGAAAACTGGAGAGCTACATGTAAAAGAATGAAATTAGAACACTCTTTAACGCCATACACAAAAATAAACTCAAAATGGATTAAAGACCTAAATGTAAGGCCAGACACTATAAAACTCTTAGAGGAAAATGTAGGCAGAACACTCTTTGACATAAATCGCAGCAAGATCTTTTTTGACTAACATCCTAGAGTAATGAAAACAAAAATAAACAAATGGTACCTAATGAAACTTAAAAGCTTTTGCACAGCAAAAGAAACCATAAACAAGATGAAAAGACAACCCTCAGAATGGGAGAACATATTTGCAAACGAAACAACTGACAAAGGATTAATCTCCAAAATATGCAAACAGCTCATGCAGCGCAAACAACCCAATCAGAAAATGGGCAGAAGACCTAAATAGACATTTCTCCAAAGAAGACATACAGATGGGCAAGAGGCACATGAAAAGACACTCTACATCACTAATTATTAGAGAATTGTGAATCAAAACAATACAATGATGTATCACCTCACACTGGTCAGAATGGCCATCATCAAAAAATCTTCAAACAATAAATGCTGGAGAGGGTGCGGAGAAAAGCCACTATGGAGAACAGTATGGAGGTTCCTTAATAAACTAAAAATAGAACTACCATATATGACCAGCAATCCCACTACTGGGCATATACCCAAAGGAAACCATAATTTAAAAGACACATACTCCCTAATGTTCACTGCAGCCCTATTTACAATAGCCAGGACATGGAAGCAACCTAAGTGTCCATCAACAGAGGAATGGATAAAAAAGAAGTGGTACATATATACAATGGAATATTATTCAGCCATAAAAAGGAACGAAACTGGGACATTTGTAGAGACGTGGATGGACCTAGAGACTGTCATACAGAGTGAAGTAAGTCAGAAAGAGAAAAACAAATATCGTATATTAATGCATATATGTGGAATCTAGAAAAATGGTATAGATGATCTTATTTGCAAAACAGAAATAGAGACACAGACTTAGAGAACAAAAAACATATGGATAACAAGGGGGAAAGGGGAGTGGGATGAACTGGGAGATTGAGATTGACATATATACACTACTATGTATAAAATAGGTAACTAATGAGAACCTACAGTATAGCACAGGGCACTCTACTCAGTGCTCTGTGGTGACCTAAATTGGAAGGAAATCCAAAAAGAGGGGACATATGTATACGTAGAGCTGATTCACTTTGATGTACAGTAGAAACTAACACAACATAGTAAAGCAACTATACTCCAATAAAAATTAATTAAAAAATAAAATTTCTAGAAGATAACATAGGAGAATATGTTCATAACCTTAGGTAAGGAAAGATTTCTTTCATAGGACACCAAAAAAAGAAAAAAAGAAAGAAATTGATGATTTGAACATCTTACAGGAAAAACCCAAACGAACTTTTTGGCCAACCCAATACATTAAAATTAAGAATATGGGGCTTCCCTGGTGGCACAGTGGTTGGGGGTCGCCTGCCGATGCAGGGGACACGGGTTCGTGCCCCGGTCCGGGAAGATCCCACATGCCGCAGAGCGGCTGGACCCGTGAGCCATGGCCGCTGAGCCTGCGTGTCCGGAGCCTGTGCTCTGCAACGGGAGAGGCCACAACAGTGAGAGGCTCGCGTACCGCAAAAAAAAAAAAAAAAAAAAAAAAGAATATGCAAAAGGTTTAAATATAAATACAAAACAAATTCTTATAAATCAGCTTATAATCCAATAGAAATATGGGGAAAATGTTTGATCAGGTACTTTACAGAGGAGATACTGAGATGACTAATGAACATATGAAGAGATGCTCAGCCTTATTAGTCACAGGGAAATGTAAATTAAAACCACCATTGTACACCAGACGGCTAAAAGTAAAAGACAAACAATACCAAATTGTGCTAAGTATGTAAGCAATACACACTGCCGTTAGGAGTGCACATTTGTACACCTTTTGGAAAACTGTTGAGATTATCTACTAAAGGTCAACATATATTTACCCTGAAGTGCCATTTCTGAATATATACCCAAAAGAAATGCGTGCATATATATACCAAAAACATGTATTACCGTGTCCAAGTAGCATTATTATAATAACCCTAAAATAGAAACAGCCCACATGTCTGTCAACAGAAGGATGGATTAATACCTTAGGATATATCCACACATTACAACGCTGAAAATGAACCAGAGCCACGTGGATGACTTTCAAAATCAAAATGATCAACAACAACAAAAACCCAGACACAAAAGAACACATACTTCTGATCTTATTTACACAAAAAAATTTTTAAAAGGCTGAACTAGGGAATTCCCTGGCGGTCTAGTGGTTAGGACTCGGTGCTCTCATTGCTGGAGCCCCAGGTTCCATCCCGCTTCTGAGAACTAAGATCCCGCAAGCCGAGCATCTCAGCCAAATACTGAAGAAAAGAAAGAAGAAAAGGCTGAACTAAACCCTAGAATTTAAGGATGCATGCTGCTGTACAGAAAGACTCGGGCTTGCCAGTCTGTAAACAGTGTCCTGCCCAGCAGGAAAGAAGGGCTTTGCACCAGAGCGTCACTAAACCCACTACTTAGTTCAGCTGCCTTTTTCCTTTCTTTTGTAGTAAGACTTTCCAGGTGAAGGAAGCAGTGCATTGATTTAAATCCTGGTACAAGCCCTGCATCTTGCTGCATACCGTCACTCTGAGTAGCACAGCTGTGTATGTCCTAGGTTCACCTGGGTTCGCTCGTAGCTGCAGTAGACGGTTCCCACCATGCTGACAGTTTCCCACCTCAAGCTGCTGAGGTTTCTCCAGCACCTTGAGAGTCTGCACCTCCTCCAAAAGGTGCAGCTACAGTGCAGGGTAGCTAAGGCCCTCAGTGGCACCCCTCCACCAGAAGGGACTGGAAGATGGTAAATAAATGCCTCAGCGATCCATCCTACAGCAGGACAATGATAAAGCTTGTTCCATTTGTCTTCTCAGGGCGCCCCAATATGACTGAGCCCCAGTTGCCCACACTAGTGACCTGGTCATTCATGTGTTTGTTATATTAGGTTTTCTCCCTTCCCCATCTTATTCTCCTTACTCCTGCTTCCTGGAATCACCTCCTACCAGCTTGGGCAGGAGAGGGGGGAGCAAACTAAGACGTGGGCATGTCTGTTACACCTATTTTTTAAAAAGCCTGAAAGCAATGAACATAAAAGTCAGAAAAGTGATTACCTCTTGGCAGAGACTGAGAGCAGAAGAGCTGGGTGATAGAGACAGCACGAGATGGATTTCTAGGGGGTTGGCAAATATTCTGTCTAGACCTGACTGTGGTTCCACGTGTGTGATAAATCATGGAGCTGTTCGTTTTGTTTTTTGCACTTTTCGGTTATATTTCGTAATACAAAAGTTTAATAATTCATGGGCATGAAGATAAAAGATTAAAATCATTTGAAAACTTAATAGGTCTTAAATGTATTAGTTGTATAAATAATGGTTAAGTGTTAGAAAGTCCCGTTTAGTAGATTCAGAATTTTGACATATTGAACACATAGGTAAAGCACAAAAGCCACCGGAAACTTTCAAGATCCCAGTGAGCATAACCCAGGAGCTTCCGCTCTCAAGACCTGCCCAAAGGTTGGCTTGCACTTCTCATGAATGTTGGGTGTTCACTGCTCTCTCAGGGGGACAGCAAATCAAAGTTGAGCTCGGCAGGCACTGGCCAGCAGCCCAAGCCTGGGGTTCCTGATCACCTGGCCGCTTCGAGAAAGAGGTTCTCGGGCGCCCCCGGGTAGGCTTCTTTCGCCAGGGTCCGGGAGCTGTCTCAACAGGGCTGCCAGATGGAGCACATCAAAATACAGGATGCCAGGGCTTCCCTGGTGGCGCAGTGGTTGAGAGTCTGCCTGCCGATGCAGGGGACACGGGTTCGTGCCCCGGTCCGGGAAGATCCCACATGCCGCGGAGAGGCTGGGCCCGTGAGCCATGGCCGCTGAGCCTGCGCGTCCGGAGCCTGTGCTCCGCAACGGGAGAGGCCACAGCAGTGAGAGGCCCGTGTACTGCAAAAAAAAACAAAAACAAAAATACAGGATGCCAAATATTGCCTGGAACGTGCTGAGACGTAAGAATTATTTGATGTTTAACTGAAATTTGAATTTAATTGGGCGTCCTGCGTTCTCTCAGGTGACCCTGTGTCCCCGTGCGGCTGTATCCCAGCCCACGGACGAGGTGTCCACAGCCATCCTGGGTGCCACCGCCTTGATTCTAGAACCTGAGTCCAACATCCTTCAGCTCTAGCACAGCCTGACATCCAGACACTGGGTCCTTGCTCTGGCTCAGCTCAGATTCTAGCCACAACCCCTTTGTCCCAGCCTTTGGATGGCCCAGAGTCCAGGGTTTGGTGCCATAGGCTCCCTACAAGGAGGGCATATGTTCGGAAATAGTCTGAGAGTTCCCAGGCCCGTCCATAACATTTCGTTTTAACCCATAACATACCTGTGCAGACACAAGAGTAACCACACAGCTTCCACTGATGCCATCCTGTGTAGATCAAATAAACGTGTTTGAGCGTCTACCATGTGTTTGGCCCTCTGCGCGCCAGGCTCTGCAGGAGGGTGCAAAAGGAGTTGGATTATCCTGCCCTCCTGGAATTTGCAATGCAGACTCTGTGCATGTGTGTGTGAGTGTGTGTGTGTGTGTGTGTGTGTGTGTGTGTAGGGCACGGAAGCTTCCCTGAAGAGTGAAAAGCAGTGCTGAATGAAGGACACCCGGAATCTGTTAACTCTGCATAAATGAAGGGAAGGCACCTTTCTCTACAACACTTGTGGAAGCACGCGCTTTCACCAGCACGTGCGTGTGCACGCACGCACACACACATGCACACACACACACTCCTGCAGCTCTGGTACTGCCCGGTCCTCCTGAACTGGGAGCCAAAAGGCAGCCTTACGGACAAACGGTCGATGGATGGGCAGGGGCGGCTGGAGGAGACAGAGAGGCTGAGAAAGGAGGGTGGAGCCCAGGCTGTGAGGTCTGTGCTGGTCTGATGATGCCGCCCCCCTCTCTCTCCTAGCCTGACCTGTGGAAAGCAGGCACTCCACAAACACTCGCTGGATGAACCTATGAGTGACCCCAAGCCTAACTGCGAACACTGCAGTCCTCAGGTGCTGCCGGAGGCTTGGGCCCCAGGGTCACTCAGTCCTGGGTTCGAGTCCCGGTTCAAGTCCAGCTCCAACCGTGAGTGCCAAGTGACGCTCACCAAGCTTCAGGCTTCCGGATCCAAAAAACATGGCAGGGGTTTTGCCCACTTCTAAAGGTAGGATGATTAAATGAGGTTTAAAGTACATAAAAGCCTTAACACAAGGCCTAGCACAAGATCTGTTTTTAAAAATGTAATTCATAAAAAAAAAAAAATGTAGCTGTGTGCTTTGCAGAAAAAGTATGTTTACAAAGTTAAAAAAAAAAAGAATTCAGCCATAGAACCATGAATCCTTGCGAGGGCGGAAAATGCTTTAAAAGCACAATCTCTCCTTCCCTTTGTGCCAGAGAAATACTAGACATGCCTCTGGCTCCCCCGCCGGCCCTCCCAGGCGCTGACGGAGAAGGTGGGGCTCTCCCACCACCTTGTGGACGCCCCGGAATGGCAGGTGACCGCCGCTGCTGCGGGGACCCACCTGGGGTCACCTCCCACCCTCCCCCTCCCCTTCCCTCTCTAGCATTGGAGTCCCAGCCGTTGGCTGAGCTGTTCCCACCACACTCAGGGGTGCAAAGGAACCGGCGTCCAGTTATTTATCGGTGGCTGATCTGGGCTTTGTCATGAACCATCACCAACTGCAGGCGTGGAGGGCATGACGGGTAGGCACAAACTTTGATCAAACCTGATATAAAGTTGAGTTCAGTCGGATCCTTTGAACCGTCCCTTTGGGTCTGACTTGGTCTCTTTAAGGTAACGGCCTCTGGGGCCTTGGTCCTCCTGTCCCTCTAGGGTGCGGCTGGGGGCAGGGCGGGGCTCGTGTGACCCCCTGGCCACAGGCTGGTCACCGTGTGCACTGCGGGGGCCAAGGGGATTTGGCGGACCCCTGATTTCCAGGTTCTGCTGTGAAGTGGGTGGGGCCCTGCCTGGCCCTGTAGAGCCCTCTGCATCTCTCTGCTGGCCCCCAGCCGCCCCGTATTCTCACTGCCCTCCCCCACTGAGGCGGAGTATCCCCCCCTTCAGGTCATCCCCCCACAAGGGGCCTTCGCAGCTTTCAGTCCTGAGCAGGACCCACTCCTGCCCTCCCCCAACAGACTCCTGCCAGGGTTGGCGGAGGGCTGAGCCTTTACCCCCAGGGGTCCTCTCCACGCAGCCCCCCGTCGGCTTGGCCTCCTCCCAGCCTGCTGCCTCTGCCTTCCTTCCACGGTGCCCAGGGATGGCGGGTGGGCTTCGCTTGTTCCCTGCATGCCCTGTCTCCCTCTTTCCACTCTGGACTCCTGTCTAGACCCACGGATAAGACAGGGAATCTCATCCACAGAGGGGGAGAAACACCGAGGTCCAGTCTGACCTTGGAGGGTTAAGAAAGGAAGCTTCTAACCTTGTAAGGTTAAAAGAGGTCAAAGGAATTTTTTAAGTCCTTTCTTTCTCAACAACACCTAGATTTCAAGCCTTTTCTCGGGCTGCAGAATCCTATTTTGAATATCAGAAAGGAGGTATTAACTTTTGTTTTCTTAGCATCCCCAGCGGTCCCCTCCCTCCCCTCCCTCCCCTCCTCCAAGCTGATAAAAGCTAAATAAGCAGCTGGCACAGTACCTCTCACACCCACTTCCTCCAGGCCCTTCAGCCTCCCGTGAGGCTGGGTGTGACTGTGTCACTGAGTCCCGGCCAATGGAATGAGTGGGATGTGGGCCTCTTGCTAGCCGGGCTCAGGCAGAGCCCAGACGGAAGGACCCTGGGTCCCTGAATGACGCTTTGGAGGTCCCCTGTGCATCAGAAACACCCCTTTGGACTTCACAGGAGCCAAAAATAAGCGCCCATTGTGTTAAGCTCTTGGGATGTTGAGGTTTATAAGTTACAGCTGTGAGCTCTGCGCTAACGAAATAGCAGGTCATTGTGCGTAAAGACAAAATAGAAAAACACATTGGTATTTTTTCCAAACTGTTACTCCTGTTTAGAGATATGATAAGATGGAACCAGTCCCCTGATGGCTCATCCTCCCCCACCTGACCAGTGACCGATGGGGCGTCATTCCTCCGTGCTACGTCTCTCCCTGCTGATGTCACTGTCCACAGTTTGGCCTCCCGCGTGCAAGTGATTCTCGAAAGACCGTCTCTGATCTCCAGACCTGTCTCTAGGGGCCTCCGTGCCTCAAAGGTCCCTCGAACTCATTCTGTATCAAAGCTACCCGGTGACTCGCCCCGCCAGCCCAAATGCTCTCCTCTCCTTTGCCTGGGTGCTCAGGCGGGACACCTCCCTCCCTCCTCCCCATGCCCCCCACCTTCAACCTGTCACCAAGCCCTGTTGGTTTCACCCGCAAATGCCTAGGCAATCCACCACCTCTGTCTCTCCACCATCACTCACAGCGTCTCCTGCCTGGGCAGTTCTCTAAGATCCTCCCTGGTGCGCCCACCTGGGTCCCCTGATCCATTCGAACCCACTTTTCCACTCTGAGCTACATGATCTTTGCAAAATATGAATATGATTTATGACACCCACTCCACTGCACTGGACCCATCTAAGCTTCTCCTTATTCTTAGAAAATGACACAGTCCACGAGGCCCACAGCCTGAGCCCAAGCTGCCTCTCCAGCCCACCCCCAACTCACCTAGGCATCCCAGCCCCACTGGCTCTGTGCTCACCCTGCCCCCTCCTGTCACAGGAGCTCTGCACATGCTGCCCCCTCTACTCAGCATTAGCACGCCTGTCCAGGGTCACTTCCTCAAGGACCCCCGGCCCTCCCATCAAAGTCACATCCCCTTATTATAAACTTTCCTAGAGCCACACGTCTTCCCCCAGTAGCACTTTGTGCTTTGTAATTTCACTACAGACTGTACAGTATACTTACTTGCTCTGTCATTGATTCAATCCAGCTCCTACCCCAGGACCTTTGCACTTGCTCGTCCCTCCGCCTGGCATGACCTTCCCCCAGACATCAGCACAGTTAACGCCCTCACCTCGTCCAAGTCTTTCTTCAAATGTCACCTTCTGGGTGGGGACTCATCAACAACCCTATTTAAACTGCAGTGCCCCCCCCAACCCCCAGCCCCACACTCCCTAAGCCCCTTCTCTGGGGATGACTGTCTTCTGACTTACCATGTATTTATGTTATTTGTCTTGTTCAGTGTGTCTCTCCCTCTCTACAATGTCATGCCACAGGGCCAGAAACTTTTGCCTGTTTGTTCACTGTTGTATCCCCAGTCCCTAGGGTAGAGCTGGGACAGAGTAGCACCTGGTACATCGGTTAAGGGAATAAGTGAATGCAGTATAATATTTCTAGGCAAGATCAACTTATTCTGTACAGTGGGCAGTGTCCAGAGCACACAGTGCTTTTAGGGATCCTCAAATATGGGTTCATTTCTTTTAAAATCAGAAGGGGGAAAATAAAAGAACTCTTAGGCCAAGGGAAATGTTTTAATATACAGCATTAATATATTAATCTTTAAACCAACACAGCTGTAAAATAAAATTATATATATAATAATATAAAATTATTGTATATTATATATAATTATAATATATAATATACAATTATAATGTATATTATATATATTTAATATATATAATTATATATACATATATATATATATATATATTTCTTTTTATGGAGAAAGGGGCCCACCAAGGCCAGAACGCCTCAGCCCGCGGAAGTCATAGCGGGCCTGTTTCTGGAGCTTTCCTTGCAGACTCTGCCGGCCTTTAAACTTCAGGAGGATGAGCGACTGGCGAGGGGTGGGGGCCCTGCGCGGGGTCCAGCGCCTCCGCGGCGGACTGCAGGGCGGTGCCGCTTTAAGGATGCTCTGCGGGTACCGGCGGTAGGCGGCGAGGATGAAGCCTGGCTAGGATGCAGCCGTGACGTCACGGCCCCGCCCCGCGGGGTGATGCTGCAGGAGCAGTGGCGGGCCGGGGGCGGCCGGGCCGGGACCCGAGCTGCGACCGGGGCAGGCAGGACCCCGGCCTCGGAAAGGGATGCCTCCTGGCTGGACCCACAGGTACCTCCATTTCCTCCTGTGCCCTCCGCACAGCTTCCCGGCTCTGTGCTGGGAGAGTCGCGGCTTAGGCCCCAGGGTAATCAGAGTGCCAGGATTGGGACTGGAGGTTGGCACCGAGACCTTTGTTCCCCTTGGATGTCTAATTAATTGAACTGTCAGTGGAGCCCACGTCTCGCCCCCTGAGTGCAGAACTCTCCCGCCCTGAGAAGGGTAGCAGTTGGGTGACAGATTTATTTCACATTTGCAAGGAAAGAGATCGAACACTGGAATTTGCCCCAGGCTTAAGCTCTGCTTATGGGTGCCGGAGGCCTGTTCCCGGGTCACCTGGGCAGGTGTCATCCGCTTCCGGTTCACCTCCCGCCAGAGGCTTAATGAATGCTCTGGATGGCTGGGGCCCTGGGATAATCTGTCTCAGCATCCCAGGATTAAGTTTATGATGAGCACCAAGGGTTTCTGCTTTCTCGTCAAGGGTAACATGCTGAGGCTGAGACGGGAGGGTTACAGCAGTTCGGTTCATTCTGTCCACGACAAGTCGTTTGTGGGGTTATCGTAATGCTTTTGTTTTTCAGTTTTTATAGGGAAGTAGAACCAGGTGCTGATGAAAGTTCAATGTGTGCCTCACCGGGGGTTTGGGGATCAGTTGGCCGTCAGGCAGGGGCTAGATTGCCACAGATCAAAAGTGAGAAGTGGGCGGCACACAATTGAGCAAGTAGCTGATTAAATACATCCCCTGAAGTCCATAGAGCCCTTTACTGGTCTGGGAAGATTTCCTTGAAGTATAAACTTTGAGAATTGGTAGAAGGAAGGACAGGGAAGGGCTGTGGCCCCATGTCACCCCACAGTTGGAAGCCTGGTTTCACGTAGAGAAATGAGGAAACGACTTGAGGTCAGAGTGGGGTAATTTTAAGCATTCGAATTACATGGACGTTGTTTATTTTTATGAATCTATTGCCGCTTAGTCATCCCGTAACACAATTTGAGGGATTCATTCCTTGAAACATCCTCTGTATTCTAGAAGCACAGTGGACCCAGCATATAACCTGGGGGGTCCAGGAATATGTGCACATTTTGGGGGGGCTGAGTAAACGGTAATACAGTGTGATCGAGATGGTCTGATGAATATTTGTATTAAAATTCTATTTTACTAGTTTACATTTTACTTTCTTTTTTATAACATTCAAAAGTGAATTTTCAGTAGTTCTTAGAATAAACTTCCGTGGACAGCTTTTAATATATGTATTTTTAAATAAAAGTGGTAACCCTGATCGCCCAAACTTGAAGGGGAAGCCTTAGTGAAGACTCTGTTCAAGCTCAGGTTTAATTCCGGTTCAGATGTGTGTCGGGGGGCGGGGTGTAGGATGGGGGCGGTGAGGGTCTCACTTTTGCTAGGACGGGCTGCAGGCTGTGTTTTAAAGCTGGAGGTGGTGGGCAGGTGATGGTGAAATTGTCACATCACAGGTAGAGACATGGACTATTTACATAGTCCATTTTAAGTGGGTCAGATATCCTCCCTTTTCAAAAATATACTTCCGCCTTATGCTGTGTGAGGCTAAAATTCTTCCAGACGGGGCCCATGGTTCTTCATTCTAAAATGAAAGGGAAGGTTTCTAACGCGTGTTCACTTAAGTTCACTTTATGGGGGTAAAATGCCAACAGGAAAGAGAGGCGTCCTGTGCCTGAAGGGGCAGGTAGAGAGGCACAGAGGGAGTTAGCTACCGAGGCAGGTGCAGGGCTGTGCCCAGACAGGTGAAGTCAGGTTAAGCTCTCTGACACACCTGGGCTAAGTTCTTCCTTCTGACTTCTAAGGAGACAGTCTTATAATGCGGTGTTCCAGCAGGTCCTCTATTTCTATGATCTTAATGAATGAAGCTCCAGGGTCAGCTAACAACCACCTGGGTTTGTGAAGGCAAGACCAGCCATCTTTTCTCGAGTATTTACTATGTACAAGGGCCTGAGTGAGACCCGTGAGGAACATAAACAAGATGCTTTTAGCTTAAAAGTTTAATTTTTTAAAAACTTGACTTAATCTTCATAAGTGGATTATGTTTTTAGTGAAGTATTACTTGTCTGCATAGTTCTTAGGTACCCTCTGCTCTTGTTGTAGAGGAGAGCGTGAGATTTTTTTAAGGTCATAAGATATACCTTTTCTAGAAGCGAGAGCAGACTGATTCGCTGGTTATGTCATTCCCTGTCATCTTGGTGTGAAATCTACCTCGTACCAAGTCTTCCTGGTCAACTAATCCCTTCTTGATGGGTTCATCTCTCATCACCACATCGCCACTGTGCCCAACTGGTGCACAGAGCTCCTTTGCATGGGTGGTTCCCACTGCTTAGCATGTCTTTCCTCCACTGTTTCACCTAACTTGAGGGCAAGAACTATGTCTTTCTTTTATCTCTATAAATTCAGTGTCTTGTTATTCAGTACTCAGCCAAATGGGAGGATGGGTGGGTAGGTGGGCAAGTGGAAGGATGTATGGATGGATGGATGGATGGATGGATGGATGGATGGATGTTTGAAAGAGTGGATGGGTAGACGGGTAGGTTGGGTAGATTAGAGGACGGGTGGTGGATATGTATATGGATGGGTGGATATGTGGATGTGGATGGATGGGTGGATGGGTGGGAAGATGGGTAGGTGGATGGGTGGATGGATGGATGGATTGGTGGATGGTTTATTGCGTTAACATGTTGCGTTCTGAATCCTGCTGGGACGTCTCCAGAATAAATCATTTCTACCACTGGTGTCTTCTGAAGAGAAGGAAGACAATCCCCGAGTGGGTGGGGTAGTGGGGGAGTTTGGGATGCACATCTGGAGTGATAAGGAATTTCAGAGTGATTCATAAAGAAGTTATCGACTAGCAAGAGTGTGATGGAGGGTGTACAGTAAGTTAAAGTCAGAAATAAGGGCCTCATTTCTAAAGATTAAAAACTAATTTTGATGGGGCTTCCCTGGTGGCGCAGTGGTTGAGAGTCCGCCTGCCGATGCAGGGGACACGGGTTCGTGCCCCGGTCTGGGAAGATCCCACATGCCGCGGAGCGGCTGGGCCCGTGAGCCATGGCCGCTGAGCCCGCACGTCTGGAGCCTGTGCTCCGCAACGGGAGAGGCCACAACAGTGAGAGGCCCGCGTACCGCAAAAAAAAAAAAAAAAAACTAACTAATTTTGAAAGAAAGCCTCTACTATTTATCTCGGTAAATAACAAGTGTTCTTGTAAGGAAACCTATCAATGTTGGGAATGTCGTCTCGGGTTTAGGGCCTACTTCCCAGGAAGGACTCCAAAGGAAATTTAGGCGATTGCTTTTTTGTGATACAGATGAGGTGAGCTGTGTCACAGAGGTCAAACCCAATGCAGAACTTCCCCCTCTCATGTTTTTATCTGTCTCTTTCCCTCTGATCTTAGTAGCTTTCCTCTCCCTGTGCTTAGTAAAATTGACATTGGCTAAAACGCACAGGTCAACATGCTGGAATCTATTCCTTTAATATTTACAATCTAGATTCATTTCTAAGCAGTGAAAACAGTTGGATGCCCAAGGGCAGGTCTCCGAGTGGCACACATTGTAAACCCCAGGGAGGTGGGGGACAGAGGAGGCAGGAGTGTCTGTGAATTAACCTACACGCCTGCTAATTCCCTACCCAGGGCGAGGGCGTTGCAAAAATTCCTCAAAAAAATAATTTGAGGATGGAGGAAAATCTATTTCTCACCCTCCCGGATTCTTTCTGTCCCTCACTTTTTTTTTTTTTTTTTTTTGTAAACTGTATCCCTATTCAGTGTGTTGCCTATAACAAGCAGGATTCAGGGAGTCAGTTTATTTCTTTAAAGAGAGCATTTCAAACACTATGAAAGTCTCAGTTCTCCTGACTCGACTGAAGATTCATTTGTCCAGCTGATGTAAAAGGAAAAGACTTGAGTTGAACTCATTTGGCGGCTTTTAGGCTTGGGTCCTCCAGCTTAGGGTGGAGAGGAAACCCAGGTATTAGGGAGGGTGTGACTCTCCATCCCGAGAAGGAAGGGCTGTCCCCTCACCACTTACAAGCGCTCAGGGTGCCTGTGAGTCCTGTCTCCCCCCAGGGTGCCTGGTCTCCCCCTCTGCTCCCCTGGGGCCTGCAGGGAAGGGCAAAATTAGCCCTGGAAATGGGCCACAGGTCCTAACATAGCTCGGCAACCTTTGCGGCCTGAGGGCAGCCACGGGGCTCTTGGTGGCTCCCACTCTTCGTGGTTCTTTGCTGGGCCCTCCCGGTACAGCCTGTCTGGGGAACCGTCCCTTTGAGTTTTAGTGCAGGGACCTGAAGGATTTGATCCTCTCTCTGGCTGTGGTCTCCCCGGGCAGGCGGGCTGCCCCGATGCGAAAGTGAGGCCCAGGGACACCGTCCATACAGCAGGCTCCACTCTGGGGGCTCGGTGTCGGCTCTACGGGACCCCCGAGTGAACTCACCTTTCCCACGTGGACGAGTGAGCGGTGCCACGGGGGGTGGAGGGACAGAGCCACCGGGACAAATGAGCTCGCGTGGTGGAGGCCCCGCGGGTGACGGCTGCCCCCAAACGGGCTTTCCCCACAGGAGCACCCACCGGCTCCCCCTACGATGACCTCCCCGGTGAGCAGCGCCCCTCCGGGAGAGGCCCTCTTCCCCTCCTTGACCCCTCAGGACCTCTGGAGGCCCCCGATCGCCAGTTACTCGGGGTCCATGACCCGGCACATCAGCCACCGGGCCAACAACTTCAAACGACACCCCAAGAGGAGGAAGTGCATCCGGCCATCGCCGCCCCCGCCCCCTAACACCCCGTGTCCAGTCGAGCTGGTGGGCTTCGGGGACCTGCACCCCCAGAGGTCCTTCCGGGAGCTGCTCTTCAACGGCTGCGTCCTCTTCGGCATCGAGTTCAGCTACGCCATGGAGACGGCGTACGTGACCCCGGTGCTCCTGCAGATGGGCCTTCCCGACCAGCTCTACAGCCTCGTGTGGTTCGTCAGCCCCATCCTCGGTGAGCCCCCACTCGGCCCGCCCGTGATGGCCTCCGAAACCTCCCCAGAAGCTTCCAGAAACCTCAGTGGAGGAAGCTTGAGGGTCCCCAGGGGGACAAGGGAGGGGCCAGAGTAAGTCCCCCAGTTGTGTGGGGCTGTAGCAGAACACAGGTATGGCCGGTCAGACCCCGTATCTTAAGTGACTTTATCTAAACCAGATAAAGGACCAGACTTCAGCAGACCCCAAGGATTCCACCATCCCGTGCCAGGCGGTGTCGTCAGGGGAGACAAGCAGTACAGCTGGGGGTGGTTTGGGTCTGGGAGGTCCTGGTCTTTCTTGGATTCCCAAGAAGGTCATGGCTCCTTCGTGCCTTGTAGGGGCCTAAGTAGAAAATTTAAGGAGAAGCTGAGTGATTCCAAGAGCGTGGTTATCTTTTGTTTTCTAGCTCAGGGTTCTGTTGCTGACTCTGAGTTTCATCGTCTTATTCTTTTGATGCCCTGGGGACGTTTGAGCGCAGGTGTTTCAGGAATCTGATGAAGCTCTTCGGTGTTGGTCCCCATGTACAATGGGGACCTCAGCAGTGACCACTGACCTGCTCTGTTTCAGGATTCCTACTGCAACCACTGCTGGGCGCTTGGAGTGACCGATGTACCTCAAGGTTTGGAAGGAGACGCCCTTTCATTCTTGTCCTGGCTATAGGTCTGTTGTTTTGGAATTGAAATAAAATGGAAAAAAGAAAAAAGGCCCCAACTGCTTCCTCTTAGGAAAATCTAAAAGAGTGTTGACCAAAACAGTTATCCAGGTCGTGTCACTGGTGTGGTAGCGGGGAGCACCCTGTAATCCAGTCTGGGTTAACTGTGAAAATATCTCATTTTGATCACTTTTTAAAAATGAGTTAATAGGGGAGTTCCCTGGTGGCCTAGTGGTTAGGATTCCGGGCTTTCACTGCCATGGGCCTGGCTCAACCCCTGGTTGGGGAGCTGAGATCCCGCAAGCTGCATAGCACGGCCAAAAAAAAAAATAGTTAATAAAGTCTATATCATTCCTGCTATGCTTGATGAAATAAAAACCCTGATCCAAGTGCTTAAGGTTTGATTAAAAAGGAGTTCTTGGGGCCCTAAAGATTTCAGCCTGGGGCTTCCCTGGTGGCGCAGCGGTTGAGAGTCCGCCTGCCGATGCAGGGGACGCGGGTTCGTGCCCTGGTCCGGGAAGATCCCACATGCCGCGGAGCGGCTGGGCCCGTGAGCCATGGCCGCGGAGCCTGCGCGTCCGGAGCCTGTGCTCCGCAGCGGGAGAGGCCACAACAGTGAGAGGCCCGCGTACCGCAAAAAAAATGATTTCAGCCTGAAGTGGTGGCCGCCGGGCCGGCAGGGCCGCGCTTCCCTGGTGACTCTGTTCTCCATCCCCAGGCGCATTGCTGGGCCTCTCACTCTTGCTGAACGGCAGGGACATCGGGACGGCGCTGGCTGACACGGCCCACGACCACAAGTGGGGCATCCTCCTCACGGTGTGCGGCGTGGCGCTGATGGACTTCAGCGCGGACTCGGCCGATAGCCCCAGCCACGCGTACATGATGGACGTGTGCAGCCCCGCCGATCAGGACCGCGGCCTGAACATCCATGCCCTCCTGGCAGGTAAGGTTCTGTGCAACTGGGACAAAATGCAAAGACGTGGGCGAGCACGGACGTGCTTGAAAGTGCGCCTCTCAAACCACATATGTCAACAGTACACATATTATATACTATAATATCTATATTTTAATCTATATTTCTTTTTTTATTGAAGTATAGTTGATTTACAATGCTGTGTTAGTTTCAGGTGTACAGCAAAGTGATTCAGTTATATATGTATATAATCTGAATCTCTTTCAGATTCTTTTCCCTTATAGGTTACTACAATATATTGAGTAGAGTTCCCTGTGCTATGCAGTAGGTCCTTGTTGTTTATCTATTTTATATATAGGAGTGTGTGTATGTTAATCCCAGACTCCTAATTTAGCCCTCCCCGCTCCTTCCCCTTCAGTAGCCATAAGTTTGTTTTCTATGTCTGTGGGTCTACTTCTGTTTTGTAAATAAGTTCGTTTGTATCATTTTATTTTTTAAGATTCCACACATAAGCGATATCATATGAGATTTGTCTTTCTCTGTCTGACTTACTTCACTTTGTATGATCATCTCTAGGTCCATCCATGTTGCTGCAAATGGCATGATTTCATTCTTTTTTATGGAAGATATCGTTGATATATATGCATATATGTGCGTATATAGCTCTGTATGTGTGTATATAACCGTGTGTAAATAGTGTTATACATGGTTGATTCTCGTTATTCAGGTAGTTGTGTCGTTCAAAGGCGTCACGAGCTCTGAATTAGCCAACCTCGAATCATGGCCCGTGGAGACATACAGGGTTAGGTTCCTGCGAACCTCTGGCCACATCATTTTTGTCAACGGATCAATACATAGCCTTGTTCTATGTGTTTCTGTTTAAAGACATCTTATTTAGTATATATCACGGATTCATTAACATTGAACTCACGGCCAGCAGCACTATGACTCATGCCTGAACGAAGCTCGTCTAACTCACATATTTTCCCCATAAGACACGTCGCGGGCACCGGGCACTTGGGAACCCTAGACAGCGGTAGCGCTACACTTGGGGGCTGTCAACTAAACAGCATGTCACCCCAAAAAAGCACAAAACTGCAAATATGTAGCACCCACATAGACTGTGAAAAGGATGGTTGTTGACAGTGTGAGAGTTGAAACAACAAGGCAGAACATCACTGTGGAAAGTCTTAGCCGGGACCGTGTGTGTCGGGCGACTCTTTCACTGCTCTGGGAATTCCCTGGTGGACCAATGGTTAGGACTTGGCGCTTTCACTGCTGTGGCCCGGGTTCAATCCCTGGTCGGGGAACTAAGATCCCACAAGCCGGGCAAAAAAAATTTTTTTTTCACTGTTCTGCACGTATCCGAGAGTGATTGAGCGTTACATATGTATTTATTGGGGTTACAAATCAATTTTACTGAGTAGGTAGATTTGAAATATGGAATCCGTGAATAATGACAATTGACTGTGTGTACACACACACGCACACACCTGTGCTGCGCTTGATGCCAGACATGAGAAACATTCCCACTGAAGTCGGGAAGGAGGCGGGAATGACCACCAAGGGGAGGGGTGCTGGGGGAGGGCTGGACTGCGAGTGTGGGGTTAGCGGATGCGAACTATTATATATAACATGGATCGACAACAAGGCCCTACTGTACAGCACAGGGAACTAATATCCTATATCCTGTGATGAACCATGATGGAAAAGAAGATGAAAAAGAATATATATGCATAACTGAATCACCTTGCTGTACAGCAGAAATTAACACAACACTGTAAATCAACTCTACTTCAATAAAATTGAAAGGAAGAAAAAACAAAGAGCCTGTGCTTGGACTTCCCTGGTGGCACAGTGGTTAAGAACCCGCCTGCCAATGCAGGGGACATGGGTTTGAGCTCTGGTCCAGGAAGATCCCACACGCCGCAGAGCAACTAAGCCTGTGCGCCACAACTACTGAGTCTGTGCTCTAGAGCCCACGAGCCACAACTACTGAAGTCCATGTGCCTAGAGCCCGTGCTCCACAACAAGAGAAGCCACCACAATGAGAAGCCCGCACACCACAATGAAGAGTAGCGCCCGCTCGCTGCAACTAGGGAAAGCCCGCGCACAGTAACGAAGACCCAAGGCAGCCAAAAATATAAATAGGTAAATAAATTGTTTAAAAATAAAACAAACAAAACCTTCAAGGGAATCAACTGCAAAACAGTAAGAGAATTCAGTATGATGTTTGCTTATCAAAGTATCATATAAAAATCAATACCTCTAGTGTTTGTATATAAAACACTTATCTTGTTCTAAAATAAACTATCCCATTTATAATAGCAATGGAAAAGATTTCTAAAAATCCAGGGAAAGATGTCATATGTGTAGGACCTGCATGAAGAGGCCGGGGTGGCCCAGGAGCTGAAATCCTGAATCAGTTTGTGCTTTTCCTCCTGTTCATGGTGGGACTTTAGGCAACTGCTCGGCCTCTCCAAGCCTCAGTCGCTTCTTCTAGAAAACGTCGTTGTTCATCTCTCTTTACAATCCCGTATGCACATGGGTCCAGGGAGCTTCTGCGTGGGTCCAGGCAGGCAGGAGTTTGGAGGGTCGGAAGAAGGAATTAGTTTTTTATCTTATATAGACAGTCCCCAACTTATGATGGTTTGACTTAACGATTTTTTTGCCTTGACAAAAGCTATACACATTCAGTGGAAACTGTACTTTGAATTTGAAGTTTGCCCTTTCCTGGGCTAGCGATATGTGGTCCGATCCTCTCTTGTGATGCTGGGCGGCAGCTCCCGTTCACCCCTGTGATCTCGAGGGTCAACAACCCTACACGGACAACCGTTCTGTTTTTCACTTTCAGGACAGTCGTCAGTCAATTACATGAGACGATCAACACCTTATTATAAAATAGGCTTTGTGTTAGATGGTTTGGCCCAGCTGTAGGTTAATGGAAGTGATCTGAGCATGTGTAAGGTAGGCGGGGCTAAGCGATGATGTTCAGTAGGTTAGGTGTATTCAGTGCATTTTCTTTTTTTTCCCCCTTTTTAAAAAATTGACGTATAGTTGATTTACAATGTTGTGTTAGTTTCTGGTGTACAGCAAAGTGAATCAGTTATACATATATTTATATATACATATATAAAATCTTTTTCAGATTGTTTCCCTTATAGATTTTTACAAGATACTGAGTATAGCTCCCTGTGCTATGCAGTAGGTCCTTGTTGGTTATCTGTTTTATATATAGGAATGTGTATTAAATGCATTTTCATCTTATGATATTTTCAACTTACAATGGCTTTATCAGGATGTAATTCTGTAGTAAGTACATGAAGATCTGTACTCTTCCGAATTAGTTTTTTTTTTCCTCTTTTAAAATTGTGTTAAAATACACATAACATAAAATATACCATCTTAGCCATTTTTACGTGTACAGTTCTGTGATACTCTCACACTGTTGTGGAGCCATCACCGCCATCCACCCCCGAAACGCTTTTCATCTTGTAACACTGAAACTCCATAACCATTAAATAATAACTCCCCAATCTCCCCTCCCCCAGCCCCTGGCAACCACCATTCTACTTTCTGCCTCTACAAATTTGACTGCTCTAAGGAACCGATGTGAGCGGAATCAAACAGTATTTGTCTTTGTGGCAGGCTTATGTCACTGAGTATAATGTCCTCAAGGTTCATCCATGTTGTAGCGTATGTTAGAATTCCTTACTCTTTTAAGACTGAATAATATATCATTGCATTTATAGACCACACTGTGCTTATCCATTCATCCTTTGATGGACACTTGGGTTGCTTCCACGTCTTAGCTATTGTGAATAATGCTGCTGTGAGCATGGGTGTACAAATATCTCTTCAAGACCCTGCTTTCAGTTCTTTTGGGGTCTCTATCCAGAAGTGGAATTGCTGGGTAATTCTATTTTTAGTTTTTGGGGGAGCCTCCTTATTGTTTCCCACAGCAGCTGTGCTATTTTATATCCCCACCAACACTGCACAAGGGTTCCAATTTCTCCACTTCCTCGTCAACTTACTGTTTTCTGGGTTTTTAAAAATTGTTCGATAGTAGCCATCCTAATGGATGTGAGGTTGTATCTCACTGCGGCTCTGATTTGCATTTCCCTAATGATCGGTGATGTTGAGCATTATTCCATGTGCTTGTTGGCCATGCGTCTATCATTGGAGAAATGTTTATTCAAGTCCTTTGCCCATTGTTTGAATCAGGTTGTTTGTTTCTTTGTTGTTGAGTATAGTTCCTCAACTGTGCAAATGTATCACTTCGATCATTTAAAAAAAAAATAGTGCATAAAGTTCTCGCAACTCTGACCTTGATTAAGGGTCACCAAACTGCAACTGTGTCTTCAGAAGGAGTGGGGGAAGCTAATTAGGACCATGAATGTGGAAAGTTAAGAATAATAAAGCTGGTGGGGGGGCAGGGGGGGCTGGATATGAGATTAAGAGGCCCGTAAGAAGAGTCTGGAACAAATGAAGTTCTACAGAAAGCCATTAAATAACTAGATTCAGTGTCAGGTCCCACCATAGGGACATGTGGAAGGTTGGGCTGAATGTGTCTGAGTCCAGGCCTTTCCACAGGCGATTCTGTTGAAAAGGTCAACTCCTGACATGGCTGGATCTCCCCAAGTGGAGGGGAGGGAGGGCCCCTGCTGGTCGGATGCAGGTTCCCCTGCATCTCCAAGAGTAAACCAAGAGTTTTACTCATCCCAACCAGTAGCCTGGTCAGAGTATAGCTGGACTCAAAATAGAAAAGCACCTAAGATGCGTGATGTGGCTGCAAAGGGGCTGGGCGGATGGAGCCCTGGCGCCTGGCCTTGCTCTGCCATTGGGAGCCCAGCGCTGGGAGGGAGGAAACGGCACTTTCTGGAGGTGAGAATGTATTTTGCCACTGGCCGGGCACCGTGTGGCATCACCTACATTTTCATGGTGTGCTGTGTGAACCATTGGCTGTTTGTTGGGTCCCTGAGGCCGTGGGATCAGTGAGTGGGATCAGAGGAAAGGACCAGATTCCTGCAGCTCCCCTGTTCCCTGGTGGCTCCGGGGCCCGAAGAGCTGCCACCAGGGGTGACCCATGAGGGGTGACTTTCTTTCTTTTTTTTTTTTTTTTTTATAAATTTAGTTATTTTATTTTATTTTTGGTCGCATTGGGTCTTCGTTGCTGCACGCGGGCTTTTCTCTAGTTGCAGCGAGCGGGGGCTACTCTTCGTTGTGGTGCACAGGCTTCTCATTGCGGCAGCTTCTCTTGTTGGGAGCACGGGCTCTAGGCACGTGGACTTCAGTAGTTGTGGCTCACGGGCTCAGTAGTTGTGGCTCGTGGGCTGTAGAGCACAGGCTCAGTAGTTGTAACGCATGGGCTTATTTGCTCCGCGGCATGTGGGATCTTCCCGGACCAGGGCTCGAACCCGTGTCCCCTGCATCGGCAGGCGGATTCTTAACCACTGCGCCACCAGGGAAGCCCAGGGGTGACTTTCTTAACGGTGGTCAGGCCCAAGGACGATGTCGCCAGGTGAGGAAGACAGGGGTGGCCACGTGAATTCCCGCACGCACACGTGCAGTGGTCTGTGTGCTGGGGACCAGGTCTCCCGTGTTTACACAGCGCTGAAGCTGGGGGAGGGGCGGGACTCCAAGGGGACAGGTGACCCAGTGTCGACACTCACTTTCCCTCCTCCTAAGACGCTGTGTGCAGAGGGGACCTGAGTGTGGGCAGGCGGTCATCATGCCCTGGCAGGCGGCCCTCAAGGGCAGGGGACCGGGTCCCCCAGGGTCCCCCCGGAAATCCCATTCTCTTCTCCTTTTCTTTGGGGCGTAGGTGGGACAGATGATACATCCGGGTCCTTGGGGTGGATTTTACAAATCAAGTAAGGAAGCGAACACCTTCCTCGGGGGCTTTCTTCCCCGCTCCCTGCCCCACTTCTCTCCCCAGGTCTCGGAGGAGGGTTCGGGTATGTGGTCGGGGGGATCCACTGGGATAAAACCGGCTTCGGGAGAGCCCTGGGCGGGCAGCTGCGGGTCATCTACATCTTCACGGCCGCCGTCCTGAGCATCTCCACCGTCCTGACCCTGGTCAGCATCCCCGAGAGACCCCTGCGGCCCCCGGCCGAGAAGAGGCCGGCCATGAAGAGCCCCAGCCTCCCGCTGCCTCCCTCCCCTCCTGTCCTGGGTGAGGAGGGCGCCGGCCAGACAGTCCCCTGCCCGCCGGCCAGCAGCCTCCACACCAACTTCTCCAGCCCCATCTCCCCACTGAGCCCCCTCACGCCCAAGTACGGCAGCTTCGTCAGCAGGGACAGTTCCCTGACGGGCATCAACGAGTTCGCCTCGTCCTTCGCCACGTCCAACATAGACAGCGTGCTCATCGACTGCTTCACGGGTGGCCACGACAGCCACCTGACCATCCCCAGCAGCGCCCCAAGGCAGGGAATCAGTGTCAGCTTCCCCCGGGCCCCCGATGGCTTCTACCACCGGGACCGCGGCCTCGGGGACCGGAGGGACGTCGCCCTGGCCACCGGCCCCGACGGGGATGTGCTGAGGGTAGGCTCCTTGGACACCTCCAAGCCGCGGTCGGCTGGCATCCTAAAGAGACCCCAGACCCTGGCCATCCCGGACACAGCCGGCGGAGGTGGCCCCGACACCAGCAGGAGAAGGAACGTGACCTTCAGTCAACAGGTAAAAGCAAACGTCCGGGGGCCGGGGGAGGGGGGAGCCAGGAGTCAGAGGGCGCTGTGCGTGGTCCCCCCTCATCAGATGATCTGGAAGAGAATTCCCGGCCCATCTGGGCATATCAGTCAGAAGGGACCTGGGTCTAATAGGTGGGCCCCAGGGACATCCCCATCCTTACACCCTGTCAGTGTCGAGATTCTGGGCCCGACGTGAGCCCACAGATGCCTTCAGGGTCTCTGCTCGGGGTCGTACTTTAAGACACTGGCTACAGCAAAGGCCTGGCTCTTTTAAACACCCTTACGTTTGCCCAGGGCTAATCCGGTGAGTTTGTCACAGCATCACGTGTACTGCGGTCATTCCTAGTCTTTTCCCTGCCACGTCCAGCCCACTTTGGCCGTGTGCGCCCAGTGCCAACTGAGCTAAGTCTTCCTGAAGGACAGAAACAAAACATAAACCTGGCGGCTGTTTCTGGGGCCTCCTTCCCTCCCCAGGTGGGCAACCTTAACCAACCAGCCCAGAGGCTGTCGATACTCTGGATCCCAAAGGGCGCAGGCATGTTCTGGGAAGAAGAGAACCTTCCGGAAGGCTGTCTGTGTTGTATGTAGGATT
Organism: Monodon monoceros; assembly: GCF_005190385.1. NCBI lineage: Eukaryota > Metazoa > Chordata > Mammalia > Artiodactyla > Monodontidae > Monodon > Monodon monoceros. The sequence goes on along the minus strand of NW_021703774.1, from coordinate 174,888,531 downwards.
GGCTGGAAGGCCACGAACTGACATGTGGGATTTTAGCTGCTTTCAGAGTCCGTGATCTTGGAAGAGGCTACTTTATATTAAAGAGAGTTATGCTCATTTAAAGTAGACGTGAGGGCCTCCCTGCCCTCAGGGTCATCCAGGGGATGGAGTTTCCTGAGCAGGAAGCCTATGACCCTTGTTCAACCCTCACAGGCCCCCAGAGGGGCGGTTCTGAAGGCGGGTGACCTGGACATGCCCCTTGGACACGGCTGCCATATGGCCGCGTCTCCCGTGAAGCAGGCCCCGCTCTGCCGGCCCGACCCTCCGTCAGACATCCCCACCCGCACTCCCGTGCCTGGGAAGACCCCCTGATTTCGTGGGAGGCTGACATTGGGAGGTGGCCACGCATGTTCGCTTCGTTGTTAAATTCTTGAAGCTTAACCACGCCTCCTTTGTGTTACCGCGAGCCGGTCTTAGGGCCACTTCTATCGTGTCTTGAACTCAATGTCATCCCATCTCGAGGAAGCGCTCTGCACAGGTGGGCGCCAGTCCTGCAGGGAAGCATCCAGGTCCCCGTGGGCAGCATCCACAAGCTCAGATCTGGAAAGCGTCTGAAGAATTGAAAATCACCGGAAGGAATCCCAACCTTGGCAAAGGAAAGCCACTTCTCTAATTGCTCGGGTCAAGGGCATGTCGTCCTCATTCCTAAGGACAGCAGAGCAGTTCATCAAGTCTTTTGTCAATACTGGGTCATCCTGTCCTGTTTCCCGAAATTCCACCTGGCTTCTAGATACAGTCCTTAAATTCTGGTTGAAAAATCTCTTCTTAATCCTTTTAAAACTTTCCGTTTTCGAATCAGTTTTGGAGGAAAGTAAAGTTCATGAGCTAAATATGAACACATCTGGGCTCAGTGGGGACATAGGTGTCAGTTGAAGTCTTCCTCCGGCAGCTGTGGGTGACAAGCTCTGTTGATGCAGCTGCCCTTGGAACCGGCATCGTGGGCTGTTCCTTTCCTTTTCATTCACCCACCCGGAATGTCCAGGTGCCGACCCAGCACAAGCTCCCGCGTGGACCCAGAGTGAGGCACCTTCTCCTCTCTTGAGACGTCCAGCTCCCAAAGGCATCCGTTCACCTGGCTGCTGTCTGCAACCCCAGCCCAGGCGGGGCCACGGTGGGGCAAGGCCTTGTCATCCCGGCAACAGGCAGCAAACTGAGCCAGTGAGCGTATTTGGCGATGGCGTTGCCCTGACAGATGCTGGTGACGTGGAGCTGGCTGGGTGCCCGGCTCCCTCCCTGCACGGGCTCTGTTGGCCACCCTAACCCCTGTATAGGTAGGAGTCCACCTGTCCAGATGCCCAGTCACCTTGGAATCGGTCTTTTACATCCTCTCTTACAGAAAAGATGAGACTTCGTAATGTCTGAATTTCAACTGACCCGTATTTCTTTTCTTTCAAACGTATTCCACGTTTGGCAAGGTCTTAGCTTACTCTCTGTGGCCCAAAGGCAGGCACCGCGAAGGGAAATTCGATTCTCAGCAGCTTCCGTCTCTGGAGAGACGCCTTAAAGTCATTTCTCTCTTTCGGGTGGTGTTTGGTGTCCAGTTCTCACCGCCCAGGAAGACAAACCCTCCCAGCCTCTGGGTTTGTGTTTCTGATTCACTTTCTCATCGAAGCAAAACACACGCTTCCGAGGGGTGCCTGGGGTTTGATGCACTGAGGAGGAACTTTTGGGGGCTTCCCTTTCAGGTGGCCAATATTTTACTGAATGGCGTGAAATACGAGAGTGAGCTGACGGGCCCCAGGGAGCCGTCGGGGCAGCCGCCGTCCATGAGGCACCTCTGCTTCACCATCTGCAACATGCCCAAGGCCCTGCGGCACCTCTGCCTCAACCACTTCCTGGGTGAGCTCGCGGCGAAGCCTCCCGCGTGTCCTGCCCCCCTCGGGTGGCCCTGCGGGAGGGGCAAGGCTCCGGATGCCTGGAGGCCTCTCCCCTCCACTCGGCCTCCCCAGGCGTCACCAGGGGCAGGACGTGGTGGGGACGGGCGGGGCGGGGGGGCCGCGGGGAGGGCTTTTCTCCAGGAAGAGCCGGGTCTCCACGGAGCCCAGATCCTCAGGACCAAAAGCTCTTCGGGCAACCCGCAATTAAGGGGGGCATCACTTTCCCACTAGTGGGACTTGTGTCTTAAGCCAGTTTGGACCCCTCACGCTTAGAGCTGAGACGTAAACACACACAGACACACACGTCTGGTGCTGGTCTCACGTTCACAGGCTCGGCTTTCGAATGACTACCGAGAAGCCCCAACTTGCGTTCCATGCCCTTCGGTGTCTCTTTGCTGTTGGGCTGTTGACCGTCTGAGGGTGATGAGGAATCTGAGATAATCTAGGCTCTCAAACACTGTGGGATGTAAATCAGAATGACCCTCTAGGAGGCAATTTGGCAACAGGCAAGAATCTTAAAAATGCCCATCACCTTTATCCCAGAGATCCTACCTATTTGGTGTTCTTTGCAAGGATGTAGTCCGAGGTTTTATCACGAATCCATGTGCGAGGTATTTATCACAGCACGACTCACGATAGCCAAAGACTGGGATGGGGGAAAGGGTAAATGTCCAACAATGGGAAGATGGATCCACACTGTGAAGTATTTTGCTGCCATTAAGATGGGGCTGTTTATGAATATTTAATGGCGTAGGGAGCATGCATGATAATTACTGGGGTTCAAGAGACCCCATAAATATCATCTCCTTCCTCTATAAAAGAGGAAATGCACGTGGAAATCAGAGGAAGGAGTGCTGTGGTTTTCTCGGTAACAGAGCAAATTAGATCTCTATCAACACTTGCCCTTCCTAATGTATTTCTCCCAGGTAAACGGGTGACCCCTGCCCCCGCACTGTGGCTGGAGCCCCACTGGCATTTTCTCGCCTCCCCTGCAGAGGAGGGGGAAGCAGGAGGAGCTGAGGGTTAGCTTTCCTCCTGGCAATAACGTTCAGAGAAAGAATAGAATACAAAACCTTCACGCGGCAGAGCCTATGTTATAAGAATATATATTTTAAAAAGACGGGTAGGAAACCTACAAAATTTTAACAGCGGTAAAGTCATGTCTGCGTGGTGAAGCTATAGGTAATTCCTTCTTTAAGTTTTGAATTGACAATCATTGGTCAAAACCACCTGCGGGCGGAGGAGGGGCCACGGGCCAGCCCCTGCCCAGCGTCACCAGCCCTTCCCCCCTCCCAGGGTGGCTCTCCTTCGAGGGGATGCTTCTCTTCTACACGGACTTCATGGGCGAGGTGGTATTTCAGGGGGACCCCAAGGCCCCGCACACGTCGGAAGCGTATCAGAAATACAACAGCGGGGTCACCGTGGGCTGCTGGGGGATGTGCATCTACGCCTTCAGCGCTGCCTTCTACTCAGGTACCGGTGGGCTGGGCTCAGCGGGGCGGGGCCTCCGTGGGAGTGATAACGGCCCCTGGGCTGGGGGGCTGGTACCCATTCAATGAAGGAAGGTTGTATCTTTACAGCTGCAGATACAGCATCCCAATTTGGGGGGAGACAGCGCTGTTTTTTTCTCCGTTATCCAGTGACCCGTCGTCAGGGGTCAGCTGGGGACGCTGCCTGGTGCTGCGCGGCGGGGCAGGGCCGGGTGGGGACGGGCGTGTGTACGGCCCTGAGTAAGCAGCTGGCTGGGATGGGGCGGGGTGTCAGGCCCGTAAGCGAGGGACACGTGGGGGCCCAGGGACAAACCACGAGGTCACTCCCGGGGGGTGTGCCGTCCACCTGCCACCCCTACCCCATCCTTCCCATGTCGATTCTCATGGTGGCTGGTCCAGAGGGAGGGAGGGTGCAGGTTTGACCGGGGGTGCAGCTAGAGTGAGGCTGTGGAACACGTGGGATGGGTGCGAGGAGGCCGAGACGACCCTGAGGTTTGACTCTGCGTGCCCCACGGACCTAGGACGCTGTGCTGAGTGCCTGTGGGTTCTGGGGCGTCCCAGTGGTGGCCTAGCTGGCGGCGCACAGCCCCCAGGCTTCATCTCAGGGGTCCGCCCACGTTTTCAGTAAAAGGCCAGAGAGTCTGGCCTCTTGGCTTTTCCGGCCACAGGCTCCGGTTGGGCGACCCGGCGCTGCCCTCGAGGCAGACGAGGCGTGATGAGCACACGGGGCCGAGTTCCAGTAAAACTTCGCTGATGTGCCCGGGATTCGGATCTGTATGATTTCCATGCGCCACAAAAGATCTGTCTTCTTTGGACTTGTTTTAAACATTTAAAAATGTGAAAACTGTTCTTAGCTCCGGGTGGTACAAAAACAGGGTGCAGCCCAGACTCAAGCTGACGGCTGCAGACTGTGGACCCCGTTAGCAAGCTCCAGCCCCACAGTCAGGACCATGACTTTTGTAGGAGGTCGAGGGACCACATTATTAAGAAAGAATTTCTTGGCTCTCGCTGGCGGACCCCGGCGGGCCTGGGTGTTTGGTGGCACCAGGACGTGGGGAAGTGGCCCCGAGGTATTTGACTCCGGAAAGGGGTGTCATGCGGAACCCGAGCTGCCAGGCCCCTCAGGGCCCTTAGACACTGGCCGGCCGGGGTGGGGCTGTCAGTGTCCTTGTGTTAGGAAAGCGACAGAAGCACTACGATTTGTGCAAGAACTCAGGGTTCAGCCGCAAACCCTAAACTCTAGAGCCTCTTTGATCTTTCCACCCAAAGACCCCTTCACCTGCTGCAGCACTTGGGGGCCTCCCCTGGGTGTGCAGGGGGCCACCCCAGGCCCTGCCACCCATCCAGACGACCCCATCAGTGGTCCCTTAGCTCCCTGGGGCCCCCGATCGGGTCTCCCGGTCAGGGGCAAGCTGCCTGCCAGCCTGGCGGGCGGCCTGGGGCCCCAGGCGGGGCGCCGCTCACCTTCCTCTCTGGGTCGCAGCTATTCTGGAGAAGCTGGAGGAGCACCTCAGTGTCCGCACGCTGTACTTCATCGCCTACCTGGCCTTCGGCCTGGGGACTGGTCTTGCCACCCTTTCCAGGAACCTCTACGTGGTTCTGTCCCTCTGCATCACCTACGGGATTTTGTTTTCCACCCTGTGCACCCTGCCCTACTCGTTGCTGTGCGATTACTACCAAAGCAAGCAGGTGAGTGCCGGCCTTCTTGCTTCGGGCCCCACATCCAGGTGACTCTCCACCTGAGCAGGGTCCCGGGACCCGCTGCACAGCTCGGGGCCCTGTTCAAACGGGAAGACGATCAGGACGCACCGGCAGAGCATAAACCCCGGCAGGAAGCTGCTCGCGCAGGGAACTGGGGGCGCTGGGAGAGCCGCAAGGAGAGGGCTCTGCGGGGCTTTGGGGTCAGCTGGGGGCATGTGGGCACCAAAAACTCAGCGGTCGAGGTCAATAATTCGTGAATGTGGTTTTTGTGAAAATGAGCATCAATGCCAAAAATCCACACTGAGCGAGAGATCGGGGACTTAAAGACAGGGTAAGGGACAGGGCTGAGCCGAGTCCTGGTGGCGTCTGAGGCTAAAGGAAAACTCAGGAAAACGGATCCCGTCTTTAGGTCAAATTTTGGTATTTTGTTCAGGCTGGATTTTCCCTTAACAGCTTTATTGAGGCAGAAGTCACCACAATGCCACACAGTTCGCCCATTTCCAGTGTACGATTCAGTGGCTTTTAGTGTAGTCACACCATCAATTCTAGAACATTTTCGTCACCCCCAAAAGGAGCCCCCTCCCCATTGGCCATCACCCCTCCAGCCCTCCGCTCCCCTGGACGCTTCCCGTCAATGGGATCACGTGATAGGTGGCCTTGTGTGTCTGGCTTCTCCCAGCCTCACGTTTTCGAGGCTCATCCACCCTGTGTATGAGTGGGTCCCTACCGCCTTCCTTCTTGTGGCCGAATAACGCTCCCATCGTAGATTTTTGGCAGTGACTTTGAGGCTTTACAATACCGCACTAAAAGACCACCTTGACGGCTGCCTTTCCCACAGCCCCTTTAACTCCGGGCCCCTGGCGCCTCCCCCAGGCCTGGCCCCGGGGGCTGACTCTCCCCCTGGGCGGTGCTCAGGCTGTGCACGTGACCTGAGCGCACTGTCCCCCTTGTCACCTCCCGGGAGCCCCCTTCACCGGGGTACGCGGACGTGCTGGTTCTCGGCGGAGGGCGGCCCTGCCCCGCGGGAGCGGATGTGAGGCCTTGGGCCACTCGACCCCGCTGGAAGGCTCGGGCCTCTGCTGCCCGTCAAGTCTTCTGGACACGCGGTCTCCGCTGGGCTGCGGGTCCAGGGCTCCCCTGCGACCTCCCATGGTGGTGGCCCCCACGGGCTGGGCGGGTGTCCCCAGGACTCACGTGACACCAATTCGCGGGAACACAGCCTCGGCGGGGCGGGAGTTGTTCTGCATCCCAGAGGGGAGCACAGCTGCATCTGGGAGGGGGGCCAGGCCGGGCGGGACCCCGGGTGGCACCCAGCCGCGGTCCGCGGGGTGCAGGTGGCCTGTGCTGGGGGCAGAGTCACTCCCGCTGCCGCTTGGCAGCTCTGCTCAGAGACCACGTGTCACCTCTGTTCCCAGCGTGGTGCTGGCTGGGGGCGGAGGGAGCCTGACATCCAAGGTGGAGGCCACAGGCCAGAGGAGCAGCGCTGTAGACCCTGGGATCTCTGAGCACGACAGGCGTCGTAGGGACAAGGGTTCAGAGAGGGCGGAGCTGGAGCGGAGGGGGCCGGGCCGGCAGGCCCTGCATCTCCTTTAGAGGTGGGAGACCGGGAAGAGGCCGTGCCAGCCCCTGCTGGCTGCGGGTTCCTTTTCTTGTCGTCATCTCAGAACACAAATATCATCACGTGGGGCCCGGAGGACGTAAGCTGCTGGGCATGGGTGCTGGGTCCCAGGGCCGCAAGGGGCCTGGTCCGGCTGACGCACATCTCTGGTCAGTTTGCAGGGTCCAGCGCCGACGGCACCCGCCGGGGCATGGGCGTGGACATCTCCCTGCTGAGCTGCCAGTACTTCCTGGCCCAGATCCTGGTGTCCCTGGTGCTAGGGCCTCTGACCTCGGCTGTGGGCAGCGCCAACGGGGTGATGTACTTCTCCAGCCTGGTGTCCTTCCTGGGCTGCTTGTACTCCTCCCTGTTTGTCGTCTACGAAATCCCTCCCAGTGACGCTGCCACCGCCGAGGAGCACCGGCCCCTCCTGCTGAATGTCTGACATCCAGAGCCATGGCTTCGGCCTCAAGCCTGGGCCTGGGTCGGGAGCAGGCCAGCCTGCGGAAACCCACAGGGCCCTGGTGGATGGAGGCGTGACGGGTTTCCTGATGGGATGTAAATATGTGGTAAATCAATAAACGGCAGCAGCAAAGCCTACGGTTTCCAGTGTGGCTCCCCGAGGGGTGAGAGGTCACCTGGGGATTGGGCCACTCGTCACGGGGACTTGGGGAGGGGGCTGTATCATTTATGCATATATCTATCTATCTATATTACCAGCTGCAGCTTTGCACCCCGCCTCCCACCCCTACCCCCTGCCCCGAAGACACCTGGCAACGTCTGAAGATATTTTGGGTTGTCACAACTTTGCTGCTGCCTGGGAGGCTGTAAACACCCTACAGTGCGCAGGGTGACCACACACACAGCAAAGAACGATCCGGCCCCGAATGTCCACAGTGCTGGCGTGCAGAGAGCCTGTCTAACTGTACACTGCTTCCCAGAACAGAGTTAGAGCAGACGATGCTTTTGGGTCAGAAGACTTCACACCCATTCAGTCACTCACTTATTCATTCATTCATTCTCCCATCCATCCATTCATCCACCCAGCCATCCATCTATCCATCCATCCATCCATCCATCCACACATCCATCCATCCGTCCATCCATCCATCCGTCCACCCACTCATCCACACGTCCATCCATCCGTCCATCCATCCATCCATCCACCCTGCAGATACTCATCAAGGGCCCTGGGAGTGGCAGGCAGTGGTAGGTGCTGGGGACCCAACTGTGAGCATCAAGGCTCTGCCTCATGGAGCTGATGCGACAGGAGGAGAGACAGACAATACACTGGCTTCTAGGCCTGAGAATGATGCCAAGTGCTGGGGAGAACACAGAAGGGTAGGAGGATGGGTGATGGGGTCGGGAGAGAGCTATTCCAGGGAGAATGGGGCTGGGTGTGTTCAAGGGACCAAAAGCTCAGATTGTGAAATGCCCCGTAAGGTGGGAACTGCAGAAGGTGGAGCCGATGTCCCTGGTGAACGCCCATCCTGCCCTTGGACTTTACCCGCCCACCCGTGCCCACCATCTTCCAGTGCTTGTTTATGGACCTGGATGAGCCTCCGACTTCTTGCGGGTGTCGAGATCCTTCGCCACGGGGCTTCTCGTCATCTTCCATCAGTGGACACCGCGAGCTGGCTGGGCCCCTTCCTGGTGCACCCGGGCGGGTCCTTTCCCCGTACCGTGCACGCCGAGCAGGGAGGGGTGCGTCCAGTCACCGTCGTACCCGCTGCACCGGGCCCTGGTCACTCATACCCTCACTGCACGGTCCTGACGTTTGGGGGACACACAGGACACACTGACCAGAAGGCCCAAACAAGCAACAGGCGTCCCGGCCCCTTGCCAGCCCCTGAGGAGAGTCTGGTTTATGGGCAGCTAACGTGTCCCACCATCTTGTCCTGACCAGTTAGGGAGAGTTGGGTGCAAAAACCACAGCCCTCTGCAGGGGACTTTGGCCACCTCCCCACATGGGCCACAGCTTTCTCACCTCGTCCACGCTTCCCCCAGACCCGCTTCAGCCAGTGTCTCCTGCCCTCCTGGAGCTGAGGGGGCTCCCGTGGGGCCCCTGGGGTCCAGGCCCTTCCTCCCCGCCCCCTCCCTGGTCCACGAGCTCGTCTCCAGTCTGCCCTCACCGTCCATCTTCCACCCTGTGCTGGGGGAGCTGCAAACAGGTCTGAGCCCCTCTCCTCCCTCTTAGCACCTTCCATAGCTCCCCAGGGCCTAAGAAACCTGGTCTAAGCTACTCACGCCCAACCTGGGCCCCGCCCATCTCCCTGAGGCCACCACCCTCTGTGCAGCGGCAGCCACCCAGCCCCTTCAGCCAGACAGACTCTGCCTGAGCTCGTGCTCTTCCCGTGGGTGAAGTCCTTCTACCTCCTTCCTGCCCATCGATTTCCGATTCATCGACTAAGATCCCTCTAAAACTCCACCTCCTCTGAGCAGCCCGCCCTGCTTGAGATCAGTGAGGCCTTTCCCCATGGACTCACTCGGTAAACATCATGTCATTTTACCGTTCGTGGTCACGAGGTAAGTGAGGCAGGTCTCATCATACCCCGCTCTATGTGTAGGTGAAGCACAGAGAGGTTCGGTGACTTTTTAAAGTCACACAGCCCCTTTGGGCTTCCTTAAGTCCCATGCTTTCTCTGGGACCCCGGACTCATCCTCCCATTTATACTGCTTTAGAAGACCTTTGGGTTTTCTAGAAAACGTGGTGTTGCATGGCTGTCCTTGGCCTGGGCTGTTTTTGCCTGGAATTGTCAAATCTGCAAGAAAGATGAGCAATGGGAGGCTCCCTTCTCACTCTTGGCTTGCCGAACCCTGGGCACTCTTCCTAGAACTTTGTCAGTAAACGAAGAACCCTTTCTCACGAGGGAAGGGTTGTCGTCAGCCTCTCTTTCCTGGTCTGAGCAGAGCATCAGCCTGGCTCCAAAAAGCTGCCCTGACCTTCCGGTCTGTCCACAGCAGGTGGCCATGGACACAACCCAGGATCCAAGCCAGGAGGCCCGGGACTCACCAAGAGCCATAGCCGCTTGATTTCCACATCTCAGAGAACCACTCTCTTGACTTAAAACTCAAGCTGTGATGATGGTGATGAGAGGGACGGCCGCTCGCCCGTGGGGGGCTAAGTACATCTCCTCCCTCTGCTGGGAAGGAGGGCCTGGGCCCTGAGACGAGCACTAAGTGCTGGCCCAGCTCCCACAGGGTCATGCGCCTGCCCCACAAGTCTGACCCCGGACCTGCCTCTGAGCCCCCCCGGGCCCTTCCCGTGGCCTTGGCTGCCCACCCTCCTGCCTGGCCGTGACCTCCTGGGTCTTGCTCCCCCGAAGTCCGCCCCGAGGGAGCGCGGGGTTCCATCTGTGGACAGAGGACAGGGAGGGAGACCTTTGGTCTGTGGTCCCGGGATGAGACTAAAACAAAGACCACTGAAAACAAGACAAGGACCATGCCACGCATCTTGAATCCACACCTGACCTTCCCTTCCGTGAACCTGAAGGTCAACTCTGTTCCTTGAGGCTCCTCTGGAGGGAGCACGCTGGCCCCTGGGCCATGCTATGCATGGCACTGCGAACCCAGGGTGAAACCACAGCCATCATCGGGTTGATTTCTGGCTTCCGAGGCTGTGGACGAGCCCCGGACCACGGGCTGGGATACGGGGCCTGGGTGAGAAGGTGTCCCCACACCCATCACACAGGGCCACAGGTTTCTAGGGGACGGAGCTGGCTTCCCTGGGATCTGCCACAACAGACAGAAGCACCCCGGCTTCTCCCTGCTCTCAGGTGTGTTTGTGTGCTGTGCCCTCTTCCTGGCTGTGAGGTCGAGGGCACTGAGAAGCCTCCTGCTGGAAGACTTGGAGGAGAGGAGCAGGTGTCCTGCGTTGGGGGCTGGACACTCGGGGCACCCAGGGCAGCAGTAGCTCAGGGGGACTTTTCAGGGCTGGGGGATCCTGGGGCCACGATGCTTGGAAATCATCCGGGCTGGGGGTGCGTCGTGGGTCCCATCGAAGATTTACCGAGGGCCTTCTGTGTACAAGCTAGCACGGGGGCGAGAGCGTCTGTCCCTCACTGTAACATCCACGCCTGGGCTGTGCCCACCCCACCCCACCTGCAGCCCCCAGCCCCCTTCTCGGCCATCACTCTCCCCTGCTCCAGCCATGACCTGTTCCAGTTGCCCTTTGCCCAGAACACCCCGCCTTCATCTCCAACCACCCCCCCGCCCCGCCCCCCGGCTCCCTGCCTCCAGGAAACATCAGTTCTTTTGCAAAATACTCGTGGTACCCACACGCCTCTCCCCTGATCGTCTCAGCCGAGGGGTGGGGTCGGGGGTTGGGGGGCCCTGACTGCTCTCTACAGCCTGAGCTGCAGATGTCGCCGGGGGGGGGGGGGGGGGGAGGGGCGGGCGGGCTGGTGGACACAGAGGGATGGCGCCTGGGCTTTGGAGACACTGCCACCTGGTGTCCAGGACTGGGTATGTCAGTGAGGACCGAGTTTCACATCTCTGGGGCAGGACCTGCAGCAGAGCCCGTGCAACGAATAAGGGGAGTGGAGGGGACCTGGGAGTGACAAGCAGTGGTCAGGTAGACAGAAGAAACTGGCCCTAAGACAGTCTGCCGGCCTCAGGGATTCTCCCTGGGCCAAAAGGGGCTACTAAGAAGTGCCTTTATTAGAGTGATTTTTTTTTTTTCCTTGGCTGCGGTGGGTCTTCGTTGCTGCGCGCGGGCTTTTCTCTAGTTGCGTCGAGCGGGGGCTACTTTTCGTTGCGGAGCACCGGGCTCTAGGCGCGCAGGCTTCAGCAGTTGCAGCACGCGGGCTCAGTAGTTGTGATGCGCGGGCTTAGTTGCTCCGCGGCATGTGTCCCCTGCATTGGCAGGCGGCTTCTTAACCACTGCACCACCAGGGACGTGCCCTAAAGTGCTATTTTTAATCTCATTCGCAGCACTGGCTGTCCACACCCGAGGGGTTCACCGGAGGTCACGGTCGTAAAGCGGCTGTCCCCATCTCACCCAAAACTCTTTGCCCAGGACTGGAGCCAGAAGGGCTGCGAGATCCTGCAGCAGGCATAGTTGGGGACTGGGGGTGGGGTGGGGTGCGGGACTAAGAAAATTGAAGGGGAGGGAGGGGTCACTCCAGGAGCCACAGCAGAGGGGCCAGATCCCCGGATGGGGCTGAAGTCACTTCCAGCTGCTCGTCCACGCCTGTAACTCACTAGCACACTTGGACAGTGCACCAAGGCAACTTCCTCTGCGGGGCCCGTTCATTCATCCAGCGAACAGGAAAGGGGCACACGCATCCCCCCATGCTGGAACGTGGTCCAGGAACGAGGTGCCCGGGGAGGGGGGCAGCGGGGTGCCCGTGGAAGCACAGAGCTGGGTCGGGGCGATGCACGGGCAGCTTCTTCAGCCTGGGGGCCCCGAGAGACCAAGAAGAAACAATTACACACGGCGGGGAATCTCACTGAAGCAGCTCAGAGCCCTGCGAGGACCCGGGGAAAGGACCCCTCAGATACTGAGCCCCCCGAGGGCCCACAACGCAGGACAGAACACCCAGTGAGGGCAGGCGAGTCCCAGGGGAAAGGCCGGGCTGCTCCGTCCACAACAATGGTAACGGTAGCCCCACCAGGCCCAACCCCGAGCGCCAGGGCTCCAGTGACGGCCCACTCGAGCCTGTAGCCGCAACGAGCCCAGCTGGACAGCCACATGCAGCGGCTGCCTACCCTGCAGGCTCATCTGGCTGACCCTCCCTGGGAGGGGGCAGGGAGGCCGAGGGCCCCCATCCTTCAGTGTCCCCACAGGCCCCTGGGAAGGACCTGCTCGGAGCTCCAGTGCAGGACAGACCCACGCACTGGTCTTGGGGCCCCTTCGCTTGACCCCAGGTGTCTGGCTAACCGGTCCTGTTTTGGTTCCATAGCTCTGAGTTCAGGAACACGCCTGCACCGACCGGGTTAGCCGGGAGAGGCTGAGGGTGGTATCGGGGGTCTGTGTTGGTGCCCTCCCACCTCCCTGGGTCTCGCCTGAGGTTGGCAAAGCGTTCGTGGCTCAGATGCAGGGTCCCCGAGTGTGTCCAGGCAGAAGCACGCAACCCTGGCCCTCCCTCAGCAGCTGTTTTGTGTCCACGATTGCACAGCTGTGCACGCAGCCCTGGAATCTGATGTCTTCTCGGAAGGTCATTGCTGATCTCTCTGCTGTGTATCCTCGCCCTGCAGATAAGTGGCCTTGACTTACGCCGGTGCTGCCTAAGTGACGTGCCCCGTTCACCTGAACTTACCACGGACAAGGACCCACGTGGCAGCCGTGAACCCAGCCCTGCCAAGTGCCACTTTCTGAGTCCACGCTGCAGGGAACCAGAGGGGCTGAGCCACCGTGCCCAGGCTGAGGGTCCGTCCACCTACCTACTGAAAACTTCAGCTTCATAAAGGGCACGGTCTACATGAGAGACAGCCCGATACACTACTGATACCATGTATAACACAGATAACTAATAAGGACCTACTGTACAGCTCAGGGAACTCTATTCAGTGCTCTGTGGTGACCTAAATGGGAAAGAAATCCAACTAGGAGGGGAGATATGTATATGCACAGCAGATTCACTTTGCTGTACGGCAGAAACTAACACAACACCGTGAAGCAACTATATGCCAATAAAAATGAAAAAAAAAGAAAAATAAGAGACCAGCAGAGGTGGCACCTGGATTCCACCCACTCACCCCACTGCCCCATCCCACCTTCTCATCCGTGACCCATGACGACAGTCACATGTGCCTCCCATGGCGCCTGCAGGGCCCTCACTTTGTTCCCCCAGCTACCCAAACTGCCCAGCAGGGCTCCTGCTGTTAGAGGGCACGAAGTGTCTCTAGGGCCATTGATGGGTATGCCACCTGCGCCCTTCCGGTTGGCAAAGCTTTCTCATGCCCTAAATTAGGTGGTGCCCAACACGTGCCGTCCCCCAGGCCTTCACCACAAGGCGGACGGAGCCTGGCTGGTTTGAGGCCGTTTACTAACAATGAGCACTCGGGGCTGCTCACGCTCCATCATCACGGCCAGACCCCAGATACAGAGGCGCACATATCAGTTTCCAACGGCAGTCTCGAAGCTTCAGGAAATGCCGCGAACCCAACCTGGTGACTGCTGCCCCCTCGTGGCCACACGCACACCCTGCAGGTGACCCGGTGCGCTGTCACTGGGTAAGATTCCCCCATGGGGCTTGGAGGCATCCTCAACCTGGAGGGCACCTCAGCTGCTGAAGGCGGGCTGGGGGTACCGGCAGGCCTCGGCGAGAGGCAGAGAGGGGACAGGCAGGAGGCGCGGCCAGGGGCAGGAGGCCACTGTCCTGGCTGGTGGCTCAGACCTCTCCTCAGCAGAGAAGGAGCCACAGGCCCACGCGCCTTGGAGGGTGTCCACAAATGAGAGGTGCGGGTCGAACGGCACGGGGAGGAGTGAGGAGGGGGCGTTCTGGTCCCAACGCCATCACCCCGGTTGATGAATGCCCATTCATCAATGCCCACGGATGGGCACTGAATGCCCACTGCCTGGGGAGCCACTGCACGTCCTGACTGTCCCGAGTCAGCAAGCTAAAGCCTCCCCGCGAGGGCGGTGTACCCGCCAGAGAGCCCCTTCCCCCCAGACGGTGCAGACGGGGCTCTCTGGAAGCTGTTTCGGAGGGTAAGCAGTGTGCTGGCAACGCAGAGAACCAAACCATCCCCCTGCCCCTCCGCACCCGGGGAGACCCAGGTCAGAACAACGGCCAATACGCCTCCCCCGCCCACCGCAGGGATGAGACGCAGTCCACCGGAGAACACGCAGCCGCTGTAGTGTAGCTTGTTTTTATTTATGTCCACAAATATTTCAAAAAAATTACAAAATACTCAAATGGAGAGAACACAGAAGTCACAATTTCTGGGTGTCTACTCTGTTTACACTGTGTTATCTCATGGCAAACTACTCATATATACATTTAGCTTCAAGATATATATAAACGTAGCAAATCAGAATGTACACTCCGCTCTGCTGCTGCCGCAGCGAAGTGAAGCTCAACCCGACAACAGTGAACAAGATACACATAAAACACGGAAAAGCAAAATAACTCCAAACAAAGGGAGGAAACCCAAAAGGAGACCAAGGGGTCGGGCTTCAAAGACACCGTGAAGGTCTGGGGCCTCCGACACACGCTGCAGTTGACCAGGTGAGGATTTCGGGTTGTGGGTTTTTAAATGGAAGAATCTCAGTGCTTCACCTGGGGACGTGGGGAGAAAACCAAAACCTAAGGAGAAAACGCCTTCAGACAGTTTTCAAGTACAGACTTCCAAGTACTTCAACTCTCTCTCTTCTTTGGAAATGGACGAGAGAGAGAGGAGAGAAAGGAGGATAACTGGGCAGGAGGCGTCGCGTTCCACCCAAAGGGAGCAAAGCAGGCGGGGGCTTCCGTGCAGGAGCCGGGGCAGCAGGAGCGCCCGAGTCCAGCAGGAAGGGGCCCGGCTCAGAGGCGTGGAGGCCGCAGAGCGGAGCCCGCCCTGATGGCACGTCACTAGCCCCGGGGACACAAACGCCCCTGGCCAACGCGGCCACTCAAGCGATGACAAAGTGTTCATCTGAGCTTGCCTCCCCCCAAGGAGCTAAAGTTAAGGCAGAAATGGAATGAGAGAAAACGAAAGAAAAAACCTACGAACATTTTCAACAGACGAAACCATCCTCTATCTGTCCCAACGGAAACCGAACGTGGCTTTAGTGGACACTGGAAATGCCCTTGAGGCAAGTGTGAATCCGGAACCTGAATCTGAGCTATCGCCTGCTGGTTTCTGGGTCAAAGCGCCAGCCTCTCGTCCCGCCCCCTCTGTGGCTCCGGTCCTGGACGCGCTCCACGTCCACTGACCCCCAGGCGGGAACTCCGCGCACCACGGCAGAAAGAGCCCCCGAGAGGCTGAGAGAAGAGGAACAGAAAAGGTCACGTCCTGGCAGAAAGCGTGATCAACAGGTGCAGAATGTCCTTCCAACTTCCCCACCCTCTGCTCTGGATAAAGTGCAGCTCGCGGGCAACCCAGAAAGCCGAGGCGGGCTCTCTGGGCCACCTGCCCCCAGGTGGAGCTGCCTCTCACTCCACGCCCACGGCTGTGACCCCCGTCCTGCTTCCGGGAGGAAGAGCGGGAGGCCAAGTGTCTCCCTGTCCGACGTGGGTCCCTGTTCCTGGGGTAACACACAGGCCGCCACCCGCAGCCGGACCAACTCCGGGATCTCCCTCACTCCAAAGCAGCCTCGGGCCGTGACAAGGATGGCCTGGCCTCACCACAGGAAGATCCAAACGACGACACGCACGACAAAGCAGATTTCTAACAGATCCCTTTGGCAAGCATATGTGCTGAGTGACTCGCAGGGAATCGTTTTCTTGGATTTTCTAGAATGTTTGTTTATGAAACTGTCCAAGTTAATATTAAAAAAGGCAGTTCATTCAGGACAATCAAATGCGTGTGCAGAGAAATCTATAAGGAAATCTACAATCTGACACACAGAAACATGTGCTTTCAATCCCTCAGAGACAGAATGGGGGACATTTAACTCCTGCGCTCCTGGTGCAAGATGAGAGGTTCAAGCTAACAGATGTCTGCACCACTGGCAAAGCACAGGCTGGGAACAGACAGAAGTGAAAACCAAAGCAGCACAACAAAGAAACGGTTTGTAACACTGTCCCTGCAAACCCCTGGCTGCTCCCTGCTGCGCCCAAACCTAGTCCCAAGCTTTTGCCCGTTTGTAACTAGTAACGCCCATCTGTTCCCTTTAATTAAAGGGATAATTATATATAACTTTTTATTAAAAAATCAACTCTGTATTCTGTCAACAGCTGGTAGGAATTCACAATTAGTGACATGGCTGGAAAAAATAGATCAGAATAGTAGTTTATGGAAGAAAAAAAAGGCTGTTCTAAAATTATTTATTTACAGACGTAAAAAGCCATGCGCAGAACTTCCTCAAATTATGAAGATTTCCTACAATGTATTAAAATAAAAGATTTTTTAAAAATTACAGCTCTTGGATTCCAAACTCATACGCTGCCTATCTGCAAACCTTGTGGGTTTTGGAACACACGCAACTGAGTGTGTCTGCACGCACAGTGAAGGGTGTGAACTGGATTCTAGCACCTACTGAAGAAATCAAGGAAGGAAAAGAAAACTAAAGCCAAACCCCAAGATTGCAGGGGAGTTTTCTGAATGTTCAGTCCAGTCCAGGCCTCACTAAGTTTCTGGGGGACTGTCATGCAGGGAGACCCAAACCAGTCTCAAGGAATCCTCTCTACAAACGAACACTAGTATGCTGATACGATTTTAGTTGTGGGGTTTTTAAATATATAAAGAAATCTTTAGAAGATATTCTTTTTGCTTTTGCAGCTCCTATTGTATGTAAAAAGTCCTGTTTCTCCCCCAAGAATTGGGGTTTCCACAGCCAGCGTTAACAAATAAATAACTTATAACTGCTTGTCACCTTCCTTCTTCAGTCGACTGGAAAGAGGGGGTGGAAAAAAAAAAAAAAAAGGAAGAAATCAGCGTCAAGCCTGGGTAGGCCTGCAGCTGGAGGGCCCGGATGCCCGGGGCAGCCTCCACACCGCTGACCCCCGCCCTGTCTCCCCTCCTCAAGACAGCTCCACAGGAGGTACAAGAGGCAGAGGGGTGCGGGTGGGGGTGAGCCGAGGGGGAGGGGGAGGAGTCCGGCGCTTGTCGACCCCGGGGGCGGGGGGGGGGGGGGGGGGGGGGGGCGGCCGGGGGGGGCAGGAGCGGGGGGGACCCACAGGTCGGGGAGGTGGGAGCCTGGCCTCCCTCCCAGCCCCTCCTCACCTGTAATAATCTTCCTGACTCGGAAGGTGGCCACCATGCATGTGCGGGTGTCCGTGCAGCCACTGCTGCTCCATGGCCAGTCTCTGCAGCTCCGCCGACTGGGCGTGCATGGCCTGCAGCTGGTGGGCCGCCGACATGGGGGGTGGGATGGCCCCAGGCAGGTCTCGGGGGTAGGGGGTGCCTGCCAAACACAGAACAGCCTCTGAGACAGAAAGGCCAGGGTGAGGCCGGCAAGGAGCTCGGATCAGGAGGGAGCTTCCCAAGGGGACGGGCAAGAAGCCACCTCACCGGCAGGGAGCACCGGAGCAGAGCCCCCGCCCGCCCGCAAGAGAGAAGTGCGGCTCCCGGACCCCCTGCCCCTGGGCCCCGTCCTCCTCAGCCTACTGACTGGTCCTCACAGAGGCCTGCCCTTAGCCCTCCTTTGAATTCGGGACTCCGCTATCTCTTCCCTGCCCACCATCGTCCCGGCTCCTGATACACGTTTATACCCGACCCCCAGCTCCCTGGGGACAGGGGTCTGCCTGCCTTGTTCCCAAGTAGCCTCCCAACACTCAGGAGGTATGTGCCGAGTACAAGAACGAACGGGGACGTCGCGGCAGACCACCACCCCAGCCCTGCCCTGGACCCCCACCCCACCTCTTCCCCAGGCGCGCTCTTACCAAAAACTGGATGGCGAAGCATCTCGTGCTCGTGGGGGGGCTGTCCAAGCAGAGGGCTGGGGAGGGTGCCAGGGGGATAGGGAAAGCGAGCCAGGTGCGGGCCAGCAGTCAGGGGGTCAACCAGCGGGTGAACTGGGCCTGCTGAACCTAGGACAAGGGGCAGAGGTGCACATGCAGGCGGTGCAGGGCTACGGGGGGGCCTCTCGCCATTTGCCCTCGTTGGCGGCAACTCCCAGGGACCTGCTCCTCTCCACGGCTGGCTTCTGGTCACCAGGGCCACCAGCAACCCCGACCCAAAGTAGCTGTCACCCTCCGTGGCCTCCCTGTCCCTACAGCGGAGCTCTGGAGAGCCGCAAAGTGAAGAGCTGGCCACGGCTTTCCTTTCCTCTCCCTCTCCCTCCCCCTCCCCCCTCAGCGCGCCCACAGGCAGAGCCTCCCCAACCTCGCTTTATCCAGGACCCTGGATCAGCAGAGCCTGCCTAGCCAGCTGCCCAAGGCCCTCCCGTGGCCTTCAGGTCCACAGGAACCCCAGGGCCGTTCCAGCCCTGCCCCAGCCAGCATCCCTCCTCCCAGCTCAGCTGGACTGGCACCCTCCCCAGGGCTGCCTCCCGGGCCCTTCACCCACAGGACCTAGAGGCGGCCAGCAGAGCAGGCGCTGCTGGACGGGGGCTCACTAAGCCCCGCTCTCCGCAGACCTCTCAGCCGCGCCCCCCGGCAACGTCCTCCGCCCTTGGCTCCCTGGTGTCCCCACCTTGGTGGAGAGGGTCCTGCTGGTGGAGGTGGAGGTGCGAGTGGATGTGCGAGTGCTGGTGGTGGTGCGGGGTCACGTTGAACATCTGCAGCCGCGCCAGGGGGTCGCTGGTCAGTGAGGCCATGCGCTCGGCGTGAATGCGCTCGGCTGCCAGTCTGTCTGGGTAGCTCATTTCGGGCCGCAGCTGGGGGCCCGCCAGGGCCAGTCTCTCCCTCTCCAAGGGGTTCAGGCCAGGGTGGAAAGACGCGAAAGGGTGGGGGCCGGCGGCGGGGGGAATGGTGAGGGCGCCGTGCCGGGCGAAGTGCTCCATGGGGTTGGCGGCCGGGTGCAGGGGGTCCAGCTCCGGGGGCTTCACCTCGAAGCCCGGCTTCATCCGCTCCCGCAGCTCGCGCTCCCGGATCTCACGCTCCCGGATCTCGCGCTCCCGGAGCTCCCGCTCGCGGATGGTGGGGTCGACGTTGTAGAGGCCGGGCATGTGGTAGGCCAGCAGCGGGTCGGTGGGGTTGAGGGGCACGTAGAAGGGGTGGTTACGGTTGGTGGGCGACATGACGTGGGGCCGGGCATACTCGCTCAGAGTCCGGAGGGCCGGCGTGTCGGGCCCGATATACGGAGGAACGGCCGCGATGGTGGTGGGCGGGGGCTCGAAGGAGGGCCGCATGTGGCCGGGACCACCGAGCTGGGGGTCGCCGAGGCGGCCTTCGTGCGCAGAGCTGGACGCCTTCTGCTAAAGGAAAAGAGGCCGTGAGGGCTGGGCGTGTCCGGCCACCGGCCCAGCCAACTGGGTCCCCCCGTGCCCCAGACCCGGACCCGGACCCGGCCCAGCCGAGGTCCGGTCCCTGCAGTGGCCGGGGCACCCGGGGCCCGGATGGGTCCGCGTATCTGGGACACAGAGGTAACGCGGGTGGCTGCCGAGAGGACGCCAGGCGGTGGCGGCCCACCCCCGAGGCGAGCGTGGGGACCAGCCCTCGGGAGCCCCCCAAGCAGAGCAGGCTGCCCGCCCGACTCACGGCCGCCCGCTCCGCCTCGCGCTCCCGCTCGCGCTCCCGCTCGCGCTCCTTCTCTTTCTCCTTCTCCCGCTCCCGCTCCTCTCGCGCCTTCTGCTCGGCCTCCCGTTTGGCCTTCTCGATGGCCTCCTCCCTCTTCTTGGCCAACTTGGACCCCGCCAGAGGCATGAAATACAGGTCTGTCCGCGCACATGAGTTGTAACCCCGGTCCAGGTGTTTGTAGAACCTGAAAAAGGCCCGGGTCTCACTGGGGTCCCTGTCAAGGCCCCAAGTGCCCAGCTGTCCCTGCCCCGGACGTGCCCGGTTCCCGGGGACCAATACCTGGCGGACTGGCTGGCGTGGCTGGGGGTGTCCACCACAGTGGGCTCAGGGGACGGGCTCCGAGGCGGGGGAGGGGGGCTCTCGGGCTCCTCAGCTTCATCCAGGGCCTCTTCCTTGACCTGGACAGTGGGGAGCGGGCAGGCTGCCCCCCCAGCTACGCTGCCTCCCGCAGCGACGGGGGCAGAGCAGGGCGGCTGGGCCGAGGGGCCAGGACCCGCCGGGGGGGTGGAGGTGGAGGGGCAACTCGGAGGGGTGATGGGAGGAGGGGCCGCGGGGGCAAAGGGGTGCTGAGCGAACGGGGTCTGGGGGGGCACCTGGTGGAGGCCCGCGGGGGGGTGGGAGGCAGGGGCCAGGCTCTGGCTCTGGGTCAGCACAGGGGGCTGGGCGGGGGAGGAGGGCAGAGGCTGGCTCTGGGGCATGAGCTGCAGGGGAGGGGGGTGGGCCGAGGGCGGGTGGTGCGTGGACAGGGAGCTCAGGGGCTTCAGGGCCGGAGGCGGCGGGAGGTTGGCGTTCATGGAGAAGGGCGAGGGCCCCGAGAGGTGAGGCGGGTGCTTGTGGGCCTGGGGCGCCGGCAGCTGGGGAATGGGTGTGGTGGGCGGGGGCTTGATGTGGGGCATGGCCAAGGGCGCAGGTGGCAGGGGCTGCTCCCGAGGGGGCTGCGGGGGCTGCAACGTCGACTGAGAGGCGGGCGGCTGCAGGGAGGCGTGAGGGTGGGCCGCCGCCTGGGAGGCCTGCGGAGGGAGGCCGAAGGGCTGCGGGGGGCCTGGGTGCTGCAGCAGCGGCCCGGCCTGGAGGCCGTGAGGGCCGGGCGGGCCCTGACCATGCAGGGGGGGCTGGGGGTGGGGCGGGCCCGGGGTGGCGCCAGCCGGCCCGGTCAGCGGCTGCAGCGGGGGGTGCGGTGAGGGCAGCCGTTGTGGGTGTAGGGCAGGTGCCTGCTGGACGTGGGCGTGGGGAGCGGGAGCTGAGGGCGCCTGCGGCTGGGTGGGGGGCTGGGAGGTCGACGGGGAGCCCTGTGACGGGGCGGTGGTGGCGGGCGTGGGCCCTGGCGTGGGCGGCTGGGCGGCCCCCAGCGCAGCCGACGAGGGAGCTGGAGCGGCCCCACTGGGAGCCTGCAAGGCCGGGGGCTGCGCCTGCAGCATCTGCTGCTGGGCCGAGGAGTCCGAGTCGCTTTCGTTGTCCTGGGGGCTGGGGATGCTGGGGGACGTGCTACGATTGTCCTGGTCGATGTCTTTGGGGTCACTGCTGCCCTCATCGTTGACGCTGCGGCTGTCTGAGCTCTCTCCCTCGCCCTCGGACGGCGAGTTGGGCCGGCTGATCTCCTGGGGCCAGAGAGCGGAGGGCGGACGCTCTAGGGGGAGCTGGGGCGCCCTCTGCCCTGCCGCACAGCGAGGTGTGGCTCCGGGGACCACGGGTCCTGCCCTGACCCGGCCAGTCTCGGGGGCCGCTCTCTAGGCCCCTCCCTGGGAGACGGGACACGACCTGTGCCCAGGGAGAATCTGGGCTGGGGCTTCTCAAGGGACATTAGCTTCCATTAGCGGTGATGAGCGCGGCTCAGCCACAGATCTCACCTGGGTCTTTGTCTTCTTGGAGCTGGTCCTGTCGGCCTCATCCGTATCAGAGGCCACCTTCTCCCGCTGACGCTTGGTGCTCTTGAGAGGGGACGAGGCTTCCTCCTTCACCTTCTGAGGCGGGAAAGCCCACAGGGAGACTCAGGCTGAGGGAGGATGGGCCGGCAGCCTCGGGGGGTGCGGGTGACAGCTGCTTGCTGACGCCTGGCCCCCCGCACGCCACGCTCCATCCCCGAAGACAAGAAAGCTCTGGAAGGGGCCAGTGGGCCCAGGAAGGAACAAGTATCTGGGGATGGGAAACTCAAAGCAGAGGTGGCCCCCAGAGTTCCGTGCTGGGAACCGCGTGGACCCCCATTCTCCAGGCCCCAGGCCCAGGCACTGCTGGTGCCCAGGAGGCTCCACGAATGACTGAGGGACACGGGGAAGCTGAGCACCGACTCCAGCAGCCCGGGTTTCAAGGGGAGGGTGGGCCCCAGCACCTCACCTTGGCCGACTTCTTCACCGTCTCTGCTTTACTGTCGTTGCTGGAGGTGCTGGCAGCGCTGGGGGAGTTCC
Source organism: Monodon monoceros (assembly GCF_005190385.1). Classification (NCBI taxonomy): domain Eukaryota; kingdom Metazoa; phylum Chordata; class Mammalia; order Artiodactyla; family Monodontidae; genus Monodon; species Monodon monoceros. The sequence goes on along the minus strand of NW_021703774.1, from coordinate 174,866,157 downwards.
GGCCGCTGGAGCGGATGTCTTCATTGATGGGCGAGGCGCGACCATCAGGGCTGGCTGGCTGCTTCTTCCGACCACTGCGCAGTGTAGACATCTGCCCACCCCAACCGGAGGCTGGTGAGACTGGGCCCCGGTTCCCACACCTGCCACCTGAGCCCCAGTCCCAGGCAGGAGCCTCCAGAGCAGGTCCACCAACAGCCTCGCGGCAAATCCCAGACCCTGGCCAACCACGGGGACCCCTGGCTGTCCCTGGCTGCAGGGGGGTCACCACGGAGTGAAGAAAGGAGAGGGTGAACGGGCGGGTTTATATGGAAAAGAGGGCGATTCTCAGCTTACACCGGAAGCGCTCGTCTCCAGGGACTGTCCTGAATGAGGCGAGCCTGCCTGAGGGCAGAAGTCGGGAGGGCAGCCCTACTACGGGAGCTACCCCGAGGGACAGTTACACCTAAAGTCAGTTTTAAGTCACCTCACCCTTTCTGTTTGCTCCATGTTAACTGCCCGCTCCTCCCACCAGATCCAAACACACACACTTGCTGATTTCACCTGACAGAATGGAAGTGACCCGAAGAGATGAGCTGTCAAATAACGCAGCTCAGCTCCTAAAACCACCAGGCCTTCAGCATGTTTCTGCAAAGCCATGGGGGCTCGGAAGAGACAGGGGTACAGCAAGTCACACTGGTCTGCCAGCTCCCCAAGGACGATGCAAGGGAGGGAGAGAATAGAGAGCTCTTCCCAGCCCCACAGGCAAAAAGCTAATTAATGCCTTCGGGCAAATCATTTCACCTTCGGGGGGTCTGTTTCTCTACCCAAAATGAAACACACCTACCATCCTCCTGATGGGCGCAAGCCCCCAGCAGGAACCTGGAGAAGCAGTCTGGCTGCCTGGCCACGGGGACTCACCGAGCCACGACTCCGCCGTGTCCTCATGCTATGTTTCCCACTGGGCCCATCGTCTTCCTCTTTCACAGGTTTGAACATAAATGGTGGGGGGTCCACGGGCTTCTCAATGGGGGGGAGCTCGCCGTATTTCTTGAAGTGAATGCGGCAGTCCGTACAGAGCAGGATGTTCTCCCGGCCCCCGTGGTGCCAGTCTTTGGAGGCTGTGCAAGGGAAGAGGGGCGGGGGTGCCAACCTCGACAACCAGCGCCCCTGGGGACAGACATCGGAGCAGGGAGGCCCTTCCATGGGCTCAGCTGACCCCGGCGTCACGAGAACCATGTAGCGCTGAGCTTGGACAAACACCTGTCACCCAGACCACAGAGGTACTAGTGTCGCCCTGCTCTCCCCTGGAAGGGAGAGGACTTCAGGACTGCCCACCACCCGTGCCTCATCTCAGGAGACCCAGGAAGAGCTGGCAGCAGGCTCCCAGGGAACACAGGCCCCGACCCTGAACAAGCCTGTCCTACCCACTGGTCGGCACTCCATCGTGAACGCTAACAGGAGAGTCAAGTAAAACAAAGATCTTCAACTTTCTAAGTAACCCTGAAGACAATGCAAATGTCAAGTCAATGACCACCCAGACAGGCCTCCAATTCGACTCCCCGAACGTACAGAGCCGGAAGTGGCCGAGCCCGGCCGTTCCAGCGCAGGGCACACTGCCCACCAAGCCGCACTTACTGGTGCTGAAGCAGTGGCGGCAGGCGTAGCCCTTCAGCTCCTGCTCGCTGTCCTCACTGTCGAAGTCATCCTCACTGGCTGAACTCAGGTCCACTGGGCACGATGGGCACGCAAGGGGGTGGCGGGAGACACCGTCAGCTGGGCCAAGACTGGGACCACCTGTCACCTCTGGCCTGCCCCAGGCTCTGAGCCAACAGTCAGGGTGGCCCAGCAGGCCACAAAGGACCACGCTGAAGGAAGAACTCGTGTACGAGGGGTGGTACCCAAGGGTCTGCCCTGCCACTCCGCGGAGGGGGGGCTGCTGTCACGCCTCAATCCCGGGGTGGCTGGCACCGATGCCCACAGCTGGTGGACGTGAACAGGGCCAAGCGCACCTGCAACGCCCTCCCTGACACCCTGAGGAATTCCCTCTCCAGCAAGCCCTAGCCCCTCCGGCCCTACTGGATTACTTCTTGTTTGCATGAGCAACATAAGCGACCCTCAGGCTGAGTGCCCTGGGCCAGGGCAGAACCACAAGGCACTACTCTAGTTTTCAGAGGTTAAGAAGGTGTGGGCTTCACCGTCATATCAGATTGCAAGTCACAGGGGACCAAGAGGAGAATCCCAATAAAGTAGCAGGAAGAAGAAGAGAACGTTCATCTGACCGCACTGCAGCCACAACACAAGTGCAGTACACCCTCGACTAAGGGGAAACGTCCTCTAAGTCACCAGTAACGCCTCAGGCCAAGGCCAAGACTTATATTTTTGTAAAAGATGATGTTGAGTTTAAGGAAAATCTAAATGTACGAACAGTTTGCAAAACTCTCCCTACCAAATCCCCCGAGTCAGTGAGACACTTAGGTCAGGCTTTGTACTCCCCCCCCACCACTCACACACGAGCTATGCCAGGGATGAAAGCAGGCTCACCCACAGCTGGGACACGTGCCTGCGTGTGCACAGCCCCCACTTACAGAATTCACTGGACGGGGGTCTGGAGGGTGTGTTGACGGGCGTGGATGCAGTGCGGGTCTTAATCCTCCTGAACACGGCCTGCCTGCGGTGCCTGCGGTGAGCCCGGGAGCTGGCTGCTTCTGGGGTTTTCTTCCAGTAGTAATAGAAGGTGATCAGTTCTCCCTGCATGAAAGAAGGGACGGCTGTGAGGGAAGCGCCCTCGCCCCAGCACTGCCTCTTGCGCCGTGAGCAGAGGCTGGCTTTACGACAGCTGTCTGGAGGCCTGCACTCCCTCAAGACACACCTGCAGAGCTGCCAGGCCACTGGGGCCAGCCCCTTGGAGCGTTAACTTCTAGACATCAGGAACATTCATCTGCTCAACAGGTATCTGCTGGGTGCCTACTATGTGCACATGCCGCCACTGTTCTAAGCACTGGAGGTGCATCAATAACTCACTGACAGAAAGGAAGACCCCATCCCCCAGCTGTGCGCGCGCATGGGTGCACACACAGAGGATGATCTCTTCACAGCGTTTCAGTGAATCCACAAAGGGGCGACATGGAAATACCCGGCCAGTTAGACCATTCCGGAAACCAAAGCAAACAACTGAGGTGGCAGGAACTGGGGCCAGGAGGAAGGTCAGGTAGAACAGACCCCAAACCCAGGCAAACTGCTCTACAGCCGAATGCCCACCCCGGACAAGCCGGCACTGGGTGCTGAAGGCGAGACCGGGGCCTGGCGAAAAAGATTAAGAGTGGACACAGCACACAGTGGCGCTGGGTGGAGATGAAAGGCCACATGTCACGAGGTCAGTGTTTCAGGCCAAAGGAGCTCCTCGTTTCATGCATGGCCCAAAAGAAAGGGAGGCAAGACATCTTTCTAAAAAATACAGCAAGTGGACATGAGTCCAAGTGCAACTTGAAAAAAAAAAAAACAAGAGCGTTTTTGGCACTCCCAGCCCCAAGGGGCTCATCGGGCACACCGTATGTGTACACACATGGGTGGGGGTGGGGGACGGTCGTATGGTGTGTTCCACTAACCCTGGCTGACAAAAGACCGTTTTCGTAAAACAAACACCCCAAGAAAAAGTGCCTCTACTTGGAATGTTTAAAAAACAGTTAAAACAGACTTCCCTGGTGGTGCAGTGGTTAAGAATCTGCCTGCCAGTGCAGGGGACACGGGTTCCAGCCCTGGTCCGGGAATATCCCACGTGCCGCAGACCAACTAAGCCTGTGTGCCACAACTACTGAGCCTGCGCTCTAGAGCCCGTGAGCCACAACTACTAAGCCCGTGAGCCACAACTACTGAGCCCACATGCCACAACTACTGAGCCCTCGCGCCTAGAGCCCATGCTCCACAACAAGAGAAGCCATCGCGATGAGATGCCCGTGCACTGCAATGAAGAGTAGCCCCCGCTCACCACAACTAGAGAAAGTCTGCGTGCAGCAGTGAAGACCCAACGCAGCCAAAGATAAATTTATTTTTTTAAAAACCCAGTTAAAACAGTGAGAGAGGCTCGATCACACTGATCTTCCCTAATTAAATCAATACTGTAGAAAATCAGTTAACCTGACAGACGGTATCTTGGGACATGTCCCTGGCAGGGGGGGTGGAAGGGGGTGTGTGGTGGTACGTCCCGCATCTGAAGGTGGGAGCTTCTTGGCCAAAGCCCACTCTGCCTCACAGGAGGCTCTCTGCCTTGTGAATGGAGGGGCCAAAAAAGATAAGTGAAGAGTCTGTCCTCCAGTGACCTGAGGTCTAGCTGCAAAGACCAGTGTTGAGGAGACTGAAAGAGACAGAGAAGCACGGGTACCACACGATGAACTCCTGGGACTGGTAGAGTGCCCAGTCAGATGAGGTTTCCATGAGCACACCCCCAGAAGGAACGGCCTGGGAACCCAACGGCAAGTAAGCTGGGACAGGAGTGGACAGATCTGAGGTGGGGAAATGGCTTCCGCAAAGCAGGTGACGCACGTGTGCCGAGTACTCACTACTGAAAGCTGGATTCTTTGTGCATTTTCTTTTTTTTTTTTTCTTTTTGGCTGCATTGAGTCTTTGTTGCTGTGTGTGGGCTCTCTCTAGTTGCACCGAGCGGAGGCTACTCTTCGTTGCGGTGCGCGGGCTTCTCATTGCGGTGGCTTCTCTTGTTGCAGAGCATGGGCTCTAGGCACGTGGGCTTCAGTAGTTGTGGCTCGCGGGCTCTAGAGCGCAGGCTCAGGAGTTGTGGCGCACGGGCTTAGCTGCTCGGTGGCACATGGGATCTGCCTGGACCAGGGCTCAAGCCCGTGTCCCCTGCATTGGCAGGCGGATTCTTAACCGCTGCGCCACCCGGAAAGTCCCATCTCTGTGCATTTTCTAAGACACAGAACCACAGCTGTCATCAGACCCCTAAAGGATCTGTGATTCAAGGACTCCTGACCAGCTCCCACAAGGCTACAGCCTGTATCTCTTGGAGCTGTGGCTGTGCTTTAGTCTTTCCAAGCACCACTGAACGAAACGCTAGGGACTGCCAGTGTTTTAAGAGATGAAGCACGACCCCAGGCCAAGGAGGCCAGGAACCAGCCACCAAGGACGCTTCCCACCCCCTTTTCGGTTCCATGAGATGGCGACTGAACAACAAGGGAAAATGTAGGTATTGCCCTTGGATTTCTACTCTGTCTATTACACGTTAGACCACAAATGCAGGCTATATGACGGTCCCCATGGTGAGTGGAGTATCCTGAGCCCCTAAGGTCACGATCTAAGAAACCTCCCGGCTCCTGCTTCTTTACTTCCTACCTTCCTGACTTGGAAAGTCATTTATCTGTACTGATCTTTTGCTGTTGGCAGGCTCAAACTCATAAATCCACTAGGGGATTAAGAGACCTGTGCTGACATAAAAGTGACCTGGCTCTGGTTTTCCTATGAGAAAACACAGAACAGAAGCCAAGGCAGGTCAGTGTCACCCTTCAAACACTGTGTCAGAGCGGCGTACTTCATCAGTTCAAAAGGGCAGCTGGTGCAGTACATCATGGCCCAATCCCAGGGCTGGAAAAAAGAATGAGGAAATCCAAAGTGGTTCCTGTTCCTCCCACCTCCGCCTATAGCTGAGGTTGTTTTAGGGGTCAAGGGTGACAGAGGCCTCGGATGGTGGAAGGAAACAAAAATGGGCGAGACAGGCTTCCCCTGCCGATGCAGGGGACACGGGTTCGTGCCCCGGTCTGGGAAGATCGCACATGCCACGGAGCGGCTAGGCCCGTGAGCCATGGCCACTGAGCCTGCGCATCCGGAGCCTGTGCTCCGCAACGGGAGAGGCCACAACAGTGAGAGGCCCGCGTACCGCAAAAAAAAAAAATGGGTGAGAAACCTGGAGGGGAGGCACGACCACCAGTGTCTCTGTCACACCTCGGTCTGACCTGAAGGCTGTGAACAAGAGCCGCCCCGACATTTCTGCACAGCCCTGGTCCGTGTGCGCTACTGACTCACATGGTTATGAGGGATCCTTTCTATTTCTCACACATGAATGTTCTGAAAGAGTTTCAAATAGTATCAAAAGATGGTATGGGGACTTCCCTGGTGGCGCAGTGGTTAAGAATCAGCCTGCCAGCATATGGGACACGGGTTCGAGCCCTGGTCCGGGAAGATCCCACATGCTGCAGAGCAACTAAGCCCATGCGCCGCAACTACTGAAGCCCGCGCTCTGCAACAAGAAAAGCCAGCGCAACGAGAAGCCTGCGCACCGCAACGAAGACCCAACGCAGCCAAATATAAAATAAAGTAAAATAAAATAGAAGCAGCTTTTAAACAAGGAGCCCGGAACAGATTCCACCATCTGAGTTCCAAGGATCAAAATGACCAAGTCTGAAGGACTGTTAAAATTAAAATGAAAGAATATAAATTTCAAAATTCAGGAAGATAGGGGAGTGACGAGAAATCTCATACGCTGCTGGTGAAATGTAAAAGGGTCGAACCACTTTGTAAAACTGTGTGGCAGTTCTTAGAAAGCCAAATATGTACCATACGACCTAGCAAATGATTCGACTCCTAGGTGTTTACCCCAAAGGAATAAAAACATATGTGCACACGAAGACTTTTATACAAGTGTTCATTAAAACTTTACTCTCCATAAACTGGGAACCAAAAACTGGGAACAAGTCAAATAGCCCCTCAACGGGAAAACGGATAAACGTATTATGGTACACCCACTCACAAGAATACCACTTGGCAGTAAAAAGGAACAAACTACTGATGGATACAACCAGTGGATGAATCTCAAAGACATCATGTTGAGTGAAAGCAGCCAAACACCACAGGGAACATACAGACTGTACGATTCCATTCTAGAAAAGACAAATCTGTAATCACAAAAAGCAAATGAGTGGTTGCCTGGAGTCTGGAGCATGAGGGGTAGGCAATGGAGATCTCTTGGGGTGATGGGGCTGGTTCTATACATCGATGGTGGTGGTGTTACATGGATGTATATTTCATGGATGTATATTACATGGATGTATACAGTTGTCAAAACTCACTGAACTTGTGCACTTCAAGTGGGTGCATTTTTATGATCTATATGGTATGCACACCATACATCAATGAGTTGACTATGAAAGAAAAAGAAAAAAATCCAGACCAGGTTTTATCAGCTGCCTCTCAACCACTGTAATGTCTAGGAAGGGATTAAACATTGGAATGGAGCAGATCTGGGAGGATTAGAAACAGTATATTGGTGACTGCATGGGTGGCTAGGTCATGAGCACAAACAAAAGAATATGTGGGGGAAAGCTTTCGTTCTACAAATAGGGTGTGAAGCAGCTCGAGGCCTCACCAGGAATGAAGTCAATTGAACTTTAATCAAACATGCATAGCGTGTGCTGTGGAGACCCACTGCACATAAATTCAGGGAAGAAAAGCTGTTGCAGAAATCAATAGCTTACTGAAACATTAACACAGGCAATCACTGATCAAAAGGCAGCTCCACAAAGGCAGCCTTGCAAATGAGCTCCTGCTTGCGTCGCAAGCGCACATAGAGGCATAAACGCTGTCGACACGAATGGCCTGTAATGATCATTTTGTCCCCAGTGCTCGAACCTCATCCCGCAACAAGGCCTCACAGTCAACACGCCTCGCGTCTCGGGGGCAGAACTGCACAGGCTCAAGGAACTAAACTGGTTTAGTGCCTGGGCAAAGAAGCAAAGGAAGGGGCTGAAGTCATCTCTCAGAGAAAAGCCGGCGGGCAGCAACGAAGACCCAACGCGGCCAAAAATAAATAAACTAACAAATAAATAAAATATATATATTAAAAGAAAGAATGGATACACAACAAGGTCCTACTGTAGCACAGGGGCTATTTTCACTACCCTGTGATGAAGCGTAATGGAAAAGAACATGAAAAAAAGAATGTCTGCATGTGTGCAACTGGGCCACTGCTGTACAGCAGAGATGGGCACAACACTGTAAATCAACTAAACTTCAATTAAAAAACAAGATAATTTCTTTTTCTGAAGCAAGATGAGCTACATGTCTTCTCTCTAAGGGACCTTGGGGAAATGAAAGCATAGAAGAGACTGCTGAAGAGGAAGGCACTGCAGGCACTTCAAGTATCAAAGGTTCGTTGTCAGTGAGCACGTCTGTCCCCAGGACCATCACAGGGCAAAGCTCCCCACACCCCAGGTTCTCTCCCCGCAGCCCAGCACGAACTCCCCAGACACGGGCCCTCTGGGAGGCTAGTGCGGAGGCAGAACAGGCAGTCAGTTATTTTCAACCCATTGCTGAAGCCTAAGGGTCCACCCAAGACTGAGTCCCATTTGCTGCAACTGTCACATAATCATTACTGCTACAACCATCCACAGAAGCCTCAACCCTCCAAGGTGGTGGAAGATGAGGTCCAGGGATCCCCGCCCGCACACCGAGTCCAGGGTTGCCATCTACGATCAGGTCCTCTCTTTCCAAGCCAAGGGAGGCCTCAGTCTTTTGTAAATAACCCTGTACACGCGCACCTCACTCTCCATTCAGGGTACACAACAGTGTTCCCTTCTCTTCCATTCGGACAACACGGTTCTGTGAACTGGCAGAAAACAACGATGCCCACTGGTCTTCCGTTAAGCTGTATTAAGCAAGGCCCTGGAAACCAGTCTCCTGCTTCCGGAACACGCAGGGAGGCAGGTGGGTAATTGAACCCGGTCCCCGCACTGTAGTCAGTGCCCCGCACCAGCCTCAGGAGGTACCCAGTGGGGGGCGCCCACAAGTGCCCCTTCTGCTGGTGGGGGGAAAGGGACTTCTCCTTTACCAAAGTTTCAACAGGCACCCTCCTCTCCTAGCCAAACATTGCCTACTAAGTGGGGGAGGGCTGGGGGGACAACAGAAGAGACGGGATGGAGCAGCAGGCCTGGAGCTGCTCATGACGACGGCATTATAAGCACAGTTTCTTCTGAAGCGATTTTACAGGCACTTCAAGGCCACCTACCACAGTCAGCAGACAACGTGGTGGACAGGCCCCACGAAGTGGCAGCTGACCTTTACACGCAACTGACACACCCCACTGCAGGGGTTAGAAAGTAAGCGTTCAGAAGAAATTATCTTATTTCTCTAAGACATATTATTAACTGTTCAGACGCTAAATGAGTATTTTAACTTGAGTATGTGGAGCAAGCACTGCTAAGTGATCTCCACACAACGCCTTAAGTCAGCAGGCCGATGGCCAGTTAGCATCAGACTGGTGTTCCTCTGCTAAAACTTGTTTGAAGAATGCCCTTCAGTCGCCATCTGGCTCCTTCTTTGGTGGTCCAGGTAAAAAGGGTGAAGAAACCCACCACTACGGAGAGATCTAAAACTTAAAAAAAAAAAAAAAAAAAAAAAAAGTGTGTTTTTCCAGGGAGAAGGTCCAGGAAGCAATGAGTAGTTATGAAACAAGGCCCCAAACCCAGTGGGGCAGGAGGGAGAAGGAAACATGGCACAGAGTTGCTTCGAGCTGCTTCATCCCCCAACCCAGGGCCCCAGGAAATGACACCGTGGCCACTGGAGCTGGTGCTAGGAAGCCTGCCTGGGACGTGTCTCCTGGGAAGAGCTGCTCTAACCGGAGCCGAGCTCAGGCCCTCTGATTTCCATGGCCACCTCTGCCTGGGAATTACAGCTGCATTGTTTCTTGGCAAAAACTACTAATTCAAGGGTAGTGAAGCAAGTCAGTTAAATTTCCTGTCACAGACTCCCACGCAAGTCATTCTTTCCCTTCACTCCCTGAGGATTCAAGGGCTGGCTCTGACAACTGTTTAGAACATCTGAGGTGAGCAGCCGGGCACTGGGTAGAACCGTCCACTGTCTTTAGGGGCAGCCACCTTTACAAATCTTTTTCCAGCAGGCAACTGGTTGTCTTCCAGCAACAACTCTGGTAATTAAAGCAAAGCTGTCCTGGGCTCCTTCTTTTGTTAACCAACCGAATCCCCTAATCGCTAAAGGAGCCCCCAGCCAGCTGGCTCTGCTGCTAATCGTTAAACACCACCTCTGTGGTCTCGGAGTGCATCTGGGAGGACGATGACATGCTTGAAGGCGCACAGCAGAAAACCACAGCCTCCTGACCTAGCAGGCCATGCGGGAGGAAGCCCCATGCGAGGGGGTATCCTGCTTCGGAGCAGGCTCCCGACGCTCCTTACCCTCTTTACCCACATCCGGCTCCTTTCCTGGAGAGACGAAGGGAAGGGAGGAAAAGCAAGACTTTGGAAGTCCGGGAAGGCCTCCTGGGTGTAACTGGTTAAAACGACAAGGCCACGTGAAGACACTCAGAGATATGCCTGAACCAGACACTCTGCTGCCCCTGTTTAAAATCTCAATTGTGCAGGGTAAAGGAAAGAAAAAATTCTTTTCTTTTTTCTTTAAACAATTACCACCACTACATGTGAACATTGTGAAGGAATGGGAATAGATCTGGGTTTCTTCAACTCAAAATTGTAGGGATTTCCTAAGCTCTACACTTCTTTAGCTGCTGACCTCAGCCACCTGCAGATCCTACCTCTGGTCCCACACCTTCACGCATCGGATGTCCAGACCTGCGGTCCTGGGCTGGCTTGTCCCCTCCCACACACAGACTAGGTCAGTTCTCCCAAAGCACAGCTCTGACCTCGTCAACTTTCCTCTCTGAATCACCGACGGCTCCTCGAGGCCTACAGAACAAATGCCCAGCTGCTTCACTGCTTCCTCCAGGTCTTTCCCTCTGTCCCCAGAAGGCCTTTTGACTGCATTCCCCACCTCTCATGGTCTCTGGCTTATGCCAAACACGACGGCCAGTCCCTGTTCCTCGGTGCTTTCCTGCTGCTGGCGGGACGCAGCCCCGTGAACCGCTCACTACTCTGTCTCCTTGATGTCCGGTCCAAGCCCTCCTCACCACGCAGGGCTCCGGCCATCCCAGAAGTCGTCTTCTCCTCGAAGCCCTCCTTCACCCGTGTCGCCAACCACGAGGCCGTCGCAACGTCGTCTCACTCCTCCGTGCTGTACACACAGGCTCCCCCTCGGACTGCAACCATGAATGAGCTTGTCCAGCTCCCCAGGTCTATGTCCACCTCATCTGTGGGACCCATCCCAGAGGTCTAGGGCATCGTCTTGAATATAATGAGTATTCAATAAACGTTTGACGGAATGAGTATTTCTTGAGAACTAAAATTCACTGGAAACAAACACTAAAAGGGTAAAACTTTTGAGAAATGGAAACAAGATTGCCAACTTATTTTGCCAAGTAAGGTCACTGAAAACAGCTGCCTCATCTCACCATTATTTCACAAAAGAAATGACATCTTATCTCTAAAAAGCAGAAAAAGGTAGACAATCTCCAAATAAGGGTTCCTTAATTTGATATTTAGTGTTATGCAAAATGACTACATTGTTCTTATTTTTCACTTCCCACAGGCCAGTGAAAACTGAATCCTTGCGCGTGCGTGGTCACTCGGAAGCAGCTGCTCTAAAGGTGGGCGTCAGGGCTGGCGGGAGGGTGGGCTTAGGAATCCAATGCCACCACTTCCTCACCAGTAGCTTTACTTACAAACCAACAAACCACCTTTTACTGGGCTATAAAATCTATAATAACAATAGCTAAGCACTATAAATATGCACTTTCCATACTTTAACATATTTAATCTTCATAGTACCCTCACATCTTCATTACCCCTGCTTTACAAATGAAACAACCAAGCCACAGGGAGAAGAGGTCATAGCTTCAGTTGGCAGCCCTGGGGGTCTGGCTCCAGAGTCTTATGTTCTTAACCACTCTGCTATGAAGTAAGGGGAAACAGCAATTTTTTTTTTAAAGTCAGAGGCTCAAATTTGGGTTATCTTTGATCTACAGAGTTCATTTCTATAGTATCTCAAACCCACTAACTGGAGCCTGGATAGTGGTGGCTGAAGAGCACAGAGGAGCACTGTGCATCCCTGATCACAACAGGCAGCCGGCCTTCCCCCCTCCACCACCCCACCCATGAATTACAGAACCGCACCCGCCTGAAGCAACTCTTGGGGGGGCCAAGGTCAGACACACATTTGGTAGGCACGAGTGCACAATCAGAATTATGCACAAGCCCAGAGAAACATGTCCTACTTCCCATACCGAGAACAGACAGCAGGGACAAGACTGGACGGACTCTGGGGGCCCACTGCCACGGGCACCCTCCTGAGCAGCTCGCCACGCCTTGGGCCGTCCAGGGGCCCCTGTTCCAGAAGCCCTCTGTCCACTTCTCGCTCTAGGCTACAAATGTCACAGACCTGTGCCGAGCAAAGGGCCTTCACACACCTCTTCACCCCAAAGTAGTGACTCTTCATTCCCCAAGGAAGCTTGAGAGTTTAGATCCTGCAGAGTCCCTCAAGAAAAGACTTCTGCACATGCTACGGGGCATCCTTCCAAACTACTTCCAGCTAGAGGCATCTAATTAAAGCGGCGACTTCCAACTGTGACTCATGGGCCACTCAGGGGAGCCCATGAGCCTCCACTCTTGCTGCCTCCTCCCCAAGCGGCTCCATTAAACCACCAACTGAGCCCCCACAGAAGGTTCTGCCACTTCACCAAAAACAACAACAGTAACCAAACGTAAGTAACAGGTCTGGAAATGGCTCATTTGAAGACACAGATCAACACCATCACGAATTGGTCTAAAGCCCAGCCTGAACTGAAGGGCTCTCAGCCACGTGCGGGGCCCACATCGGCCTCTGGCACAGCACGTGACCAACCGCCTTTGCTTAACACGGATCCCCGCAGGAGCGCCCACGGGGGGGGGGGGCCTTTATTTTTGGTTTTACTGGGGTGTTTGTTTAAATACAGACTGTTAACATTTTCAATATAATAACGTCAACACCAGGAGTCTCGTTTTCTCTGTAGGGCCTCCCAAACCTCAGGAATTCATTCACTGAAATAGGTTTTCTCTCCCACAAGCTGAATACTTCATTATTTCCTGAATTCACTTTATTGGAGTTCAGCAACAGGGCAAGTGGGATTTCACCGCCATTGGGTCTATCACCACATCACCCTTCTTAATGTTTTCTAGTTCCTGTAACAAAACCACAATTCTACCAGCAAAGGGGGAGAAGAGAGAGGGGAAAAAGAAAGCCATAAAACTGTTAAAACCGCCATTCTCTGTCTCGTAAACATTTTTCTATTTATCTGCCTTTCATTGTCTGTGCAATCTTATTATCCCTGCACAGTATCAAAGTGACATCCGCCAGGGTCACCCTATAAAATATACATTGGCAATGCAACATTTAATGACAGGAATGGGACAAAAGATGAAGGATGGGAGAGGGTGGCATGCTACAGGACGTTTTAAAGGGATCATCAGTTATATCTGTGCATTTCCCGAGGTGATAACTGAGTAACGGGGCTGGAGGGAAAGCCATTTTTGAGCTCAGAAAGGACAGTCAGGAGACAACGTGTTTGTACTGGAAAACCTGTAATGACTGCCAGAGAACGAGAGCAGCTACTGTAGCAACACTGCTTCTTCTATTTTATGCTTTTTAGGGACGCACAGCAAATAATCAAGTACAATCAATTTCTGCAAGTTGAATTTTGAAATAAAGGATAGACTTCCTCATTACAAAGAAAGGAGGGAAAGGGGTATTTAATTTTGTCATTCTATCACATTTGTTTAATAAAAGGAACAGAAGCAAAGATTGCTCTTCAAAGCACAAAAACACAGTTACAGTACAGCATCCCAGATGCGAAACGTGCCACGTCTTTCACTTGAATTTTGGATTTAACCCGAGGCAAAGATCTCCGAAAAATCCAGACAAGCTTGCAAACCAAACCTGTGCTTCTCTGTGCTCCCGTCTCTCACACGCGGCCAGCAGTTGCTTCATGGCAGCTTTTAGCACAAAAGAACTCCAGGGAGGAGGCCGAGGGGTCAGCAGCTCTCTACACACAAGCTGTTCCGGCTGAGGTGTCCCGCCCCCCAATTCCTGTGCCTGTTCCTTCATGGTTAGCTCCTAGGAGAGGAGGTGAGGGGACCTCAAACTCCTCCAGCTGTGAGAAGATTGCCAGCAGGGGAGGCGGAGGACACCAGAGTTTGCTGGGGCGTAAAGACAGTACCAACGAGGAGCAGCAGTGTGGGAAAGCGGTAAGGAAACCGGCCACGCAGGCCCCTACCAGTGGGGGCCACGTCTCCCAGCTGATCCTAGCAGCTCTGGGTGGCAGATTTCCACACGGGTTTCCTCACCACCGCTTCACTACGGCGCAGGAGAAGCAGCCCAAGTCTAGAACACCTCACAGATGCCTGGGGTGCAGGACACTTAGCTCACCTGGGCGGACGAGGTGGGAAGAAAGGGGACCATAGGATGGACAGACAGCTGCCGGCAGAACACGAGGGGAGCACCCGCCCCCCCGAGGCCCCCCAGGAAACAGCCTATGCCACCCCCCATGAGGCTGCCATCGGAGGAAGGAAAGGTCACTCAGTCTGCGCTCCCAGGACAAGCAGGTGTGCTGGGCACCGTGACCACAGCTGCTCCGGGTTCCAGGGGGTCTCCAAGCATCGTGCAGGTGACTCACATGAACGTGCTCGTTGTAGCTCAGAACACACGCGCAATGCGACCCACCAGGGCTTTGGGCTGTAGTTTATGAAAACGACTTGCGGATCCCTCGCCACAGCTCGTGGTGTGGGCTCGGAGGGCTCCCCACGCCCTCGGCCCGGCCCAGGTTCCTGTCTAGGCCTCCTCAGGGCTCCCCGTTAGGGGCTGGGGGGCTGGCCCCTGCAGGTGTGGAGCCTGTGAGGACGCACGGGTGGGTCGCTCCTCTCAGGGGCCCCTTAGGCTCCCTTGGCAGCATCCCCAGGCCGAAGGGGCTCCGGAAGATCGCGCTGCCACCGTGGGGCTGACTGCCCAGAGGGGAGCTGGAAGCTTCCTTGGCCATCTGCCCAGAGGGGAGCTGGAAGCTTCCTTGGCCATCTAACCCACGTCTTTAAAACACTGGATGGAGCTAGATCTCTGACACAAACTGTATGGTAGGGACGACTCTCTAGGACTGACTGGGATCTCTTCCCTCTTGGGTGACATGGTGCAAACTTATAATCAGCACGCCTTGTGTGCATCAAAATCCCGCAATCTCATTCTGGAGACAAATCACCGATGTTGCCATCCTGGGTGGCTGCAGTCACCCCACTCTAGCTACCCCCTCTCCCCTGGACTGATATGGGGTGTGGCAGGAAGAGGGAGGGGTGCTCCCGGGGGATACCTGGACCACTCCCTTTTATTTTAGCCGCGCCTCGCGGCATGTGGGATCTTAGTTCCCCAACCAGGGATCAGACCTGCGTCCCCTGCATTGGAAGCGTGGAGTCTTATCCACTGGACCGCCAGGGAAGTCCCCCAAACTACTCCCGACTTTATGTTGAGACCGGCCCAAGACGTGAAGGTGTTCTTGGCCCACTCTTGGGAAATCTTCCCTCATGCCCCACGTGTTGTTAAAAGGTCAGTCTTGGGCACTGGCCTTTTGTAACAAAAAGTGACACACGGGGAAGACACTGACAGATGAGCTCTGCATTTCTTAGTACCTAAACCTGAGTCCCAGAAACGATGCTAAAAAGTCAAGAAACTTTTCATTAATTCAAGAGCTTTAAAATCTTAAAGAGCTTCCAGTTGCAGAAAGCCTCAGAAACGGCCTTTATCCAGTTCTGCTTCACTTCCCCAAAGAAGTCAAAACCCTTTGCAGTGAAGGAGAACAGAAAGGTAGACATTTCTCTGTGAGGAGACTTCAGGCTTGAGCCCATGGCCACAGGGCCCTACTCTGCTGAGAGAGCAGCCAGAGTTGGGGCAGAGAGCGGGACTGCCTAAGAGACATCCCTCAGGCGCTGGTCCCCATTTTAAAAACGGAGAATAGCAACTCACTCATTGAACTGTGACATTAAGAAGAGTTGATGCATACAAAACACTTCGGACAGTGCTTGGCCTACTGTAAAAGGTACGTAACTGTTGGTCACAACACTGAAACAAACCAAAAAGGCCCAGTGGTGGTAGCAGCTACAGTGCCTGTTCTTTTGCCTGACTGGAAAATAACTGTATCACAGTCACAAACGAAACACGAAGTCCTAAGAGAGAGCGAGCAAACTCAGCATTTCTAGAAACAGCAACAGCATTAAATATTTTTAAAAATTCTGACTCAGGATTAAAAAAAAAAAAGCAGAATTGAGCTGAAATGGGTGAAGAGCACAACTGTATTCAAGAAGCAACAGGGATCTGAACAGTTCAAACGTTTCCACTGGCCTAGGAGACGAACTCGCTGTACCTGTGGGCTGGCCTGCCCATCCCTGGGAGCCACAGGCACACAGTCGAGCCCTGGTAATGCCAGAAACCTCACCAGTGTGGCCAAACGAGAACCACATATCCCAGGTCACCCCCTTCTGCCACAAAGGACCGCTTCTCGCCTGCACCCATTAACCTATGTGCAGCACAAACCAAAACAGTACAACGAGCCAGAGTCTAACCTCGAAACCAGTAGCGCCAACACACAGGCTTTAGGAGCCCGCACCCCTAGTGCTGTGCTGAGTTCTTCCCAGCCCTCCGTGACTAGCTACGTGTCCATGGGAAGGCTAGTTAACCTCTCTGAAACTCTATTTCCTCATCTGTAAACTAGGGATGGTTCAATGGTAGCTCCCTCCTTTACAAGGCTGTGGTTAAGACTGAAATGCCTAAGAGGGGCCTGACACATATGCTTAATGAATGACAGCCATGATGTTTATTCTCTTTCCATTTGGGAAAAGGACCAGAAACTTAAAACTAAGTTCAACTTAAGGGACTAGTTTAATTAACTGAATTAAAAAAAACAAATCTTCCGAAGAATGGTTTCTGTAACTGACTTCCTTCTTCTAATATGTTCCCCCCCTAAACTAGACACTTTATATAGTCAAAGAATAAGGGAATGTTAGGCGTAGCGAATGGTAATGGTGTTCTGGGCAAGTTCATGGTACGAAAGACAGCACAGGTCAAAGGTCAGCATTCTCCCCAAAGCTCCCAAGTAGAACCACCAGAACATATAACCTACCTAAAAGCCTCATTGAGGCAACTGAAAAAGTCCTGTATCTGCCCAGCAGCAGCTTCCATTCTTAGATAATCATCACGAGAATGAGAACGTGTGGTGTCACTACACATTTCAGCAGGAATGAACTAAGAGCATGGACCTGCTGATCTGCAGCAGGCTACTCTGGGGTTTACCAGTTGTCCCGACACTTCAACGCAGAATTAGCTTTAATAGACAAGTTGGAAAGGTCCAGCTTGGGGGACTTGCAACACCCCATTATTTAACTTCATGACACCGTCACTCCACTCTTAAAAGTGCCAAAGAACATTAATTACAGTGAACTTTGTTAGTGAACTTTAAAAATACTCTCTTATGAAAATGTGGAATATAATAATGTCCCAAACCCCAGAATGAAAACTGCTGGCTTAGATCACAAACTCTTTAAGCAGAAAGAAAGTTGAAAAGACTCTCCAAGAGTTAAAGCTAGAAAGAATCTGTGTTTCTTTTTTTTTTCCCCCCCTCCCCTCCGCCCCCAAGAATCTATGTTTCTGATGCTGAGCTGAGGATGGAAAAAATGTTGTACAACTCGCTGTATCACCCCACAGCATCCCTGGGCCCACTGACTCGGGGGATCCGGGCTCTACAATCTATTCCACGTTGTGGCTGTCTCTCTGCCACTCCGTGCTGTGTAATCAGGGAATGTGTGAGCTGGGATGTCTGTGAAGTTCAGCCTACTCCTGAGTTACGTATGTCCTCTTCCCACTGTCCAACTTTTTCCCCTCAGGACACCAGGTCAATTCTACAATGCTCTCCCACTAAAGGGACTGTGCTGATATGTCCAGAAAATCAATGTGCTGTTCTAGATGCTTTGGGGGTACTAAAGCACCTACATCCTAACACTGTGTTAATAATTAAAAGTAGGGATCCTCTCCTGGGAACTCAAGCAATCATTTCAACAGTGACTCACATATGGCAGCAAATAAAGAAGCAAGTGTTAACTACTTAAGACAACAGCAGAGACACAAGGCTATATACTAACCCCAGATAAGAGGGAAACTGGCCTGATTTGCACCACTTAAAAATTCTCGTCACGTGTGATCAGAAAAGCTCTGATGTCACAACCAGATGCTTTGAAGACATTTTCTTTTGCTCCCTCTAGTGACAGGAAGCAGCACAGTTCTGTACACTTCTACTCGTCTGTTCCAAAAAGGCTGCTAATAAAGTGGTCAAGCTGTATGTTTTTTAGTTCTATGACTTAATTTCTAGTAAGTCCCAACTAAACTTTATGTCTCACTCCCCTGGGCAGGAGAGATAATGGAATGTGGCTACTGCTCCCAGGTAACAGAGGTTAACAACTGGCCATCAACATGCCATGTCACTTCTCAACTGATGAAATGACCACAATCACTTCAACAACACTCTAAAAATGACCCCAAAGCAGCCTCCGCCAAGTCTCGGTTGCCCACATGCTCCTCCAGGGCCTGCCTGCCCGACAGTAGCTCCTCAGAGCTATTCCTGCCGGGCCTCAGGATTGGGTCCACCACCTTCCATTCCCGGAATTCCCAGCCAGACTAGGTCAAGTGTGGCCTTGCTGCACTTCAGAAGAAGCAGAGGGGGAAAATGTAGTTCCCAAATGTTCTGTGTTTTAGGATTTAACACATTCATTGTCTGAAATCAAATCAAAAGCAATTACACACACAAATAGTTGAATGAATAATACCAATACCTGCCACAGTATAATAACTGAGCTGACTCGTCATTAAATGACTTTGATGATGTCCCATGGCCCCTCCTTTCAGAGTCTCTGGCTGCCTGCTTGCCCTCTGCCCAGACAGAGGGTCAGGTCTCCTCAGGAAGCCCCAGGAAAAGCACAGCCCCCGTGAAGTCAAAAAACGATACAAGAAAGCCTTAGACAAACTCCTAAAAATCGAATGGTAGTGGGACAGGTTACTGAGAAACGTTAAACCCTGCTTCATGCTAATTCACAAAGGAGATACAGGAATTCCATGGGTGCCAAAAGGACCCTTAAGAATATCAGATTGCAGAAAAAAAAAAAAGAATATCAGATAATGTTGTACTTCTAGCTCCTGGTGGCAAAACAACACAACAGGACACAAGACAACACAAACCCATGGACTGAGGAGGCCGGATCAGCTACTTGGTGAACTTTTATCTCCAGAAGGGAAGATTTCTACCCCCAGTAAATCCTGGTTCAGAGGAGTCAAAAGAAATGCAAAGTAGCAGCAGTTTCCAAGCTTCTAAGCAGGGAAGCAAAGGAATTTTCATGAATTTAAGGTGCACTTCTGTCCCAATCGGTCAAAATACCAGCATATTTAAGAAAACGTGTGATACTATAGTTAGCTAATCTCTCCTTAAAAATTATTCTTGAGTTAGAAAGATAATAAATAAATTTAAAAAAGTAAAAAAAGAAAAAAAAATTGCTGTTGTGCCCTGTATAAATCTCAAGGAGAAAACGGAGCCAAGAAAACTTCCCAGGAACCTTTCTAATTACAAGCCAAGATCTACTTCCCACATTTGGGATCACTACTAATAAGAGCGTTCCTGAGCTCCCCTTAGCTCGTGCAGCACTGTCCCATAAAAGACATTAAAGCCGCACAAGCAAGTCCTACCCCCTCCACAACACTGGACTCTGAAACGCAGCCAAGGCAGAATTCCAAAGAGCCAGTTTCCTTTCTGGAGGCAGCAAATTGAGCAGTGGCCCCAAATTCTTAGGGCTAAATTTTCTAGCCAAGTTTACCTCAAAGGCTTAACGTAAAGGACAAAGGTTTTGAAATCTATTCTCTGTCCTCTCAAGGGCAGCCTGCAATTTCGGATGCAGGGAAGTGTGAAGAAATATTTCATAATGTGACCAGAAGGGACCGTCAGGAAAGTAGGAAGGGGAGTAAGGAAAGCCCAAAACGCAAACGGATCTAGAGACCCAATTCGATGCAATTTCATTCAAAATGCCAACTGTTTAGGTTGTGGAGCAAAACGAGCTGATTCCAAAAACTTTAAAGAGCAAAGGGCCAATAACCAAGATATTCCTGAAAAAGAAGAGCAAGGTGAGGGACTTGCCACACCAAATGTCGACAATTCTTCTAAAGCCAGACAGTGAGGCGCTGGCACAGAAGTAAACAGACCAATGGAGCAAAACAGAGCCCAGAAATGGATTCACGCACTTCTAGAAATTTCATTTCTGACATAGCAGGTGATATAAATTAGTGGAGAAAGGCTGGACTTCTCAACAGGTGGTACTGGGACACCTGGTTATACACATTAAAAAAAATAAGGGACTTCCCTGGAGGCGAAGTGCTTGAGAATCCACCTGCCAATGCAGAGGACACAGGTTCAATCCCTGGTCCAGGAAGATCCCACGTGCCACAGAGCAACTAAGACCATGCGCCACAACTACTGAGCCTGCACTCTAGAGCCTGCGAGCCACAACTACAGAGCCCACGCGCCTACAGCCCGTGCTCTGCAACAAGAGAAGCCGCCGCAATGAGAAGCCCAGGCACCGCAATGAAGAGTAGCCCCCGTTCACCACAACTAGAGAAAGCCCGCGCGCAGCAACGAAGACCCAATGCAGCCAAAAAATAAATAAATGTTGTCCCCTACCTCATACAATAACCAATTCCAGGGGATTAAAGACATATATAAATGTAAAATTATAAAACTCTTTAAAAGACAATAAATATAGGAGACTGTCTTTACAACCATGAAGAAAGATTCCTTAAATACTACAAATTCAAATCATAAAGACTGATACATTTAATTCCATAAAAATTAAAAACATACTAGTTCTCCCGCAAAGAACATGAAAAGATAAGCCACAAACTGGAAGTGCATTTGCAACATAGATTTTTTGTTTTTTAAATAAGGATCATCTAGAACTCTTACAAATCAAAAAGAAAAAGAAATTCAATTGAAAAACGAGCAAAAGATTTACACACAGGTCCTTCATGGAAGAGGAAACAAATGACTAATAAACGCATGACAAGATGCCCCATATCAGCAGTTATCAGGAAAACACAAGTTAAAACTACTCTGAGATGTTTCAAACTCACAATAGTAGCAAACACTTTAATGCCTGACTCTATCAAAGTGCTGGCAAGGAAGTGAAATTACTGGAACTCATATGCAGCTGGAAATAACTGGCTTTAGTAAATGAGAAGATCGGCATACCAAAACCCAGACATTCTAGTCCTAGGTATCCCTAAAGAATTCCTCTTACAAACATACCAGGAGACACGGACGGCAGAACTGTATGCAAGAGCAAAAAAATCTGGAACAAACTGAAATGTCCGTCAACAGGAGAAAAGTAAAATGTGTTATATTCATACAATGCTGTGAAACCCTGTAGAAATACAAATGACATAGTGGAATCCCAGGATAAAGGTGAGTGAAAAGAGCAAGGTGCATAAGCATATTCTTCCTCCATAATTCCATTTACATACAGTTCAAAAACATGCAAAACTAAACAATATATTGTGTATGGATACAAATATTTGAGGCAAAACCATAAAGAAAAGGAAGGGGAGTAAAAACAGACTGTTCAGGATAGTGGTCACCTCTGAGTGGCGAGGAGGGGAACTGGACTGGGGAGGGAACACTCCCGCAACCGGCAGCTCTGTGGTGGTACACGGGAATTCATACGTTCTTATTTTTATACCAAACACATATTTCATAAAGATTCTTTTCTAACTCCTCAATATTAACCAGAACAAAAGCTACCCAGAAGACTGTCAAACATTCCAACTCCGCCATATTAGAAAGGTTTCTCAACTCTCCAGAGAGTTTGGAAGTCACAGGCAGGTACCTCCTGCTCATCAGACAGCAGCGCAGCGTGAGGGCTTACTCTGCCCTTGCTCAACTGCTTCTGCTCAGAGCTGCGCCTCCACCTGCTCCCACCTTCCCACCCCCGAGTGTCCGTCTGCACTAGGGGTGCCGTCCAAGCCCCCGCAGCATATCCACTGCGGGGCTGCTCACACTTTGATTTCCTGCATCCGCCTGTGTGCGGGCTCTTCAAAACCAGAAGTGGGACTCAGGTCTGAGACCTCTCCTTCTCTTATCCACCCCCCCCAGTGTCAGGTCACTGTTTCCCTGAGTGCTGTAATATTTTACGGAAAGTGCAGTGCTTTTATAAAGTGACACTCCTTAGAAACCACGTGTATGCTGGGAAGGATGACGTGAAGCCCCTCTCCCCCAGGTTAGTCTTTAAAATGATCCAAATCACCTTAAAATAAGCAGAGCTGTGCTTTTAGATAAGGCCCCAAATGACTACTCTATAGATGTCAACAGTTTCCAAAATTAATCTACAGGACAAGCAGGCTCAAGTGGTGTGAAGAATATGTCTGTGAAGTCAAGTCAACCTACTCTTTTGTTTGTGCAAAACCTGGAAAATTCAATATGTACATGGAGAGACGAGGTTCTAGACCCGCACCCACAATGCCTGCTGGGTGTGGCATATCACTGTCTTGCTCTTCACTCCCAGCCCTTTGAGAAACCTCCTCGCCATCCCACTCATCTATTTAAAGTGGTGTTGTTCTCTGGCTCAGTGGATACACCTACTTCAGTGAAGCCCAGTGGGGCAGACAAGCATGCAAGAGGCTAGGCTGCTGCCCAGTTTCTCTCTGTCCACACTCTTGATCTGCTACAACACATTTTCCATCCTGTATCTTGTAAGTAAGTAAGTAAGCAAATAAGTAAATAAGTAAATAAATAAATAAATAGGAAAAAAAACCCAAATCTAATGTCCCTTCCCTGTTTGAAATTCTTTAATGGCTTATCATGTGTCTTAGTATAAAAACATAATGAAGTGTTCAAGAGCATGGATTCTGAAGCCAGACTGCTTGAGATCAAATCTTGGCTACACCACTATATAAACATGGGCAAGTTACACGGTCTCTTGTCTATAAGGTCCATGAATCAATGCATGTAAAGGACCAAGGAGAGTGCCTGGCACATCAGAGGGCCTCAGGACACGCTATTACTACTGCCAGAGCCTGCAAGGTCACCGTGATCTGACCCCTCCCCGTCGCTTCTACTGCCCCCTTCACCGTTCTCCGTACTACCACTACATTTATTTTCCTTTAGCTCCACCTGAGTTCCAAGCTCATCCTATTCCAGGGCTTCTGGACAACTTGGTCCCCTGGCCTGAGGGGGCTCTTCTGATTCCATCCTTCCCCCTTCATCCCTGGGGTCCTAATTTAAATGAAACATCTTTACACATATTTTCACTGAAGTTAGGTCCCTCTGTTATATTATACTTCTAGTACTTTTCCTTCATAGTACACATCAGTAGTTATAATTATATATCGATACTTAAAAGACTGTTCACTTAATATGTCTTCTTACAGATTTAAAATTCCATCAATCAGGGAACATATCGTTTTGTTGACTGCTATACTCCTAGCACCTAACACAATGTTCACCATTCTGTAGATCATCAATAGATACTTGCACAAGGGCTTCCCTGGTGGCACAGTGGTTAAGCGTCCGCCTGCCGATGCAGCGGACGCGGGTTCGTGCCCCGGTCCGGGAGGATCCCACATGCCGCGGAGCGGCTGGGCCCGTGAGCCATGGCCGCTGAGCCTGCGCGTCCGGAGCCCGTGCTCCGCAACGGGAGAGGCCGCAACAGTGAGAGGCCCGCGTACCGCAAAAATAAATAAATAAATAAATACTTGCAAAACGAATGGGTATAAGAGAATCTAATGCCAACTTGACTGATCTTTTTAGGAAATAACCTAAAAAAAATGTATATGCTCAAGAAGTTACAAGTTAAGCATAATGCTTCATTTTTTTTTGAGATAAAATAACTCAGAGTGCACTGTAAGAACAGTATTCGGCAAAATATCAAATATTTGAAAAATCAAAAAAGTCTAATCTAACCAGTCCTTTATCTTTTTTTAGTCCTGGTATTTTCCCTAACCTGGATACTGAATATATGTAACCAGCTGAGAAAGCACCATTTTTCCTCTCCCCTGGGTCTCATTTTTCATTTCTAGCCTTCTAAAAACCCAGCAAAGATAAAACATTGGTTCTTCCCTATCAACACTCAACACCCGCTCTGAAGACCGTCCACATCACCCCCATCTTTCCTCTTAGCACAGCAGCTTTAATTATGGACCCAGAGTATTCATAACTCACACGAGCAGTGGAGTCCATCTCTAAGGGATGTGGAGACCCTAAGGAGTTAGGGGCAGCACTTGTTAAGCCGGTATGCCAAGAGTAAGGCTGTGATGCAACGTTTTTATCAATTGGGCCGTCCTGTCCGGAAAGTGTCAGCCATTCGTGAAGCAGCTGTCTGACCAATGCAAGTGACGTGCACAGACACGGCTGCAAAGAGTGCGATGTGCCATCTCAGTGATCATTTTAAAGGGCCTCTATTTCATAGAAAATAATATTAAGAATCTTAAACTATGTAGAGCTTGGTCAAAAACACAGTTTGATATCACCCAGTGAAGATGACGCTACCCACTACCCAGTGAAGATGTACACTAATAAAAGGAATGACGTTTACCACGAGGTGGGAGAAGCAGCCTGTGGGTGGCTTGTTGTCATAAGAAGGAAGGGGGAGACGCTCAGACGGGACCTCCACAGGATAAGTCCCCGAAGTGACCACGCAGCCCGCCAAGATGATACTGGTTTGCCAGAAACTGTCCTACACTTTGTTCTGCTTTATCTTACCTTTCCAGGCATTTCTGCAAACTTTTTAGTCTTAAGCCTTTTCCTTAACCGTTTGTTAAGCTCTCTGTTCTCCACCAACTGTTCTGGAAGGATCCAAATATAACAGTTCTTATCTCTATCCCCATTAAGGGAAAAAAATGCCAAGGAAGGGCTTCCCTGGTGGCGCAGTGGTTAAGCGTCCGCCTGCCGATGCAGGGGACACGGGTTCGTGCCCCGGTCCGGGAAGATCCCACATGCCGCGGAGCAGCTGGGCCCGTGAGCCATGGCCGCTGAGCCTGCGTGGCCACAGCAGTGAGAGGCCTGCATACCGCAAAAAAAAAAAAAAAGCCAAGGAAGATGCGGCGTCCTCTCTGGGGGGGCCTGAGTCACAGCATCTGGATCTTTTGGGCTTTTCCAATCAGAGCCACAGCATGACAGCAAGCAGTGGCCCAGCGGCCTTTCTCTTGCTGACTCAGCCTCAATACCTGCTACACTGCTCTGGTTGAACACTCCTTCTTCATGTCTTATTTAATTCTACTTATGAAATGAGGCTGATTTCTGGCCCTAACAGGTCAAGATACTTCAACCGTAATACAAAATATTCTGTATCATTGGCATACTGGGCCCCTCCCAACAAAGAGACCCAAGCACAAAGACTTCATTTCTGTTATTCACGTCAGCTGAACAGCACAGGTAAGATAAAACAATAACGCTCAACTCTGGTGCACCCAGAGCCGAGCAACCAAATAAACCAGAGATGATTTAATCAATAAGAGTTTAATGGCATCAAATTAATTATAGATTTACTAGTGTCCTGGTAAAAATGGAAACCATATAAACTGAAGTTTAAAATATCTCAAGAAAACATATGAAGATATAAGACTATCTTCTTTAACTCCCTTCATTTTTGTTTGTAGTTTGAAGGGCTACTGGAAGCTTCAGTCAACAGAAACCCAAACCCAAGGCCCAGTCCTCCAACCTGAAGACTGATGCCCCGCGTGCTCACCTGTGACTTACGCAGCAGTGATCCTCTACAGCACAGCCCAAGGGAAACCCTTGATTCCTCATTCCAAAAATTCCACACTTCAATTTCTAATTCGAGCACAGTACTCTAACTGCACAGACAGGACAGAGCCCAGATTCAACACAAATTCACACAATTCATCTTGGGCACACAACACAGCTATATACAGAGCTTTTCCCATTACAAGTTGAGGAGTGGAACAGAAATCTTGATTAAAAGTGAGCCCCCCCACCAGCCCCGGCAACAAAAAGTCAGCCAAACATACTGTATACAATTTTGAATTGTACGATTTGAGTAACATTTTTTACTTTTCAGTCTCACAAATTTTAGGTTTGACAACTAGTACAGGTAAGATCATTTTGACCATCAAATATGCAATTAATCCTCACAACTGTGCTAGGATGTAGGTCATATTATCTCCATTTTACAGATGAGAAAACTAAAACACAAAGTGATCAAGTAACTTGTCAAGTACTTGTCCAAGATCGGAGGGAGTGGAAAAAGAATCTACACACATTTGCCAGAAATTTTACGAAAGAAGGAAGAAGAGGTTACAGCAAAGATGACAAACTCAACAGTCAAGCAATCTCACACCAGGAAGAGAAATGTTTACTACCACTTGAGAGGTGGAACAAGCAAGTAAAAAGTGATGACAAGTCACAGGTCTGAGTCCCAACTCGGCCAGGTACCTAACTGCTTCAGGAGATTGTCATCAAGATGAAATAAGATAAAATATGTGAAACTGCCCTGTAAACCAAAAAACCATAAAAACAAGGGTATTTATCATATCTCCATGTAGCAGTTATCACGTGGAGCTACACTTGTTTTTCTTAGCAGGCTATGAACATTTTAAGAGTAGAAGAAAATATGTTACCCATTTTTATACCCTCAGCATCTCCCTAAAAAAGACTTCCAGACGGGAACTCAAATGTCTTTTGAGTGACTAGCTGACTGAATAAATAAATGTAAATACAATTTAAAAGAAGAAAATACATTTTAAGAACCAGTCAGAAAGAGTTCAACGTGGGAAGTCTGTTAACTTAGTAATAAACCTTTAGATAAGGTGTCCAGTATTTCCCTTAGTAAGACACTGTGTTTTACCCCCTCCTCCCTCCAAAATAAATCAAGTACTAGGAAACTAAAAATAAACTTAATAATACCAAAGAATGAGCAATTTCCTCTCTGGCCTTGTTTGCATTACTAGTTTAGGGGAAAAAAAGGAGCCTCATTTCCTGCTCAGCTGTGCAGGCATCTGAGGACACACTTGGGGCTGAGGAAGAAAAGGTGGAGGGGGGTGCTTGATTTAGAAGAGCAGCGTATTTGCTGAAGACCTTGAACAAGGTGCTTTGAGAAAACAATGTCAAACTTGCCTGGATCTTTCTGGAAATAGGTTAATTTCCGAAATTCTTTTGTGGGGATGTAAGACATCTGTGTTTCTAAACAGCGGGGGAAAAAAAAAAACAAAAAAAAAAACAAACCCAACCTTCAAATGAATGCTTGCAATGCGAGTGCAGCAGGAAGGATTAGAGGTTCAACTGGTTGAGTGCATGAGATGTTTGGATAGAATTAGACAGTGAAAGCCAAAGGAGAACAGGAACACAAAATTGGAGAAGGAAGACTCAAACTAGCATTTTAGTGCTTACTATTCTGCTCCGGGGAAACTATCCCTCTATGCTTAAAGGATGACCATTCCATTAGCTACCCACCTAGAGTGGATTCCAGAGAAAGATCTCCCTTCCAGGGACGTTATCAAAAGCCTTCAAGCCAGTGCTAAGAGCCTTGATGATTCACGAGAAGGCGCAAAACAACTGGGCAGAAGAAAAACTCCTGGCGGCACATAACTTCTTATTCCTGTCCTCAGGGACACAGTTAACTCCCATCACAGCGTCTGTAGGGAGGCCCAGGGGACAGGGCTGCTGTGGGATCACTTGGGGTCCATTCTGTCCTGATGCTCTCTCTGTGTGGCATGAACTTGAAGCCCAGCTTCTAGACCTGAATCCACCGTGAGGTTTGCTGCCCACGCCCACATTTAAAAGCCGATCAAGTTGAGGAGTGTGACATGAACGTGACTTGAGGCATATGAAAACTCACATTAAAGAGCGTCTGCCCTCTTGGAATCAGTCCCCTATTATCAAATACCTCATACTCTTGGCTAGAGTGATGGAATCTGGAAGGAATGCAATAGAATTCTAAAGACTGTTCAGCTACAAGCAGGATTTTCCTGTCCTTTTCATCAGCTGTGGATAACAATGAAAGCAGCCAGCAGTCTAATAAATCTACCTTAATTCTAACAGTATAGAGTACTGCCCGTTACTCCTCTTCGTAATTATATATTTCCAAAGGTAAAATCAAACTCACTTAAAAAAAATTTTAAGCTGAGATTTGCTTAACATAAAATTAACGACTTTGAAGTATACAATTCCGAGGTATTTAGTACATTCACAATGTGTGCAGGCATCACCTCTACCAAGTTCCAAAACACTCTTATCACCCCCAAAGGAGACCCCGCATCCCTCATGAAGTAGTCCAAATCAAGTTGAAGAAGAAGAAGAAAAACCCTAATGACATCCATTGTGATTACAGTATTCCTTTCTCCGCAAAGTGTCAGGTTATTATTCATTTTCAACAGCATCTTCTCATTTTAAAGGCATGGAGAAATCCAAAAGGTGGTAAGGGCTAACACCTCGAACCATGCTTTCCAACACGTCTTGTGACTCTACACATGCCTGGCAAGACAGCTATGGCGTGTCCTCCCTGGGAGCAGATAGCAGCGGCCTGACACTCACTGAACAGACAGACAGTGCAGTAGGAACAGCCTGACACAGTGGTAAGACTGGCACTCTGCAGCCACAATGTCCAAGTTCAAGTGCTGACTCAGTGTGAACTGTGTGGCAATCTGCCTCGACTTCCTCACAAGTAACATGACGACAGTACTAACTTCAAGAGTACGTACACCTCAGGAGTCGCTCTGGAGATTCACGGGTGAGTGCTGAGAGCAGTGCCGGCGCAGAATGAGAGCTCAACTCGCGTTACCTATAATCCCTGCTGCCTTCTTTCTACTACAATCCTTGAGGGAGGTTCTAATTGTGCCCTCACTTTACTAGGGGGGAACCTAAATTTTCCAGTGTCTCAAAGACTTACTTACCAAAAGCCCGCAGGGGATGAGTGGCAGAGCTGGGCTATGAACTGGAGCTTAAGGACTAGGCTTTCTACCACAGAACAAAACGCTCCCTGTCACATTTACCAAACTAAGCAAAAGCATGTGTGAGAATGAAAACGTAAAAAAATCAACACATCTGAAACTCTGTAAGCAAAAGGCAGCAAAACTAACCTCGCCCTTCTTCTGTTTACTGCTAGCTCCTCAGTTCTCTAAGCCATGGGGATTCGTGGTCCTTCGATGTTTATCGCCTCTCTCCCCAACGTGGTCAGTTCCTGGGTCTTCTGGTCTATTTCCATCTTCCCGGGGCGCTACCCACTGGCTTCAACACTCACGTCTCCAGCGCCCACAACCTTCTGTAATTTGTCCTTTCTGATTTCAGGCTCTTTGTTCTCCAGTTCACACTGATCTTCAAAAACACTGACTCAACCTTCAACTTTAAGGCAGTGTTACAAATATTTCTCTGAGCAACTATGTGCAAGGTACTATGACAGAGACAAATACACATGAGCCAGACAGTTCCTGCCTTCAGGAGTTCAGTCCAAAAAAGGAGGCTTAAGATGTAATTCTGTAAGACCAAACAGAGCCAGACAAATGCCCTTAAGAGAGGCACAAAATTCTATGGGGGTTCAAAGGAGGGAGAGAACATAGGAATTACATCCCCTTTAGATCAGGAAAAAGATTGATGAAAGAAATTAAATTGGTAAACATATGGGGTTTTCTACATGGATACGGGGAGGGGCAGGCATTCTACACAGGAAAGCCCAGGAAGAAACTTAAGGATGGGAAGCCTGGTATTTGGTTAGGGCTTGAGATGCCATAAGCAGAAACACCAAGAAAGGAGGCTGAGAAAGCCGATTTGGGCCACAATATAATGGGCCTTGAATACCTAGCCAAAGAGTTAGTGCTGAATTCGGCAGATGAATCTCCACGCCTCCCCAAGGGCAGCTACAACCTGACCTCCACTGACCATGGATTCCACACAGGCCCTGCCTTTGTTCTATCGGCAACACTGTCTTATTTACATCAATACTATACGGTCTTAATCTAGCTTTACAAGTCTCATGAGGCAAAGCCTGTCTCGTTTATTCAGAATTTTCTTGCTATTTTTGAACCTTTATTCTCCCTTATAAATCAGTTTGCTAGTTCCATAAGAAACTCTGTTGACATTTTTATGGAAATCATATTGAATTTATAAAGTAATGAGAGTAAAGATATCTTTATAATATTGAGTGTTTTTATTGATCAACACTGCCACTTCATCGCTCCATTTATTCAGGTCTTTTTATTCGTGTGTTTTAACATGTCTTTTTTTTTTCCTTCTTTTTAATAAAGGCCTCACACATCAACTGTTATATTTATTGCAAAGAGTCACAATTTCTGTTGCCACTGGGAACAGTATTTTTTTCTTTCCCCTCTTTTTAAAGATTTTTATTTATTTTAATTGAAGTATAATTGATTTACAATGTTTCAGGTGCACAGCAAAGTGATTCAGTTATACATATATATGTGTGTATCTATTCTTTTTCAGATTCTTTTCCATTAGAGGTTATTACAAGATACTGAATATAGTTCCCTGTGCTATACAGTAGGTCCTTGTTGGTTATCTGTTTTATATATGGTAGTGTGTATCTTTTGATCCTAAATTCCTAATCTATCCGCCCCACCTTCCCCTTAGGTAACCATCGATTTGTTCTTTTTTGTCTGTGAGGCTGTTTCTGTTTTGTAAATAAGTTCATCTGTATCATTTTTTAAAATTCCACATATAAGTGATATCACATGATATTTCTTTTTCTCTTACTTCAGTTAGTATGATCATCTCTAGGTCCATCCGTGTTGCTGTAAATGGCATTACTTCATTCTTTTTTTATGGCTGAGTAATATTCCACTGTATATATATATACACCACCATCTTCTTTACCCATTCATCTGCTGATGGACATTTAGGTTGCTTCCATGTCTTGGCTATTATAAATAGTGCTGCTATGAACACTGGGGTGCATGTATCTTTTCGAGTTACAGTTTTTGACTTTTCCAGAAATATACCCAGGAGTGGGATTGCTGGATCATATAGTAACTCTATTTTTAGTTTTTTAGGGAACCGCCATACTGTTTTCCATAGTGGCTGCACCAATATACATTCCCACCAACAGTGTACGAGAGTTTCCTTTTCTCCACACCCTCACCAGCTTTTACTATTTGTAGACTTTTTGATGATGGCCATTCTGACCAGTGTGAGGTGATATCTCATTGTAGAGTTCTGATTTGCATTTCTCTAATAATTAGCGATGTTGAGCATCCTTTCACGTGCCTGCTGGCCATCTGTATGCCTTCTTTGGAGAAGTGTCTGTTGAGGTCTTCTGCCCATTTTTTGAATGGGTTGTTTTTGTTGTTGTTGTTTTTCATATTGAGCTTGGTATTTTGATACTGATATTGGTATTTTTAATCTATTACGTTTTCTACTTGGCTATTGTTGGTCCACAGGAACACTGATGATTTTTGATCTTTCAACTATAGCAGTTTTCCTCTATTTTCATTTGTTCTATAACTAAGTCTAGTTTTTCTGCAAATCACAACTTTGTCTCTTCCATTTCATTCCTTGTTTCTTGTACGTTTTGTCTGATTACCATTATATAGAAATTTGAGTACACAGTTTAATCTCAATGATGACAGTAACCATCTTTATTTTAAATTAAGTACTTCTAAAAGTTTCACTTTAAATATGATGTTTAATGTAGGTTTCTGATAGGTACTCCTTTTCAGATTAAGATTTCCTGTACAGTTGGATCCTTGAACATGGATTTGAAATGCATGGATACACTTATATGAGGATTTTTTCATGGCAAATATTACAGTATGACACCACCTGAGACTGGCTCAATCCGCAGATGTGGAGGAACCATGCACACGCTGGGCCGACTGTAAGTTATATTCAAATATTCAACTGTGCGGAGGGTTACTGCCCCTAATCCTCATGTTGTTCGAGGGTCACCTGTATTCCTAGTTTGCTACGAGTTGTTTGTTACTATGCTGAACAGTGCATTTTACTATGTGCTTTTTAGCTTCTCATGCAACTATTTAAGTTATACCTCCCATCCCACATACTCTTTTTTTTTTTAACATCTTTACTGGAGTATAATTGCTTTACAGTGTTGTGTTAGTTTCTGCTGTATAACAAAGTGAATGAGCTATATGCATACATATGTCCCCACATCTCTTCCCTCTTGCATCTCCTTCCACCCTCCTTATCCCACCCCTCCAGGTGGTCCCAAAGCACCGAGCTGATCTCCCCGTGCTCTGCGGCTGCTTCCCACTAGCTATCTATTTTACATTTGGTAGTGTATGCATGTCAGTGCCACTCTCTCACTTCGCCCCAGCTTACCCTTCCTTACACCCTGTGTCCTCAAGTCCATTCTCTACGTCTGTGTCTTTACTCCTGTCCTGCCTCTAGGTTCATCAGAACCATTTTTCTTTTCTTTAGATTCCATATATATGTGTTAGCATATGGTATTGGTTTTCTCTGACTTACTTCACTCGGTATGACTCTAGGTCCATCCACCTCACTACAAATAACTCAATTTCGTTTCTTTTTATGGCTGAGGAATATTCCACTGTATATATGTGCCACATCTTCTTTATCCATTCATCTGTCGATGGACACTTAGGTTGCTTCCATGTCCTGGCTATTGTAAACAGAGCTGCAATAAACATTGTGGTACATGACTCTTTTTGAATTATGGTTTTCTCAGGGTATAATGCCCAGTAGTGGGATTGCTGGGTCATACGGTGGTTCTACTTTTAGTTTTTTTTTTTGTTTTTTTGTTTTGTTTTTTTGTTTTTTTTTATTTTTAGTTTTTTAAGGGACCTCCATACTGTTCTCCATAGTGGCTGTACCAATTTACATTCCCACCAACAGTGTAAGAGAGTTCCCTTTTCTCCACACCCTCTCCAGCATTTATTGATTGTAGATTTTTTGATGATGGCCATTCTGACCAGTGTGAGGTGATACCTCACTGTAGTTTTGATTTGCATTTCTCTAATGATTAGTGATGTTGAGCATCTTTTCATGTGTTTGTTGGAAATCTGTGTATCTTCTTGGGAGAAATGTCTATTTAGGCCTTCAGCTCATTTTTGGATTGGGTTGTTTGTTTTTTTTAGATATTGAGCTGCATGAGATGCTTGTATATTTTAGAGATTAATCCTCTGTCAGTTGCTTCGTTTGCAAATATTTTCTCCCATTCTGAGGGTTGTCTTTTCATCTTTTTTATGGTTTCCTTTGCTGTGAAAAAGCTTTTATGTTTCATTAGGTCCCATTTGTTTATTTTGATTTTTACTTCCATTCCTCTAGGAGGTGGGTCAAAAAAGATCTTGCTGTGATTTATGTCAAAGAGTGTTCTTCCTATGTTTTCCTCTAAGAGTTTTATAGTGTCCTGTCTTACATTTAGGTCTCTAATCCATTTTGAGTTTATTTTTGTGTATGGTGTTAGGGAGTGTTCTAATTTCATTCTTTTACATGTAGCTGTCCAGTTTTCCCAGCACCACTTATTAGAAGAGGCTGTCTTTTTCTCCATTGTATACTCTTGCCTCCTTAACCAAAGATAAGGCGACCACAGGTGCGTGGGTTTATCTCTGGGCTTTCTATCCTGCTCCACTGATCTATATTTGTTTTTGTGCCGGTACCATACTGTCTTGATTACTGTAGCTTTGTAGTATAGTCTGAAGTCCAGGAGCCTGATTCCTCCAGCTCTGTTTTTCTTCCTTAAGATTGTTTTGGCTATTCGGGGTCTTGTGTGTTTCCATATAAATTGTGCAATTTTTTGTTCTAGTTCTGTGAAAAACGCCATTGGTAGTTTGATAGGGATTGCACTGAATCTGTAGATTGTTTTGGGTAGTATAGTCACTTTCACAATGTTGATTCTTCTAATCCAAGAGCATGGTATATCTCTCCATCTGTTGGTATCATCTTTAATTTCTTTCATCAGTGCCTTATAGTTTTCTGCATACAGGACTTTTGTCTCCGTAGGTAGGTTTATTCCTAGGTATCTTATTCTTTTTGTTGCAGTGGTAAATGGGAGTGTTTCCTTAATTTCTCTTTCAGATTTTTCATCATTAGTGTATAGGAATGCAAGAGATTTCTGTGCATTAATTTTGTATTCTGCTACTCTACCAAATTCACTGATTAGCTCTTGTAGTTTTCTGGTAGCATCTTTAGGATTCTCTATGTATAGTATCATGTGATCTGCAAACTGACAGTTTTGCTTCTTCTTTTCCGATTTGGATTCCTTTTATCTCTTTCTCTTCCCTGACTGCTGTGGCTAAAACTTCCAAAACTACGTTGAATAATAGTGGTGAGAATGGGCAACCCTGTCTTGTTCCTGATCTTGGAGGAAATGGTTTCGGTTTTTCACCATTGAGAACGATACTGGCTGTGGGTTTGTCATATATGGCCTTCATTATGTTGAGGTAGGTTCCCTCTATGCCTACTTTCTGGAGAGTTTTTACCATAAATGGGTGCTGAATTCTGTCAAAAGCTTTTTCTACATGTATTGAGATGATCATATGGTTTTTATCCTTCAATTTGTTAACAGGGTGATTGATTTGTGCACACTGAAGAATCCTTGCATTCCTCGGATAAACCCCACTTGATCATGGTGTATGATCCTTCCACCTACTCTTTTTTAATGTGACTTTGTTCCTCCTCCATTAAAAGATAGTCTGATTTCCCTTCCTTTGAGTCTGAGCTGGACTCAGTAATTTGTTTGTAACCAATACAACGTGGTAGAAATGATGACACGACGTCTAAAGCTATGTCAGAGAGAGCCATGTAGCTCCTGCCTAGCTTTCCTGAAGAGCCAGCCAGCACGTTGAGACACCCAAGCCAAACGCAGTGGCACAGGTACTCCCGCTGACAGTGCCCGCCCAGCCCAGCCTCAGACACGACTCTGTCATCACAGCCTGGAGCCAGATGTGTGAGTAAAGAAGATCACAGCTGTTGGTGTCACCCCCAGCCATTTGCGTCTTCCCAGCTGAAGGCTCAGAAACCGTAGAGCAAAGACACATCACCCTCGTGGTGCCCCATCCAGAACTGCTGAACCATGGGCTCCACGAACATAGTAAAATGGCTGTTTTATACCACCAAATTTGGGGTGGTATGTCACGCAGCAGTAGATGACTGGAACACTGATGTGAAACTACCCTTGCATTCCTGGGATAAGACCTGCTTGGTCACCATGTAGTACTTTTTTACACTGCTCTGTTCCGATTGGTAATATTTCACTTAGAACATTTTCTGTTTCTGTTCGTGAAGTAAGAAACTCGCCTACAATTTCTCTTTCCTTTTTTATTATTTATTTTTTGTTTTTTGACACCAAAGTTTACTCACAAATAAATAAATACATTTTAAGCAGAGCCTCCTGCCTGCCTCAAAGTGTCTACCCTATGGGTCCTTCCATCACAGGAGGGGGAGGGAGGGGAAGGCCGTCAGGGTGAGCACAGGCTCTCACGTTCAGCAATGCTCATGCCAGTATCGCCAGTGCCCTCTTCCAGGAAAGGGAATCTGGAGAAGGACTGCTTCGAAGGCTCAGAGGCCAAAGAGGCATCAGTGCTCACAGACAGGGCGCCAGTTGCCCGTCATCACTTCAACTACTCAGGCTGGTGGCCAGTCCAGCACGAGGGGGGCATCCAGGTCTCCAGCAGGACCAGTGTGTCATCAGGAAAGAGCGGAGGTGAGGGGCCTGGCTCCATCGCCTGTCCTCCTGGGCACCTCTAGGGGTGTGGGGGCAGGCGGGCAAGGACCACAATTTCCGTTTTTAGATTATCCTTATACGGTTTTGATATCAAGGGTAAACTGACCTTTGAAAATTAGCTGGAGAGCTTTCTTTCTTTTCCTAGTCTATGAAAAAGTTTATACAAGATTTATTTGTTAATTAAATACTTGGTACAATTCATCTGTAAAACTGTCTAGGGCTGGTGCTGGGAAAGGGGTGCTTAAGCCACTGATTCCATTTCTTTAATGATTATTAATCCGTTCAAAGTTTCTATCTTGAGTTAGTTTTGATAATTCTCTTTTGGTCTCCCTTCTAAAATTTCCTATCATAAAATTTTTACAGTAGTCCTGTTTTTTGTTGTTGTGGTTTAAAAATTCTATCTGGCTATCTGCACTGGCTCCTTTATCTAATATTGTTTACTTGTGCCTTCTCTCTTTTTTTCATTAACAGTCTTGCTTTGTCTATTTTATTGTTATTTTCAAAGATCATCTCATTTTTTTCTCATATTTCACTGATATCTGCTGTTACCTTTGTTATTTCCCTTTTAAAAATATCACTTTCTTTGGTGGTTGTTCGTTATCCACTTTCTTTAATAAAATACTCAGCCTCTCTATTTCTAATCTTTCTAGGTTGTTACTAGGATATAGTAAGTATTCTAGTAAAATTACTTTAAATACATGTATTTAACACTTTAAATCCATTTACCAGTCTTAATCTTTACATAATCATATTTCCATGAACAAGATAGGCCTTTAAACTCAGATTTAAGGAGATGAGAAAAATCAAAGCCTGACCCATTATGCAGAAAGTCCCAGAGATTCTGGCCTGAGGTGACTAGTACTGAGCTCCCTCTCTCTACAGGAACTGTGGATTAGGCTACAGTTCACTAATCATGAAAACAAGCAACCCTTGATTAACAGGAGTGGGAGTGAGAAGAAAGGAGGAAGAGTCCACAGGTAACCCAACATCACAGTTAAAACAAACTGGGCGGGCGGGGGGGGGGGGGGGGGGGACGACGACTTCCCTGGTGGCACACTGGTTAAGAATCTGCCTGTCAATGCAGGGGACATGGGTTCAAGCCCTGGTCCACGAAGAACCCACATGCCGCAGAGAAACTAAGTCCATGCGCCACAACTACTGAGCCCGCACGTCACTACTGAAGCCCACACGCCCTAGAGCCCGTGCTCCGTGAGAAGAGAAGCCACCGCAATGAGAAGCCCGTGCACCGCAACAGTAGCCCCCACTCGCAGCAATGCAGACCCAAGGCAGCCAAAAAAAGCCAAACCAAACCAAAACAAAAAAACCAGGGTTAACAATTTACTCAGGGCAAGTTGGACGGCAACAGGCTGGTGCTGTGAGGTTGGGAGGAAGGGCTGCTCTAGCGGAGGCCACACGGCAGGTGTCCCTAAGGCATGACCCTCACTCACCTCACTCTCCTCAAGGATGCCAATCAGCTCTAATCAGCTACCAAAATATTGCCAGTGCTGGGGAGACGAGCGGCCCCAGGTCCCTGTACCGTTCACCTGCTTCTGGATAAATCTGCCACTGAGCACACGTCAGACTTTCGGTTTTGTTTTTATTCTTTGTTTCGGGGAAGGGTTGCTCCAAGTAGCATAAAGCTTTCCCAGAACAAGAAGACTTGTAGGATAAAACACTGAAAAGGACAACAGCCGAGGGCCAAGAGCTTGTGGGAACCTGGCAGAAGCATAATAAACTAATTCAATCTCCCTGGAGGACAATTTGGCACTATGTGTTAAAGACCTTAAAAATATAAATAGTATTTGAAATAAACAGCCTTTACACTTAAGATACACTAGGAATGTATTTTAAGGAGATTAAATGGACCAGACCCCAAAATAAAGCATCAAGGAGAAAAACTGTTAACAGAGGGGAAAAATAAAGAAAAACAAAAAAGCTAGAAACTGGAAATAAATGTTCAAAATTAGAAATCGGTTAATAAAATTATGGTATCTTTAAAAAATACAACCATCAGGGAATTCCCTCGTGGTCCAGTGGTTAGGACTCTGCGCCTCCACTGCAGGGGGCACGAGTTTGATCCCTGGTTGGGGAACTAAGATCCGTGAGCCGCATGGTGTGGCCAAAAAAAATAATAATAATAAAATAAAAATACAACCGTCAAAATGATGATACATATATACATCTAATGTAAAAGATCACAGCTAAGTTTAAAAAGGTTACAGAACAGAATGAGGCTACTCTACTTAAAATATTTACTGATATGTTACGCCTAGAAATATGGACTAAAATGTTAACTAGCAGTCATCTTTTGGTGATGAATTATCAGTGATTCTAATTTTCTCCTTTGTTTTCAGGGGGAAAAATTACTAAAAACACACTTACGAAGCATAAACTTACACGTATTAAGATTTTTACTGCAGCAGGAGGGTTCTGGCTGAGCCAACCAGGTAAGTATTTTTTAAAGAGAAGCAGGCAATAATATAGCTTTCACCAAATCCTGAGGGTGCTATAGGGCATTTTTCAGGGAGAAAGGGGCAACAGGTCTGCAACTTACCCTCAAACAGTTCAGGGGGAAAAAAAAAACCACCTACATAGGTTTTAAAAGGGAGAGTTGAAAGCAATGTAATAAAATGTTAACATTTGGGGAATCTGGGTAAAGGATATGTGGGAATTTTTTATATTATCCTTGCAACTTTTCTTTTTAAGTTTGAAATCAATTCAAACTAACAGGTTTTAAAAGAACTGTGCACAGAATAACCGAAACTTTTAAAAACTGCAGTATCACATATATAAATATGTTTGTGTGTCTGTATGTGTGTGTGAGAGAGAGAAAAGGAAGAGCTGGGAATAATTAGAACAGTTTGAGACTTTTATTCCACTCAGTCCAAATAGATTCTTTAAAAATCTAAGAGGTATTGTTTACATTTGTAACATTAGGCCAGATTTTCAGCTCTAGCAAGAATGAGCTCACAGGAGTGTGTGGGAGGAGGAATGAGAAGAACCACAAATGCCCGACACAGCCCTCTATTATCTCCAGAGAGATTTAAACACAAAAACCAAAGCCTCAAAAACTGACTTCATCAAAATGGGGCAAGAGCAACACTGGTCAGAACTGTTAAGTCAATGGTTCATGATCCTGAGGGTTCAAGTGTGGACAGTGCTGTCTGTAGTCCGGGGGAGACCAGAGTGAGCTCGGTACAGGTTCGCACTGCAGCCAGCTCTGTCCAGTGACTTGTACACGCTCAGCGCAGAAGCTAGAAAAGACGAAGCTGGGCTGGCTGTGACAAAACTCATGACAGGCTCCCAGGACCTAACCCAGAAGGAAGCAGGGCCACTTTTCCCCCAAGAGAAAGAGACTGGGCAGATTCTGGGGCAGCGATCAAAGAGCATTTCTATCGCGGCGCCCCGCGCGGCCCGAGAGGCCGGACACAAAGGGATTACACGTCCCCATGCTTCATCACTACTGGTTGGCCAAGGAATCCTAGTGTGAATACAGCATCTCGATGATAATAAAATCTCCCTTTCCTCCTATAAAAAGCAAACGTGGCCCCAAAGGCAAGCACCCACACCACAGAGGCTCTGCCCGTGGCTCGAGCCCGCTCCCTGCCTGCAAGGCTCCCCAGGGTTGGTGCCCCTCAGTTTCCTCCCTGTGCAGCATTGCTGGCGTCCCCGCGGGGCGTGGGGGAACCATGAAATAATGTCTGTAAAGTGTTCTCGTTTGTAAGGATGAAAAGAGCTATAAATCCAAAGTCACAGGAGTACTAAAGCTGCAACCACTTCTCTCTTTTGAAATGGGAGAAACACAGGAGGATCAAAGGAGTGTCACTGTCGACTGCTGCTCTGGGAGGCTCCTCCCTCCGCCTGGCAGAAACCCCGAAGAGGGAGGTCTACCATGATTTTCAGCTTAACAAAATCCCAAGACAAGTCCAACGACGGTTTCCTGGAACACCGTGAGTAGAAGAAACAGACCTTGCTCACGTGAAAGCAGGCATAAAAGGAGAAGGCAGTCTTGGGAGGAAGAAACGCAAACATGGAGGGAAAAAGTTGTTTCCCCCTTGTCTCTTTCTGCCACAAAAGCCTGGCATGGTGACACCAAGGCTGCAGCAGCTTGCGCAATAAAATGCTCAACCTTGGCTAAAGTTAACCTTCTTAGCCATAAAAAAAGGTAGGCGGGGGTGGGGGGGGAGGGACAAAATTAAGCTTACGGGAAGTAACCCTAATCAAAGCTGAGCCGTAACCAAGGGCTCCAGAAACATTTCTACTGTATCGCATCCCACAGGCTGGCCAAGAGCCCAGAATTTTCATTACAACCTTTCAAAGAGGGAGAGAAGGAGGAAAAAATATTTCACAAAAGCATTATCAAGGCCCCAACCCAGGATACCAGGCTGTAGAACCAAAATTTGTGAGAGGTCAGCCTTTCAGGGAGTCAAAAACCCAGCATGTGGAAACTGGAAGTCCTTTTATATAGTGGGAGGGGTTCTTAAACCAACTACTGTTTTGCACTGAAGTCTCAGAGCTTCACAGATCATTAAAGGTTTCTGAACCACAGAGAAAGGAGGGCAGAGTTAAGGAAATAAATCAAAAGTTCCTCTGGGATGTACGAATGCCTACTTGGAACAGGCCTTCAGCGCGAATATCCTCCACATTAAACAACACGGAGGACTTCAAAATAAAAGCAGAAAAGAGATCTGTTCTGTTATAAGCAATGCACTTTCTTTCTGGCTTAAAGGTTATGTGTGCTATAAGATGACTCCCGCTGCGAGTGTGGGGGGCTGGGCTGAGGGCGGGGGGCGGCAGTGAAAGAAAACAAGAGTGAACAGAAAGTCGAACTGAGAAATGCTCGGTTTGGGGGCACCCCAAACAAGTTACACAGTCTGGTAATATTTTAGGGGTGGGATGTGAGGCAGAGGAATTTCTATCACATCTATTCCTGGCCATCCCTGTCTAAGAACTGAAATAATTTTCCCACAGCCAGAGGGAGTTCTCTAGTTTTCCCTGTGCAACATACACAGCTGAAGGCCTGGGGAAAGAGACCATGTCATCTTCAGCAACGAGCCGCATAAATTTCTTAAAGAAGCATCACCAAACCAGCAGAGGGAGTACAGCATCTGAGAACAGGAAATGGTCAACCTGACACCTAAGGATCTGTGTTTATCTAAGACAGCAGTTGTGAAGCTGAGTGACAGACCTTGTGACCTTGCCCTCTTGTTATGCAGCACCGGTAAACAGAACGAAATGCTAGACTTCCTACTCAGACTGGATTAGTTTACTACAACAGGTGAGGCTGCCACCCTTTTTTGGTCAGGGTGCACTCACCACGAACCACACTGCTGGGGTGCTCTCCCTACCAACCTGGAAGGAGGAGGAAGGGGTCTGGGGACGAGAAAGGCCTAGTGAAAGGCAGCAAGTCCAACCTGGAGAACGGACAGCATAGCATGCACCAGAGCAATGGTTCACCTTGAAATCCAGGGCCAGCAGTTTAATGCGTCAACAGCCCCTTTCCAGGCTTTTTTCCCTGGAGGGAGGGGAGGAGAACTCCAGCTTTACATGCAACTGCAGGCTGGAACAAAAGCAGCAGACAGATAAAGGCATTTGTCTGCTAAAGGACTGCTATCTGATCTCCAGCCGTAGTTTACCAAAACATGTAGGAATGGGTTTGAGGGGCAGATCTGGTGCCAAGATGATCAGCGCCAACAGGTTCCTGGGGAGGGTCTGGGGCTGTGACTAAAGCTAATGGTCTTTCCCACAAGAGAGAAGCCTACTGTGTCATGCATGATTATGCTGTGGTTTGTTACTGGAAATCTCTGCTCAGTAAGATTTAAGTGCTTAAGTCCACTCTGGGTGTTCAAATGGCCTCACTGATGGTTAGTCTGAGTATGCACTGCTGTACCGGGTAACGTCCTTTACTAAATCCTAACGTTAACACCTTCTCATTGTGGGAAATAAGACCTGGGGTAAAGATGCTAACCTCAAGACGTGCTAAACTCGACAGAACAAACAAAGCCTGCAGTGTGACTTTGTTACTCTAGGAAGCATGCCAAGCAATGAGCTCCTGTGCCGGCCTGCGGGGTGAGAAGGAGGGGCCCAGCGAGGAGAGGGAGTGGCCCAGGGGAGGAGGGGGAGGGGACGGGTGAAGAGGGGGTGGGGCTGGGGGAGGGGCTGGGGGAGGAGGGGGGCAGCCCCTCTGCTCCAGAAGCTGACCCAGCCAAGGTGTGGGGCGGACGTGTGCTTGCGCAGCCTGAAGCCAGAAGCCCAGGCAGGGAACGTGCCACCTACCCTGACTTATCTGAGAGCCCTCTGAGAGGGAGGGTCGCAGCAACAATTCTCTCTACCAGGACGACCTACAGAAGGAGAAGTGATTCCAATGCCGGCTCAGTAAAAGGAGGGCACTTCAAACAATACAACTGACCAAAACCACCAGGTCACATTTAATGGGTTCACTGTTACCAGGTTCTCAGAAGCAGCGGAGCACATTCTGTACGGATGCTGCAGAGGAACTCAGGTATTTTGAAAATTCCTCAATAGATAAGGATACTTCAAGAACTTTCTCTGGCAAGACATTTCAAACAAGTTTTAACATTTAAAAAACCTATCCTTCAAACAGCTTCCAGCCCTGATCATGAGCACATCTTCCAGGAGGCCCCACTCATGGCCCACACCGCACAGGTTAGCACTTGGGTTCACGCCAACCCACACTGCGGCAATGAAACAGCGGGAGCAACCCCCGAGGGAGCAGAGGCCCACCCAACCCTCATCTTCTCCGGATACTCAGTGAACTGGCAGCGCTGGCTGATCAACTGGTATGAAGAATAAACCACAAACTGTTTACATTCTTGCTATCTAGATATCAGAAGTCACTGATTTCCAAAAAAATGGTATAACAACGTTGAGTATTCATAGACAATTTAGCATTTGGGAAATTAGTGATTAGAGCAGAATATAGTACAAAAGAAAACAGTATGCTTTAGTCTGAGACTAAGACAAATATACTGGACAAATGGGTGCATATTCTTAATTTTAAACTTGCACATTTTAATATGAATACAAAATGACTACATAAGAAGCATTCTGTCCTTTCGCTGTATTATTCTGCCTAGACATCTGGTGGACGGAATATGGTACAGAGAAACACATGGACTTCTCTCCTGAGTCACACGATAGGGAACTAAGACCCCACAAGCCACACTGTGCGCCACCCGCCCCCACCCCAAAAGAAGCTTTGCCTTGCTTTTTATCCCACTCTCTGCAGAATGTGTACAGCTTACCCAGTTCACTTGCTACTTGCTTTACTCCCTGCTGGCCATGTATACAGGTTCACCGGGCCGATTTCCTTCTGAACTCAGTTACTCCACAAATCCAGATTTTCCCTCCAAAACTTAAACACCTCCCTTGACAACTTAAGCCACAAAGCTGACTCATTCAATGTACCTCATTAACACATTTCCCAAGCAGAGCATTTGTGGGAAAATGAACCAGGTTCTGATCTTAGGAGGCGTATGCCTAAATCAATAATCACCAAATCCCAGAGGCATTGGACCTATGCTGGTTCCAGCCCTCTAAAATAATCAAATACATGAAAGTCACCATTTCTTGCCAAACTCAAGAAAAATCCAACTCCTGCACATGGGAACAAAAAGACAACAGCTCAGCTGAAAACACATAACCAAACATTAAAGGAAAAACGTCAGCTTAATATTGTTCAGAACATCCCCAGTGGTGTTTCACTCACACAGCAAAGACACAGAATAAAAATTCCAGACTGTTTTCAAGATAATAAAATAGCATATGATGGTGACTCACTAACTGACTAAAAGGAAAAAATATCCATAAAGAGTCACAGGAACCTTGCAAAGCTGCAAAGCTGGCAACACTGAACCTCCCCCACCTCACTTGGCTCTCACCTCCAGCAGACACACACATACGCGCGCACACACACACGCACACTCTAGTGACCATTTTGAGGCTGCAATTGGCTAATGGCTTGCTCTACTGCTTAAGACAATATTTTATTCTTGACTCACTCAATAAACCTGCTGAGAAAAATAAACAATGGGTTTCAATCTTATAAATAATCTAGAAAACGGAATTGCTGTGCAAACAGTAGAGCTGATTTACTGCCCATGATGAACAGAACCGGAAAGTCCAATGTGCACAGTGAACCCAGAGTCACAGTCTTACTATCTGGGGACACGAGTTAACAAGGATTCCTGTCCACTACATGGTGTAAGGCCTGGGATGGCCAGGCTTCAACTGGTCCTTTAAAACGTTGAGTTTTAATCTTTTAAGACATATATACACACACAATGTATTTCTATCCCATCATTCACACATGTGTGAACACACACACTTCATTT
Source organism: Monodon monoceros (assembly GCF_005190385.1). NCBI lineage: Eukaryota > Metazoa > Chordata > Mammalia > Artiodactyla > Monodontidae > Monodon > Monodon monoceros. Next base: position 174,822,218 of record NW_021703774.1, on the reverse strand, counting down.
TTAACAAATATTAAGTCAGGGCCTATTACAGGGCACTAAAGGTGATATAAAGAGGTATTAAAATAAGGTTCCTGCCCAGAACCTCATATATGTATTCCATATACATACACAGATGCATGTAAATGTGCAGAACAGAAATGCATCAAAGAAAAAGGGAAGCAGAGTCTACAGTCCAAGACTAAAACAAAATATTAATTTTTAAAGGGCAGAACAAAACACAGTTCCGCTGAGAGAAGTTGGGCTCTTTGTGTAATGGCCACCAGTCCACAGAGAAAGAGGCTTGCATGGCTTTCACAGACGCACACCCGAAGCAGGACCCCTACACCTGAGCTCAGGATAGCCTCAGTGACTGCAACTCGGGCACCTTCCAGGGAAGAGCACAAAGCCACCGCCCCTTCGCCAGGCTGTGAGCTGCAGGAGGGCAAGCCCCCTTTCACGCACCCCAGGCGCCCCGCAGAGCACAGGCCTTGGCTACCAAACGTTCCCCAGAACAGTTCTTCCCAAACACTCCCAATTTTGCCCACTGCGAGGATGGTTTGGTCACCTCAAAGGCCAATTCCTGAGAATTACGATGCCACAATTTAGAGGATTCAGAAAAAGGATCTGAACAGAAGAATTATATCTCCAAAGCGGAAAAAATAACAAAGGCCCTTACCATTGAAAGTTAATTTAAAAATTAAACATCTCAAAAAGAAAGCTGAGCTTAATGGAATTCTGGTGTCCCAAGACAGGTTTCTCTGGCTTGCCTTTCCTATTTCCATAATACAATGAATGGCTTTCAAATTACACACAACAGAAAACATTTTTCATGGGGCGGGGTGTCCTTCCCACCAACGGGTGAGCAGCTGTGAATGAGACCGAGGTGAATGCTTTGCTTCACATTTCAAAACAATACGATTAATTTTTATTCTTAATTTTTCCTAACTATTACTCAAGGGCATAAGTTAAAGTAAGATTAAAATGAACCAATTATTCAAGAATTATGACTTCAGATACATTTTAAAACTTATTTTTCATGTCAGTTTTTAACAGACTAGATCTATTTTTTTAAAGCATCAGCAAACTGGACTTTCAAAGTTAGGATGGGTTCACGGATCTCGTTAAGGCTAAAAAACAAAAATCTACTTACGATATAAAATACGAGCTCCAAGTAGATAAACACACTGACTATAATCACAACTTGTAAGTCTTCTTAAAGACCATTGCAAACCTTCCATTTGCTTTTACTAGCTAATAAAATGAGTGAGTCTATTTAGGCTTCAAAGTCATAAATGGCTCCATCTTAAAAGTCACCAGGTAACAAAGATCCAGCCAAATCATAAGAAATATACGTTAGCAAAGGCCAACAGCAAATAAATAACCCATCCTTACAAGCAGCACTGTGCTCAGTAACACTGAAGTCCAAGGGGTTTTTCATTTGAGTACAGTTTCTACAAGTAATACAGCGCATGTAATCAAAGCACACTCATGCCATTCCTACCAGTCCTAATACGTAGGATAAGACCAAGGACAGGCCTAAGATGTTTACACCGAGAACAGCAAATATCCAAGGCCCTTGGTTTAAAAAGTCATCTAACTCTCTGGAAGTTTCAATATAGTTTGTTTAACCTGATGCCACATAAAATTGATTCCAAAAAGGTTAAAAATAATTACTCTTTAAAAATAGATAAATACAAATTTAAAAGTCATCTAATTTTTAAAGTCCTCCCCTCTCCCCCAACATCAGCAGCAAAAAAGTTTCTTACATGCAAATTTCTTAACTGCTTCACTTACACAAGGGAATCAGCCACTCTCTCTCAGATTACCCTAGTCAAAACTGGACCACTGCCCAGTCAAATAACCATAGTTTAGACTCTCAGAATGAATAGATTCAAGGCTCTGCTCCATTTTAATGGGAAGAACTATAGGATCACAGCACTTGCTGCCAAAATGCAGAGCCTGTTTCTGTGAGTAATCACTTCTGCTTTGACTGGAAAATCCCAACTCTACCTGCACCTACCCCAGGACAAATTATTAAGGGAAGAGGTATGGCACATGTCAGTCCTTGTACCCACTTCTTGCCAACCTCTCAAAATATTTACATTTCTTCTTCACGTATAGGGGTTCCAGTGAAAGAAACACTTAAAAACACTGTAGTATTAAATATGCAAACTTCATATTAATAAGCGAAGCTCATCCTTTAAATAAAAAGGTTATATTAGAAACTTCAGTACGGTCTAGGCTAGCCTAACTCACATATTTTGGTTGCATGTCAAAAGATAAAAACAGTTTTTATATGAAGTGAGACATCGGGAATTCCCCTGGCAGTCCAGTGGTTAGGCTTCCACGCTTTCACTGCCGTTGGCCCCGGTTCGATCCCTTGTCAGGGAACTAAGATCCCACAAGCTGCATGGTGCGGCCAAAAAAAATAAAAGGAAATATGACATGAGTTACAATTGTGTTTCTAGGACAAAATGGAAGACAGGAAGAGGGAAGCCATATTGGGAAATTCTATTATTGATCATGAAAATAATCCCAGATACTTTTCTATATGTTTGAAATACTCCGTAACCCTTCGAAAAGCAAAATCAAGCCCTATTTAATAGTGAAACAATTTACAGCTTTAACAGAATGAAAACCACATTATTTTAAGAATGAATGTGACATATAGGATTAAGAATCTGCAAGTCTTCATCGTTGTAAACAGCAGGGCTTCCTGAACTTTACTCTGCATTCCAATCACCTGGGGAGCTTATTAAAATGCAGATTCTGCTTCAATAGGAACGGACAGGAGGCTGAGAGGCTGCAATTTTAACAAGCTCCAGGTGATGACAATAATGCTGGTCTGAGGACCACACTGAGAGCGGTGAGAACACACAGCATTTGCAGTCCAGGTCTCTGGCTTAAAATCAAGTGTGTTATGTGGCTATAACACATTTGTGTCCTCAATAGTATCAACCGATTCAGGAAGTTCACACTTTGTTATGTAACATTAGATTAAGCATTAATGAGGCTAGAAAGTTTGTTTATCTAAGGTTATAACCTGAAGTTAAATAAAGCTTCATGCTGAACGCTAGTATTAAATGTTAGAGTCATTTTTAACCTCTTAATATTAACAGAATCCCAATTACTCGGTCTCTTTTTTTTAAGTATCTTTTTAAAATTTATTTATTTTTATTTTTGACTGGCAAACATGGCAGGCCTGCAAATGGCTCATCTTCCCTGCCACAGTGCCAGCTCCCTGTGGGGCACAGGTGGCACCTTGCATCTCTTTATAGACATCCCACCATTACAGTGCTCAGTGGTATACAAAATTTTCTAAAACTGAACCATATGGCATGTTTAACTAGCTCTGAAAATGGGAATATTTATTTTATTATTCATTGGGTCTTCGTTGTCGCGCACGGGCTTTCTCTGGTTGCGGCGAGTGGGGGCTACTCTTCGTTGCGGTGCGCGGGCTTCTCGTTGTGGTGGCTTCTCCTGTTGCGAAGCACGGGCTCTAGGCGCACAGGCTTCAGTAGTTGTGGCTCGTGGGCTCCAGAGTGCAGGCTCAGTAGTTGAGGCGCATGGGCTTAGTTGCTCCACGGCGTGTGGGATCTTCCCGGCCCAGGGCTCGAACCCGTGTCCCCTGCACTGGCAGGCAATCGGATTCTTAACCACTGCACCACCAGGGAAGTCCCCGATTACTTGGTCTTAAAGCCCTTTCTCAATAGTGGTAATTCTTTGACAGGAGAACATGCTCTCTGCAAAAGATATTTTGCCTGAAGAAACGAACAACTAACATTCAGTAGTTATGCATATACTTAATAGAATTCGTTCCCAGAAATGTGGCTGAGAAAGGTGGTTGATTTTCATGTTATTTCTCAAAAATTTAAATCTCCAATACTTTTCATCCTATCACCCAAGGTTAAAAAAGCTCAAAACATCAAAAACAGCTGCCCCTTGGTCCCATTCAAAAAAACAAAAACAAACAAAAAAACAGTGACACGTTTTCAACAGAGAAAGTCAAGATAAAAGACTTCCATTTCCACAAGTCACTGACGATTCCCCACTTTCTGTCCTACTACTAGACTGAATTATTAAGAACCTCCTCTCTGGTCTCCATCTCGTTGGTGCTGCTCAAGAATGCTCACCTCCCATGCTCTCACCTCTCTTCTCAAAAGACTTCAATGGGTCCCCAAACGCACTCTTTGGAGAGACAGCAAGGTCCCCCCAAGTCTACCTCCAAGCCATAAGCTTGGCCTAAATCCCACTGCATCAGCTCGTGCAGCCTTCTCTCCGACCGCACTCATGGACTTGCCGGGCACGTTTTGCAATTTCCTCTCTCCGTGCCTTTGCTCGTGATATTTCCAACAGCTGGAAAGTCGCTTTTCTTCCACCCTCCCAACCATGGCCTATATCCTTCCTTCCTTCGAAGCTCAGTTCAAACACCACATCCTCCAATTAGCCTTCCAGAAACCCCCAGGCTCTGTGGGACCCGGACCTCTACCAGGGCCCTAAGCACAAACTGGCAAACATGGCAGGCCTGCAAATGGCTCATCTTCCCTGCTGCAATGCCAGCTCCCTGCAGGGCACGGGTGGCACCTTGCTCTCTCTATAGACATCCCACCATTACAGCGCTCAGTGGTATACAAAATTTTCTAAAACTGAACCATATGGCATGTTTAACTAGCTCTGAAAATGGGAAGTGGGTGAAAATGGATTTCTGGCATAGTAAGTATTAAGGCACCAGTAACTGGGTTTACAAATAACATGAGCTTCATCTCTGTTGGGCTAGGTATTCAAAAATAAAACTAAGAGATGAGAAAGAGAGTCAAGAGTGTGTGCCTGTCCCCTTGCTCCATCCAGGGGCTATTAATCCTCTAGGGGCACCTCTTCTCCCTATGAAGTCGGGGTGGATCAAATTGTCTTCTCACTAAGGTTAGTTGCCACTGAGACAGGTCACTAAGTGCGCGCTCCCTGCCTACGATGCAATGCTGGCTGGATCTGTCCAAGCGCCAGCAGACAGAGCTTTACACAAAGGCCAGCCAGGATTCAAGGGACAACCACCCCAGTGTCAGACACGGAAAAGTCTTTGGTTCAAACAACAAAGAGATGTTCTCAGCACGAAAGAAGATACTATATGTCACTGTCACCTGAGTAATCATCTCATGTTTTTGAAGAAAACTACAATGTGTAAAAATCAAACGAAAAATTATTTTTGGAACACCTATGATTTTGTGTTATTTGTAACATGGATTCCCCTCCTGGTAATTAAGATTCAACACTACTAGGTCTCCTGTTTTTTCAGGCATTACCTTGGCATCAAAGGTCATGTGATTCATCAAGCCAAAGATTACGCGGCAGTGCTTAAAGCAGAACCCAAGAAGCCTTGTTCCCCATCATTTTCTCAGAAGCTCAGCTACGGGGCACTCACTGTGATTTATACAAATGTACTAATACCCAAGATTCTGATGTGGTTTAGGCCAAAGAGTGTCTTGAGAGAGAAGAAGCATACAGCCAAGGGGAACCTGAGATGCTTAGCAAAAATTCTTTACCGTATTTTACTAATTATACATCTTATAAGCACTTGGGGGAGGCAAATAGTTCTAGAGGAAGGGAGAACGGGGAGAAAGACGATCAACTATAGGATATCTGCACGACTGTGATACTAAACTCTCTGACTTGCAGTTATTCTCTCGGGTAACATGAGGTTAACACGTAATACCCACTCAACTAAACCTCCATAAACAGCTGGTTTTCCACAATCACAGCCACTATTCCCACTTCAGTGGGCAGCAGTGTTCAGAGAAAAGCCAGACTTAGCTCCTGAGTAATAAACACCAGAAACCAAAAGAGCTGGGAGAGCTCTCCGTATCCGTGCCTACCAGGAAGCTCTGAACGTACATCGGCACCCAGTGGCCTGGTAAGCGTGGAAGTCTCCTCAACAAAGCTTCAAGACAGAGGAATTCCATCTTTTAGACTAGGCAGTGCCCTCCACCCACTCTGTTTTTCAATTAAATGGGTTTTCTGCAAGACAGATTAATGAAAAACAGGTAATTTCTTTTTATATAGGTTCAATATGTTTACAAGCAGAATATAATTCTGTACTTTTCATAGCATTTAGCTACTTTACATAGTATTCAGGGTAGATAAGAAGAACAATCATTTTCAAGTGTTTTTAAGCACTCTTTATATAGGCGGTATCTCATTTAAATTCTCAAAACAATTCTGGAGGGGGGCGGAGGGAGACCCAAGCGGGAGGGGATATGTGTATACACGTAGCTGATTCACTCTGTCCTACAACAGAAACTAACACACATTGTAAAGAATTATACTCCAATAAAAAAAATTTAATTTAATTTAAAAATTAAAAAAAAATTCTAAGGGGTAGAAGGATCACCCCATTGTACAGACCCAGACATTAGAGGACAGGAGGCTGAATAATCCGCTTAAGGCCCTATGGCAGGTAAGTGGCAGAGGAGAGAAGAACCATCACTTTGGTCTCAGGCACAGCGACAGCCAAAGACGTACAAACATTTTATAAAGATTCTAACACCAATAAAATTCTCATGCAAACACACACCATTTTAGAGAAAATAATTTCCTAGACCCTGTCAGGATTTGACCTGAACTTGCCAATGAACAGCTCAAAGAAGACTGCCCAGTTAAAAGAGATCATCAAGTACTATAGTTACTGGTAAGGCCAAGAATAGAACACAGTCTGCTGACCCCACGCCCATGCCCAATCAGGCGTGTTCTTCTGGATGCTGACACCCTTCTGAAGTTTCAAGTTGGTTGAGAATAGCAAAGAAATGAGTTAATAATTCCAGTAAATAGAAGACAATATGGAAAGTATCTAGGTTAGCGGGATTTGCTGTGTGTGTGTGTGTGTGTGTGTATTTTTATAAGGCATGACCATATGAAGATTTCTACCTAGGAAGTTTTGAACCAAGAACACTGGTACCTACAAATTTTCTCATCTTCTGCAGCAAAAATGAAAAATAACCTTTGCCCTCCCCTCTGTATGACCTGTGAATGATTAGCCTGGCCATGCTGATAACTAAGGAAAATAGGAGTGCCGCTCCCAGCTGACGAGAATGCTTAAGATTTATCCTACTACCAACCTCCTCCAATTCCATGCAAAAGACAGCAGGACACTAGGAATAGTTAGCCAATGTTCAGCCCTAATAAATTCTCCAGTGCTGCAAACAACTCTCCCATCAGCTCCAATGACTGTGCCCTGAGGAAGAGGCTGGAAACAGGAAGACCGCTGGGTGCCAGAGGAGATGGGAGGATTGGAGCCACATGGCTGGGAAACAAGGGACTGCAGAGAAGTGATGGGGAAGCGTCTCAGGAAAGAGGCGCCTGGAAAAGACCAGAGAACCTGCTCAAAAGGTTGCTGTACTGAGAACTTCTGTGTGGCAAAAAAAGAGGCTACTACTGAGTCAGACATCATCAGTAAGAATAATCGACAACCAAGAGCAAGAGGAAAAACAGATTAGAAGACCATTCCCTAGGTTAAAGGTTATTCAGATCCCTTTTCACAGGGGAGATAACATGCAAAGTGTCTGGCATTTTCAAATGTTAGACACCAGATTTTAGATTCAATGCTTAATCTTGCTATTAAGTTTACTTTTTAAAAGAGAAAGATAAAATAATTGTAGAGGGATATCTTGTATCAAATTCTTCATGTTTTGCAACTTTTAGCAGAGCACAGGGAGAGAGAAAATTGAGTTGAGAGGTTATAATCTGGCCCCTCACATCAGCTCAAATCTACTCAATGATCTCTCTCATTTTCACTCCAACTGGGCCAAACCAAAATTCCTATACTTTGCAGGGTAAAGCCTTTTTAGTTTTTACTTCAAATAACTGAAATCCTCAGAAAACATAAAAAGTATTTCTTTCATTGCTCCACATTAAATACCTCTTACCACTCTGTTCTGGAAAGAGCAAAAAGTCACTTGATTATATAGAGTGCTAATATATTTTAGTTTAATGTCCATAAACAAGCTTTTTTTTTCAGCTATCCTCACAATGACCCATCTCAGCATATTTACATGTATAATAAATACTGAAAACTTAATCTAATTATGATTGATTAATGCAAACCACCAATTTATATGAGGCTATACGTGAAATCTCAGAACGCTTCTCCCCTATTATGAGGTCTGTTTATAAGGTGCTGTACAGAAAACGTGTCCAGAAACAGTTGGTTTAAAAAAAAAAAAAAAACCTGAATAAAAGAAACAAAATTGAATAAGAGGAAATCAATAAACAATACCCAATTAGAAAACCAAAACCCAAACCAACCCATCAGCTTTTGTCATGGGTATTCTTCATGGATATTCTCCTCCATCCACTCCCAAAACCTGGGGTGGGGGAAGCAGCACTCAATGTCTAAATATTCACCTCCCATCCCCAAGTCCTGAAGTGCACTTCTGTAGTACTTGGGCCACAGGCACTGGTAAGTGGCTGGCCTACTCCACCCCTCCACCCCCCACCCCCCCAACCCCCGTCTCCCCTATTCCTTGGCCTAGCCGCAGGGAGGACTTTCCCCACCCTCCTCCAATACCACCTGTAGGAAACCACAGGCACATTCAGGTAAGACTGAAAGAATCTCCTGCTAGCATTCTCTTTACATAACTTCACTCCCAAGCCTCCTTAGCAAACCCACCTACCCCAAGTTTAACAAGAGCGTTCATCAGACCTGATTCTCAGCTTTGTGAAATATCAAAGGAATTTTTAAAAGCCTCATTTCAAGCAACTTACAGGGATCCTTGTGTATCTGTCCAATGAAAAGTGCAAACTTTTAGGGCTGGAAAATTAGGTACAACTACTCTTCAAAACATAGCAACATTAAAAAAAAAAAAAAGTCCCCAGAGAATTTAAAGTATATTGAGCTACAAACCTCTTAGCTCTATTGTTTGTTGATGACTTTTGTCAATAACCAAATCCAAAAAAGCGATAAATGATATTTTCTATTTCACCCACTGTATTTAAAATTAGATGTTAACTCCCCAACACCCCAGACTCCCCGCCCCCCCCAACCTCTCCTGCCAAAGACTCTTCTGTTCTGAAATCCACTTTCTTGGGGATAAGCATAATCAGTCACTTTACCATCTAGAATCCTGAGCTAAAACTAAAGGTGAAGGAAGTAAAATTAATAGAATCCTAGAGGCCAGCACAACACAGGGTTAAAGGAAACCATTTCACAAGATCAAGTGCGGAGAAGCAGCAGGAGCGAAGAGGAAAAAATCAAGTTACATAAAGTCCAATTGTACTCACTGTTTCCTTATTGGGAAGCAGCTCCTTTCGAATTCGGAAGAAGTTCTTGCCGTACTGCCTAAGCCCCTTAACGAAGCGTTTCTGTGATAAAAAGAAACAACAAATGGGATGTAAAAGCCAAAAACAACACAGGATGTCAGCAAAGATCTCCGCAATCAGCAGAATAACAACCCCAAAGAAGTCCGAGCTAGGGAACGTCGACACGGCTGCGGGAATATTTCAGCAGCACAGCCGGGACCCGCGCCCAGACAGCCTCCGTCAGATCCCCAATCCCGCACTCGGACAGGCTGAGGAGGACGTCCCGTGTCTGAGGCAAGCAGCCGTCTGTGCCTTCGCTGCCTCCGGTCTCTGCATCGGTCCACGGAGGTATAAACAACACATACGCTCCGTGCTTCCATCAATAAAACAGCACAACTGGTCCCCACCTGAGAACGAAGCTTCCCAAAGTGCCGAGCAGAAGGGGGGAACGGGAGCAAAGCTGGAGACTTTTCTCCAGAAGGGCACCCTGGAGGCTTCAAAGGCCTTTCGTTCGTCCGGGGAATTCACCAGGACGGCAGCAGCACCGCGGCAGCCCACCGGGCCCGAACCCCGGCCTGCCTGCGTGCCCCGCCACGCCGGCCGCAAGAGCCACCCCGGGGCACCAGGCACCCAAACACCAGCACCCCTCCTCCTTCCCGGCCCCTCCCCGCCCCCGTTCCCTCGGCAGCCCGGGGACTTTCACTTTGTCCCATTCCTCCTGGGCAGCCCCTCCCCGCCACAGCGGGGCCACTGCCGGATCCCCGGACGCCACCTCGGCCCGCGAAGTCGGGTCCCGCGCGGCCGACCGCCGTCAGCCACAGGTACGCGGGGCCGCCGCGGGCCGCACTCAGGGTCCGGGTGGCGGGAGGCCGCGCCTGTCACTCGGCTCGCGCTCGGGTTCGGGCTCAGGCTCCACAAAGCGCAGGGCGGAGGCGGCCGGGCGGCTCGGCGTGTGACCGCGGCGGGGCCGCGCGGCGCGGGGCGCGGGGCTGG
>NW_021703774.1:174745560-174811561 GCF_005190385.1 Monodon monoceros | reverse complement strand
GGGGGAGGAGGCCGGGGAGGAGGCCGGAGCGGCGCGCAGAGCCCAGCGCGGCCGCGGGCGGCTGCAAAAGGCGGCCTGGATCGCCGCGCCGCCCGCCGGCCCGGCTCCGGCCTCCGCCCCGAGGCTCCGCGCGGGACCCCGGCCCGGTACCTCGGTTTCCTCCTTCCGAACAGCGGGAGTCGACCCGGGCGGCGGAGCACGGAAACTTCCTCCCCGCCGCGGCGGGCGCGAGCGGAGGGCGCCCGCGGTGCTGGCTCCGGGCTGGGGCCCTCCCCGGGCTGCTGCGTCTCCGGACCTCCCCCCGGACGGGCAGGGTCAGCAGCGCACGCCCGCCGCACCCGGGCTGCGAAATGGGGGGGGCTGGCCCCGACGACCCCCGAGGTCCCTCCGGCCCGGGATTGTGGGCGGCCGCTCCCGCCCGGCCCAGGCCTCAGCCGGCACCTCGCAGGGCGCCGTTTCACAACTAAATCACCGCGGAAGCTTCCCAGCCAATAAATCACCTGCCCACCGGGAGGGGAGTCCCTCCCACTCCCCGCGGTTGAGACCAGCCGGGCGAATTCAGTGAAGAGCCAGACTTGGCCGGGAAGACCGATCTGTAACCTCCTACAACATTCCTGGAGGCTCTGCATTTTCAGATTTCACCCCTTTCTAAGATATGACTCATCACTGTCAGTTTTCAACATAATTCGTATAGTTCAAAAGGAAAAATCTGGCAAGGCACAAGAAAGAAGCAAGCTCTGCTCTAGTCTGAAGCAGAGTGACCCTCGTTACCTGAAAAAAGTATCATTTACATGCTCAGCACGCATCCCGGGCTGCGTGCAGAGCACCTCCACATCTTCACATCTCCACCGGGATGTGGAGAGGAACGAGACTGCCCTGCCCTCAAGGAGCAGGCCTGGCAAACAGGGTAAACAGATCAATCTCTGGGCCCCAACGAAAAGCAGCAGAGGAACAAAGGGCGGGAGGTGGGGTCAGGAGGAGGAAGCAACTTACTCTGCTGCCGTCGTAGGGGCGAGACAAGGGGGAACATGAGCCTGTCAGGTGGGCTCAGCAGGGCTCCAGGCAGAGGGGTCGGCCAGGAAGGGCACACAGATCACCCTGGGAACTGCGAGGAGCGCAGGGTGTCCGGAGTGGAGTCCCAGCAGGTAAGACTGAAGAGGTGGGGAGAGGGTCGGGTTGCAAAGAACCTTCCAGGCCAGGCTGAAGAGTTCTGCTCCTAGCGGTAGGCCAGCGGAGAAGTGTAAGCAAGAGCGTTCCATGAAAAGACGGCACAGAGACTGCTCTGGTGGCACTGTGGCCCTCGGCGTGCATTCGGGACAGACTGGCTGCAATGCAGTTAAAAAGGCTGGAGAGGGAGCCCAGGTGTGAGATGAGGATGACCGGAGCTCAACCTCAGCCTTCAGAATTAATGCTTCTTAATCTACTCGTTAAGAAGTTAAGTATTTAGTGAGCACCTAACACTGGGAGGAATTTTTAAAATAACAACAACAAAAGAGGTAGCCATGGACCTTTATTAAAACGGATTCATTTTTTGCAGGTAAGATAAATGTGTGTGAGGTGATTACAGAACAATCTGAGACTTAGGTCGGCCAAGCATGAAGTAGTGAAGGGCAGCTCACCAGTGCTGCAAGGGAGCCGAGAAGAGGGAGGGACTGTTGTTCAGAATGCCTTCACGGAAGCAGATCGAGAAGAGCAGACAGCATCTGCAGGTGTGGAGGGGTGGGAAGGCCTCCAGGAAAGGCAGAGGCAGAGAATAGGAAGTGGCGATCAGACAGGGAGAGTCTACACAAAGCTGAGGTGAGCTCTGGCGTGAGTCAGATGGTGGAATGGCAGGGCCATGCATGTGTGAGGACACGCAACAGGTTCACTGGGAGAGGCCGGCCCAGTGAAGGAGCACCTGAGAAAGGCTGAACCTGGAAGAGCAGGGTAATGTGGGAGAGTTCTGCAAACGTGAGTTCAGACCCTGATTCCTCCACTTGTTATAATCCTCTGAACAGCATCCATTCAACAGTTATGAAGTACCTACTGTATGTCAGGAGCCTCAAAGTCCTCACAACCTAGAAGGAAGTACTACTATTATCTCCATTTTACTGACAAGGAAGCTGAGGCACCGTGGGTTAAGTAACCAGACCAAGGTCACCCAACTCCTCAGCAGTCGAGGCAGAATTCAAACCCGGGCTCCAAAATCCATGCCCTGCAGCACTACTGCCACAGTCTTGGTGAAGTGGGCCAAGAGTCTACGAAGGTCAGCAATTTCGGTCATGGTCCCATGATCTGCGACTCTGCCCTTTCCATCTGCCCCACCAAATCAAATCAACTCTTCAGTATTCTTCCTAAGAAAGGTCTTTCAGTGCCTTCCTTTCCCGCTCATTCCAGCAGTAGTCCCAGGCCAAACCCTTACCCTTCTTTCCTACTAGCTAGCTTACTAACCCATCTCTCTCATCCAGCCATTTACAAGCCTCTGCTGAGGAATTTTTCAAAACCACGGATTTCATCATGAGTCCTACACCATCTTGCCCCCAGGCCCTACCTAAGGATAGCTCTTTGACCTCTTCAGGTGGTGTTTAACCCTTAGCCCTGCATTCAAGGCACACCAGGATCCTGTCCTGGCCTACCTTTCCAAACAGATGTCCAGTAATGCCAACTGGTCCATGCTACCACCTCTGTCTGAACTTCCGACTCTGGGGTACCTTTAATACTTCTCTGCACAGCCTACCCTCCAGTTCACCTCAAACTCAAGCTCAAATCCCTCCCACCCCAAAATGAGACTTCCCTGACCGTCCCCATCCCCATTCACTTCGCATTTATTTATTTGTAAAAGGTCTTATGTACTCATAGTGTCTATGAGCTCTGAAAAGACAGGAATTGTATCTTATACCACCTTGCCTCCCTATAGCATTAGGCAGCTGGAGCTCCCAAGTCTGTGATACACAGATACACAGATGAAACAAACCATGAGATGACAAGAGCCTGGGCTAGGGTGGTCACAGTGGAAATAGACTGTTAAATGCCAAAGGGTCCATTTTGAACTTTGATAACAAAGTTGATCTTATTGGCTCCATGACACCAAACTCTGCTGATTTGTCTCATATCACCTGGTGGCTTAATTCTCTCCTCAACCTCTGAGTCTCCCCAAGGCTTTGTTCTAGGTTTTCTGCTCCCCACAAACTCCCTCCCAATATGATTTCCGCTGCCTCCCATGGCTCTAAATACCATCCAAGATTCTCACTACTATTTCTAAGGCTAAATCTATGGTCCAAGCCCATTTGGGAACACTTGTCTCATAGACATTTCAAACTAACTACTTCCAGAAATATGGATTTGACATCTGATGGTGAACACAAACCACTGCTGTCAGTGTATATCAATGACTATGCTATCAAGTGCAAAGCACCACTGGCCCCACTTTTTTAAAAAAAGGAAGTAAAAGCTTCATGTGGCCTGTACTGTTACTTCTCTATGGAAAGCCACAAGGCCTCAAAACTGGCAAAACATCTGCTTCTCAGAGACCAGCCTTTACCTTGTGGTTTACCAGAAATGTAGAGTAGCCTTTAAAATCGAAACAAAGCCAACCCACTCAGAGTGGTCAATGATTAGAATAGGTCAGTATGTTAAATAGGTTACTGAGGCTGTAGTCTCCGTTCCCTCGATTCATTCATCTCTCTGCAAATGAAGACCCTGACTTTTTTTAAGACTTTAATTTCATAATTAACACTATCGACTCACAGACAGACAGGTACTGGAAGCTTCTAAATGAAAGTTCACAGACGCGGTCTGTTTCTTAATAGCATTCTAGCAGTTGAGCTGAAATTCAGCATTTCCAGTGCTGAGATTCAAGGCCTCATGAACTATGTCTCTGTCCCTTAGCTGTTCTGTCCCTGACGGCGTATAGACGTTAGACTGCTGAGATGCCAAGGGTACAAGAGAAAGAAGGCTGCTCCTTCCCGAGGCGGGAGCTGGGGCTGGGCCGCTGCTCCGAGTTCCAGGCAGCCCTGCTTCTTACGCTCCGCAGGCTTGCAGTCTGGCCACTCTCAGAGCCGTGAGCTGAGGTTCCCTGGGTGCTGGCACTGTTTTCTCTGGTGCTCTTTGTTTTCAATCAACCTGTGTGTTTTTTGGGAGCACAAGACAAGTCCTCTTCTATTTCTCAATCGTCATAGCCAGATGAGACCCAAATATACATACAGATTTATTAATGGCAAGGAGACTGTTCTTTTGCTTTGTTTAACAACTTAGTTTGTGATTGCGCTCCAATTTTGATTTTATCTACTGAAATGTATTTTGACATACAACACTGTGTTACAAGGTACACAACATGTTAATCTGATACATTTGTACACTGTAATATGATTGCCATTGTAGTGATAATCATGTTACGTAATTACTCCCCAGTTTTTAGACACATTGCTATAGTTTTCTATTATTGAGCTGAAACTTCATGTCACCATCAGAAGTTACCTACCTATAAGTTCCTGGTAGAGAACATTTAATTCTTGGCTTTAAAAAAAGTGAGTTACCTGAACACGGTACTTGCTGTTAAATTTGGGTCTGAGTAGAATCTGGAGAGCTATTTCTCATTTCGGTAGAATGGAAAGAATGTGAGATTCAAACTCAGAAGTCCTAGGATCTGGTCTGCTTCTCTGTTCCACAGAGTAATTCTGACATGGCTGTTTAGACACAGCCACTTTTGAAATGGGAGATACGTAATAGGGATAAACATAATTGGGTGAAAATGCGATAACATTCTCTCTTACGATAAAGTAACAAGTTCAAAAGTTCTGCTCATTATTGCTGAGCCTGCCCCAGCTCAGAGCCTCCCAAGCCCTGTGCCCATGGGCGATGACGGCCTCACCGGCTGCCCAGACACTGACTGTCTCCCGCTGGGGGTGGGGGGAAGGGGTGGACCAGGGTTGGCCTGGGGCAAGCAGCTTCACTGTCATGTGTCGGGATGAGAGAAAGGTAGGGAGACACCTCCTCTTCAACAATAAAAGCAGCCAGCACTGAGTACTGCTCCAATGGCGGGCACTCTCCTAAGGGCTCTACACCAACTGACTCATTGAAGCACCGCAATAACCTTACAAGGCAGGGGCTACTAACAGCTCCATTTTACAGATGGGAAAACTAACCACGTGTCACCAAATCCTTGAACCAGGGTGGGAGGGTCAAGACTGACAAATGTCAACAGTCAGGGAACTTCAGGGATGGGGTGAAGGCTAAGAATGGAGTTGAGGAGAGTGTGTGGATCAGGGCTATGATGGGCACCTGCTGCCTGCGTTTGCATTTCAAGATTTTAAGTGTTTCCCAAAGGTCTACGAATGGACAAATAAAGGTTATATTCTCGAAACTTATTCTTGTCTCGGTTTGTTCATCTTTTAAACTGGCCATAAAATACCTGCCCTACCTATCTCAAAAAAGATTACTCTTAATATCAAATTGGATTGCACCCAGAGGAGTACTGGGTAGATGAGGCCAAAGACTAAGGTGCACTTATCTCCCTCGTGTGCACGTGAAACTCCCAACGCGGCTCATCTCAAGTGCTGGATATGACCTGTGTCTACAGCAGAGGAGAGGAGCCAGGGGAGAGGGGCAATGCTGCAAAAATGGCTAAAAGATAACTCTGCATTAACCCCTGGCTGAGAGCTTTCAAAATTAACTCCCTCTGGTGAATTTTAACTAGTGTATCACAGTCAGAAACTCACCAGGACTTCTGAAAAGCGACTCTTACTCAGTCCTCTTACATAACTGTTTGGAAAACACTGCAGGTATTAAAGTGAGTCCCACTGTGAAAATGGCTCCTGCTCTACCCTGTTTTCCGCATAAAATTTTATGTTAATGACTTGCTGCTTCTCAGGGGACTGAAGAGCAGGCAGATCTGCAAGTAAGCAAACCACAGTTGCCCCCAGTGGAGAGACAAAAGTGTAAGCCCACAAGCCAGGCAGAGAGTAAGAGGAGTTGTCCACTGGTCTTCTGAAGGTGTAGAGAAGCAGCAGCAGCAGAAAACTGAAGACGCTTCCTAAATTTGGGCCTATGTTAATGAGGGGTAGGGAGAAAAAAGAGAAGACTGATGCCAAGCAGAAGAAATAAAAGCCTTTCCAGACATCTGCATTCCAGGACTCCTACCTGTTCACTCAACAGTGGCTCTCACTGAGCAACCACCAGATGAGAACCTATTGCATTTCATCCATATAATCCTGTTTGTTACAGATTCCCATCACCCCATATCGAAAACACGCTTCCGGCTAGAGGTACACTATTGATACTGCTTTGAAAAGTATAATTTGGGTTTTGATTTAAAATATTTAACACATCAACGAAAGGGCGACCCAAGTAAAGCATGACGTTTTCAATAAACAGCAGCGGAAGCAGTGCGTCTGAGAGGAGACCAGCCAGCAAGCCGTGGTGGGCATCTCCGAGATTTCTGGTATGTTGCTCCTAATTTCTTGTTGACTCTACTTTGTAAGTACACGTTGAATTTACTAGCAGTATTCCAGAATAACTAGTTAATAGTTAAGTTCCATTCAACTAGTTATAGTTTAAAAATAGCAAATAGGATCACAATTTAAAATAATAACCACAGGGCTTCCCTGGTGGCGCAGTGGTTGAGGGTCTGCCTGCCAATGCAGGGGACACGGGTTCGAGCCCTGGTCTGGGAGGGTCCCACATGTCGCGGAGCAACTAGGCCCGTGAGCCACAACTACTGAGCCTGCGCGTCTGGAGCCTGTGCTCCGCAACAGGAGAGGCCGTGGGAGTGAGAGGCCCGCGTACCGCGATGAGGAGTGGCCCCCGCTCGCCGCGACTAGAGAAAGCCCTCGCACAGAAACGAAGACCCAACGCAGCCAAAAATAAATTAATTAAATTAAAAAATAAAATAAAATAATAACCACATTTTTACTGATGGTTCTCAAGTCTCTCTGAGACCTGACATTTTCCCTAGCTCAGACTTGTCCTACGCTTTCTATCCAGAGTAACATCTTCCATTGTCTCAGGACATCACAGTCGCAACATGGATACTGGTGGGTCCCAGACCACATCCTCCTCAAGGCTCCTCAATACACTCTCCAACATAGGTGTCACTGGGTCTGTGCTACAGGTGGAGAATCTGGAAGTTGAGGTAAATTAAATATCCTGCCCCAATCCATAGCTAATCAGGAAGGGTGGAGAAGCAGAGAGATGAGATTTCGAAATAGGATTAATTGCTTGGAATCCAGGTGCAGAAAACTTTCTCTTGTATCTATACGTATCAGAGGAATTAAACGGTATTATCTGTCTTAAAAAAAAAAAAAAGCCAGAAAACCTCTAAAGGAAATTTTAGGTATAAACATATACACACTTGCTCTTTGAAGCAAAAGTGCCAGAGATTGTATGCTGTATGTCCATGTTAAAATTTTTCCCACAGAAACACTTGGCTTGGAGTGCATGGCTCTGCCACCAAATAACGACACCCTTGTATAGGTCACTAGGCCTCCTCCGGGCTTCCGTATGCGCGTGTGTAAGAGGAGGAGTGGCGGGCTTTCTCTCATCTATCCGTAAAGCCTCAACAGTGGAAGCCTAGTTCTCCACCACTGGGAGCTGCAGGCAGGCAGGTGGCCTCTCTCCTACACAGAGACAGGAGGATGGCTAAACTCTTTCCGAAAAGAGACCCTGTTAATGCATGATATGTTTTATCAACTGTCTTGCCTGGAAATGCAGAAGATCGGTCTAAGATACCTTTAACATTAAATAAATCCTAGGTTTTGCAAAAAAGACCCGTTTCCCCCCCTCATCCCAAAAGATTTGATGGTCCTCAGAACAGAAGCCCAAATACAAGCCCGTCCGTTTCTAAGAGAAGTCCTCTCTAGGGTCAAATACAGCAGATTCCAAATATTCAGCTGTCATGTAGGAATAATACCAAAGAGCTCTTTTTCCTGGTTCCTTTACTTTCCAATCTTCCAAAGGCCAAAGAATATGAGAATGAGAATTGGGGGAGGTAGGTCTAATATGATCCTGGCCTGATTCTTCTACCTTCCTCAATTCACGAGCATTGTGACAACAGACAGCTCCTGGCCTCATCACCGTTTTATCCCCCCTGCCTCTGCCCCACCCGCCACCGAAGATTAGCTACAGAAACACAAAGGGTGACTCAAGTGCTAGGTCCTAAGGTGTTTGAGGCCAGCAAGAAGAGTCCAGCAGTCATCCTACCCCCAGCTGGCTCTGCTGACGTGCTCCAGAAATGTCTACAAAAGCTAGGCAGTCGTCAGCTCAACGCTCACTCCCTGCCATGTCTGTGATAATAGTAGAATCCGAGAATATTAGAGTCGGAAGGAAGCTTTAGAACATCTAAGCTGGTCAAGGCTCTCACTTTACAGGCAAGGATCATACATTATTTAAAACAAAACAAACAAACACACATGCCCACAAAAGCTTTGTATTTGTGACAAACTCTTATTTCCGTCCCATCCTACATGCTGCTCCTACAGTGTGATGAAGACACTCCACTGAGATGTGGGTCTCTGTTCCCTGCCCTGGAGCCTGGGTGGATCTTTGTAACTATCCTGACCAACAGGGCACAAGTGGCACTGGTAGCCTGAGGCTGGGGCATGCAGAAAAGGTAACAGAGCTTCTGCTTGGCTCTCCTTCTCTGCACATGTGTCTTTGGAGCCCTGAGCCACCACATTAAGAGGTATGGTTATCCAGAAGTCACCATGCTGGGGAGACCACCTAGGTAGGCGGAGAGAGAGAGAGAGAGAGATGCCTCAGAAGCTCCAGCTGTGCAGGCCCCCGCCATTTGAGTTTTCCTAGCCTGGACTCGCAAGTGAAGGAGCCTTCAAGATGACTCCAACCCCATCTACCATCTGACTGCAGCCTCATGAAAGCACCCCAAGTCAGAAGGCACAGCTGAGCCATTCCTAAATTCTTATCCTGCAGAAACAGGATAATAAATGATCGTTCTTGTTTTAAGCTGAGGTGATTTTTATTGTTGAGAGTAATCTGTTATGCGGCAATAGGAAACCAATACAAGATTCATTACTAAAACCTTTAACCTCAATGTTAGTCAACTATTAATTAAATCAACCAGTAAACCATCTTCCAATTAGACTTCCTCAGACAATCTGCAGGCCCTATCACTCTCTATAACCTTCCTCTGCTCTATGTTAACACTGAGCTCTTGTTGCCCTGACATGACATGACATGCTATGTACGATACTGAGTACATGAGGGAATCCCCAGCACCTAGAACAGCCCTTGACACGCAGAGCAGGTGACCACTATCACTGGCTGAATGAAAAAATGAATGTATCTGGGAGGTGAACCGGCTTGGCCTTCTTACAGTGCTGTTTATTTCCCAGCCATTGGCCCTGCAGCTTGACTCAAGGTCTCCTGACCTATGCTCAGTGCTAAGTTTCTGACTCTCTAATTACTACCTACAGAATGATTCAACACCACCTTTCCTGTCCGTTCAAACATACAAGTCTCACTAGAGACACCACGTTGTCCACTCCCTGATGCCGGCTCACCACCCAGAGTGAAGCCCACAATTTCCTTTTTCAACACACCTGTGCGCAAAACCCTTCCCAGGTGGTCGCAAACATAAAAAAAAAGTCACTCTATTTTTCAAAGACCACATGCCCAACAGGAAAATGACCTTATGTTGGATGGTTTACACAGCAACTTTGCCCACTAGCAAAGGCCACTGAGCCATCCTATACATCTCTGTCTATGTGACCCTCTGAGTCTAGATGATTATGCTGAGTAGCTGAAGCCCTTTCATTACTGCAGGCCTAACACAGCATTGCCACGGGGTGAATATCGGAGCAGCACGCTTCAATGCACTTTCAAGTCAAATGAGAACTGGCTAGTTAAGCAGCAAGCATTAACAGATGTAGAAATACCACCAGCTAAATACCTCTTGCCAATTATGGCTGCCCAGCTACACCCAAATTAAAAATAACCCAACATTAATAACGAACCCAAACGGACATAAGAGGCACCTTCTCTCCCTGTGATAGCACTGTAGTCCCCACGTAAATGTTCTTGGTCAAGTGGCTCATAATTAAGTCACTAAAAAGTTCACCTTCTTTAACAAAGTAGGTGTTGGCACAGAAGGAACAGGGAATAAACTGAAAAAGAAATGTGGCTTGTCTATAAGTTACAAGACAACAAAGAAGTAGAACTCTTTAGTGGGAGGTCTTTCGCAAAAATTATAATGCAAGGTGTTTAGGTCAATGGCCACCCAATAAAAACTGAATGTGAGCCACAAATGTGAGCCAAGTAGGTAACTTTCCTTTTCCAGTAGCCATATTTTAAAAAGAGGTAAAATGAACATCAGTAACACATTAATATATCCAAAAATTATCATTTCAATGTGTAATCAATATACAAATCATTAATGAAATATTTTACATTGCCTTTCTCCCCCGCAGCCTGTGGAATTCAGTGTCTGTTTTACACTAACAGCGCATCTCACCTCGGGCTACAGCACATTTCAGGCGCTCAACGGCCGCGTGTGGCCAGTGGTTACACAGTGGACAGCACAGGTTTAGGATGGTCCCTGCTCCTTTTTGATAAAACATTAAAACATCTAAAGCAACACAAGTTTTCTAGTAGGGAAGTAAAATAAATACATTGTTAGAATACTGGACAATGATATCATACAGTCCTAAATGAAATAAAATCATATAGGCCTGTTATTTCAAATTAAGTGAAACGTGTCTTCCAGAAGAACTCAGTCTAGAAATTGTTACCATCCACTCCTGCCCCACTTCCTAAACAGGGGAAACTGAGGCCCTGTCCAGCTCCAGGGCCATAGAAGCGGCTCCTGGACTGTTTCCCTTTCATGACAACATGACAAGGGCTAGGGCTCCTTATTAACTTTGGTCACTTTGAATGCTCTCCAAAATGAGAGGACAATCAAGTATCCCTTTAGGAAACGCAGGGGGCTGGAGGGGGAAGAGGAGTGTATTTCAACTACAAAAGGCAAAACTGGGTCACAAGGCAGATCCTGGTCTAACTGGAGGTCACTATTTTCTTTCTATGACAGGCACCCTTCTGGTCGCATACTACCTCCACGCAGGATGTCTATCACAAGAGACTCTGTCAAGGGAGGGTCCCACGTCAGGGGCTGGTAATGGGCCCCACCTCGAGGCTGCTCTGCTGGCTTTTGTTTGGAACAACAGTGCTCCCATGATACCTCACTCTTGCTGAAAATACTGGTGTTAAGGGAGCGTGAACACAGCTGTGTGTAAATTACACACACAAACCGATTCGATCCGTATATTTATATGGAATACAAACATATTAATAGTGCATTTACATACACAGTTGGATA
Organism: Monodon monoceros; assembly: GCF_005190385.1. Lineage (NCBI taxonomy): Eukaryota > Metazoa > Chordata > Mammalia > Artiodactyla > Monodontidae > Monodon > Monodon monoceros. The sequence goes on along the minus strand of NW_021703774.1, from coordinate 174,800,259 downwards.
CATTGGGCTGCAAGCAGAGTGGAGTTTGAGTTCCAAAGTATTTACTTAAAATCTTACAAAAAGAAATGCTTAGGGAATGCTTAACCTGCTGAGTCAGGCTGAGGCTCTTCTGTGCCTTCCCCTCATGCAGACTGCCCTCACCACACGACACCGCCTCTCCCCCCCACTGCCCCCAAATAGTCCTCATTTGCAATACTGGAGAAAGTATTTGAGACTCTATGAAAGAGAACCCTCAAAAAGAGTTTTAAAACTCACTTCTATAGCAAAAATTAATCAATGAGATAATTTTCACAGTTAAAAAGTTATAATTATAAATGAGGGGGCGGGGGCAAAGAAGGCAGAAGCATACGGACTTCCCTGGTGGCACAGTGGTTAAGACTCTGCACTCCCAATGCAGGGGGCCCGGGTTCCATCCCTGGACAGGGAACTAGATCCCACATGCATGCCTCGCATGCCACAGCTAAGGAGCCTGCAAGCCACAACTAAGGAGCACACCTGCTGCAACTAAGACCCCGCACAACCAAATAAATAAATTAATTAAATAAATATTTTTTAAAAAAAATAAAAAGAAGGCAGAAGCAGGAAGTGGGAAGAATCTGAAAATTCAGAATTGACTTGTCCTACAATGATAGGATTCCCTTGCCCACACCAATTCCACACACATATGAAGAAGACCACCTACTTAAGCATCTATTAACAGAGCAGACTGTAATGCAGGGTCTTTGGAGTTTTCAGCTGACTTTGAAAAATAAGGAGAAGAGCAATCAGCATTTTATGCTTACTGCATTAAATCCAGAATATACACAGGCATTAGGAAAGCTGGGCTCTGGTTCTACGCCTGATTCTATCAAAGCTTCACAGATGACCCCTGGGGCAAGCTATGAGCATTCCCTGGGCTGAGTTTCTCATGGTAAGGTGACATCCCAAGTATCCTAATTTACCCAAAAAAGCACTAACTTTTAAATGTTGCGTGTTGCAGTAAAATGAAAGAAAAGGGTAATAACGCAAGTAAATATATTCTATACACGTTGATAGACACAGAATAACAAGCTCACTCTAGGCCTTAATTTTATTCTTTAAAAGTTTTACAACAAAACCCTCCAACTGATACCCTTTCTTTTATTTTTTCTTGATGTGGTTTCTATAAACTCCTAGAGAAAGAAAGAAAGAAAGAAAGAAAGAAAGAAAGAAAGAAAGAAAGAAAGAAAGAAAGGAAGGAAGAAAAAGAAAGAGAAAGAAAGGAAGGAAGGAAGAAAGAAGGAAAGGAAAGGAAAGGAAAGGAAAGGAAAGGAAAGGAAAGGAAAGGAAAGGAAAGGAAAGGAAAGGAAAGGAAAGGAAGAAAGAAAGAAAAAGAAAAAAAAGGTCCATTTCGGAGGCTTGGGTTTACCATGCTTACAGTTCCACCAATAAATCATCTCCCAATCTGGGCTTGGAAAAGCACTGGCCACGGTTTGATTGCTCCAGCCCCAGGTTGCCAGGCAACCAACACAAGGGGGAAGTCTGAGAACTGCTGACAGATAGCCAAGTGGCTGAAACAACAGACTTCTCTCTGTCAAAAATGTGTTTCAGAGGGCCACTTCCCCACCTCTGCTCTCTGCTAAACACTACACGATTGTAAAATCAAAATCAAAAGGCCACTGTAATAAAAACACACTTCCTGCTCAATTACTAATTGTTAAAAAGCTGTGGGGAGGCCCAGATCACACAGTGTATGGCAACAGAAATGTGATACTGTAAATGAGATAAAGTCAGCAGCATGCGAGAAACCTGATCTAAATGCAGCTCTGTAGCTTCAAGTCAGGGGACCTGGTGCGTGGAGCAAATAAGCTGCTGAAGAAAGCACAGGGAAGAAAATAATGCACGTTGAGATGTTAAAGAAACAAAGCAAACAATAACTAAGAAGTCACCGGTTCACATTACTTAATAATAAAACCAAGAACATTCTCAATTGTTGTGAAACACAATCTGGAGATAATGAAAGTTTTCTCCCTGACATGGATTTCTTACAGCGGAATAGGGGCAAGGAAGGCCTATGACCCTCGAGAACCGTGTGTGTGTGTGTGGGGGGGGGGGGGGGGGTGTTTCCCTGATGGGCGACTGTAAGCTCCTTCAGATAGTGCCTGATTCCAAAGAGGACTGGTTCCCAGACCCTCCAGGATACCAAAATCCGCAGATGCTCAAGTCCCTTACATGAAATGGTGCAGTATTTGCACATAACCTACGCATATCCTCCTCTGTATTTTAAATCATCTCCAGATTACTTATAATACCTAATACAATGTATCAATAACTGCTATGTAAATAGTTGCCGATGTGCAGCAAATTCAAATTTTGCTTTTTGGAACTTTTTGGAATTCTTCCCCTCAATATTTTTTAGCTACAGTTGGTTGAATCCACTGTTGCAGAACCTGAAGATGTGGAAAGCTGACTGTACCAGGTCCAAGTCTGACAGTCTAATGTAACATGGGAAACATCTATGGGGCATGCCCAAGCCATTAACATCACACCACAGTCCTACCAAAAGCTCTATGGTCCTTCCATGAAACCGTTTTATTGAAATTGTCATCTAGGACTCTTTGGAAACTGACTAACTGTGGTATTTGGAAGAGGCCAGCACTCAGAACACAGTTCTTCATCTTTTTTATGCCATGGAACTTTTTGGCAGTCTGGTAAAGCCTAACCTCTTCTAAAAATGATTTTTAAATGCCGAAAATAAAGTGAGATTACAGAGGAAACCAGTCATACTGAAATCCAGTCATCAAAACATTAAAAAATGCAAATAAACGTACCTTATTTAATAACATATTAAACAAGCTCTCGTAGAAGATTTTGATTTTTGTCAGATTTTGGGGGGGCGGGGTATTGTTTTGGTTTGTTTTGTTTTATAATATGAGCTCAGATTATAAACCCCTGGAGGGCAAGGACAGTAATTTATTCATCACTAAATCACCAAAGCAATGTGTGGCCTCGTTCCCTGCCCAAGGCTGACCAACTGAAGGCTCCCAGGCTAGCCCTCTCCACAAGGCCGGTCCAGATCCTATGGGGGCCTTTCCCTGCGCTTTCCCAGCGCCCGGAAGTGGGCCGGACAAACAAGGTTTGTAGGCAGGTCCACAGTCTGCAAAGCAGGGTGTGCAGACACCAAAGACTTTCTTAAGGGTACACGGACTCAAGTAATTTTAAGGGAATTCATTTCCAAACCTTCAACTTTCATGTATTTTCTTTCCTAAAATTCATCTGCCTGAGAACACACTCTTGTGAGGCAGGTGCAGTCCTCCTCTTCAGCAATCTTCCTCCCCTCACTTCGCACACAAAGGCATCCCTCTCTCCCATCTGGAATGCTACTAGCACTGCCCTATGCAGAAACTCCAGCCACCAAACAAAGGGTCAATTCAAGACACCGATGTTCCTGTTGACGCAGGGACCAACTCCAAGGTCACAGTCGGAAGCCTCATGCAAGTCTCGGGCACTTTCCAGTTCTTTACTTTCAACGAAATTGAAGGAGGATCTTGTGGAGGTGTCATCTGATAGATTACTGAAAATCAAGTCTGATGATAAATTATATTTCTTGATTATGGAAGGAATTCAATAACTGAGTGACAAAGCTATCATTCCTATCTATTTATGTAAACAAGATTTCTGAGCACTTACATCTACAAATAAGTGAAGAGTAAGAATAAAATTGATGCAGAATATGGCCTCACTCTTACAATAAGTAATATTCATCCAAGAACTAATGTGTTTAGAAAACGGAATCATCTAATTTCCAAAAAATATTAAACAAAAAGTAAAATTTTATCAACTTTTATAATATCTCGTTGTTTTGATCAACTGTGCACTAATAATTATTATGATAACAGGGGCTTCCCTGGTGTCGCAGTGGTTAAGAATCTGCCTGCCAATGCAGGGTACACGGGCTCAAGCCCTGGTCCGGGAAGATCCCACATCCCACGGAGCAACTAAGCCCGTGCGCCACAACTACTGAGCCTGCGCTCTAGAGCCCGTGAGCCACAACTACTAAGCCCGTGAGCCACAACTACTGAGCCCACATGCCACAACGACTGAAGCCCGTGCACCTAAAGTCCGTGCTCCGCAACGAGAAGCCACCACAATGAGAAGCCCGTGCACCGCAACTAAGAGTAGCCCCCGCTCGCCACAACTAGAGAAAGTCTGCGCAGCAGCGAAGACCCAACGCAGCCAAAAAAAAAAAAAGTATTAAAAAAAAATTACTCTGATAACATAATCAGAGAAGATTTCTTTTAACACTTAGACCTTTACTGCTAAAGGAAATGACAACACGCACACATATTTGAAACGCACACGTCTGTCGCAGGGAGTATGAAAGCGTGATCTGACAATAGACTCTCAAGCAAAAAATGCTTTATATCAGGAATAAAGTCTACGAGGAAGTAGACTGGAAAATTACCAGTTACATGTTAGGGGGGGAAAAGATAAATTGTAAAATATTATTGCTAAAAAGGAGCCCATTCATGTATTTTTAAAATGGACAATAATGGGTATAAATGACGATGGCAGCCAAAATGCAGTGGATGTATTTAAAAAAGTGATGGAAAAAATAAATAAATAAAAAATAAAAAGCGATGGGACAGTTTTATTTTCAAATGTCAATATTTATGACACATGAGAAATTACATCCTTATGATGAAAAAAGTATATGCCAATGTAAACTTGGGAGGGAGTATATGGCTTTTTAAGCAAAGCTTTTTTAGGGGCTCTATGAGGAACACTTTTAACTTTGTACCTAAAAGGAAGACAGGAACTCCTGGGGGTGCCGAGCATGCTCCACATCTCGGCTAGGTTTATTAGACTCTGGTTTTACCTAACAGAACCAAACTAGGGTTATTAAAAACACTTTCTAGAACCCAGACAGATGGCACCACTGAAGACCCTACACTGTGTTAACTGTTGTTCCACTGAGGTAAAAGCCATTCTTTGAATTCCAAAACTGATTATGGCACTTCTCTGTTCAAGAAGAATAAAGAGTTCAGACTCCACAGTGTGCAATTAAAGTGCTCAGTGATCTCCGTTCTATCACTCCAGCCTCAGCTCCCACCAGACACAAGCATCTGGATTAGAAGTTGTGTTAAAATGAATTGAGGCTTCATCTCAGCTCAGCGGGAGACAGTGCCGTGTTAAACAATATCTATGAGAAATGCAAGAAGAAGGAAGGGGGTAAGCACCTGGCCTGCACGTCTGTCCCAGCTGCCCTAGATTCAACGGAAGCCAGCCCCCTGCTATTGCCTGAACATGCCCCGCACTCTCCCACCTCTGCATCTCCTGCCCTGATGTCTTTGGGTTTTTTTTTTTTTTTAATTTTATTCTACTTAATTAATTTATTATTTTCTTTATTTTTTTGCCTTTGTCGGGTCTTAGTTGTGGCACACAAGGGATCTTCGTTGAGGCACACGTTCTCTTCGATGCAGTGCTGGGTCTTCTCTCTAGTTGAGGTGCATGGGGCTTAGTTGTCCCGCGGCATGTGGGATCTTATTTCCCTGACCAGGGATCGAACCCACGTCCCCTGTGCTGGAAGGCGGATTCTTCACCACTGGACCAGCGGGGAAGTCTGCTGCCATGACGTCCTGTCTGGGGATCCTGTGCAAAATCGCCACGGAGCCGCTCTTGGGCTGGACTATCTCGCTTGGATTCCTGGGTGTCCTCACTTACCACTGGTGTGACCCTGAACAAGTATGTTCACTATCTCGTGTCCATGTTCCATCACCCTCCTCTGTCCCTGCATTGTTCTGCGACCCCACCACGGAACTTCCCACAATCTGCCTGGTACCAGGCTCTGGGCACCCAAGTCCATCACTGCCATTTCTCTCCATGAGTGAGGGAGGTCCTGTCTGGGGCCATCTGGCAGAGTCCTTTGCACATACAAGACAGGCGTCTAAGGAATGTTCTTCAATGACAAATCCTATTATCAGAACCTGGGCCTTTCATGGCCAGAAGGAGCCTAATTACTTAGTTAATACTCGATTTTTTAAAAGAAGATCAATGAATGGCCAAGCTATGAAAACTGGTCTCAACCAGAAACAGGTTTACCCACACTTTTGTTTTTTACCACCAAACTTTAATGACGTTACAAGTGGGTGGTTTTCTACAGACAGATGGGGAGTTATCTGAGAATAGTAAAAGTGAAGGGAGGGGGTAGAAAAAAAATAAGGAGGAGAAACTAGACTTTCTTGATTTCGATCAAATCGTGAACCAAAAGAAGAACGGGACACAATGGCAGCGAAAACATGCAGAGGAAATCTCGCCCACCAGCAGTGCGTTTCTGTCCCCCAGTTAATTTGAGGAGAGCTCTGAGACCTCTCCCGGGCTCCAGAAGATCCGGCTGCTCTGACCACAGGCAGGCAGACAGGATTGGTGGGTCCTTCTCAACACTGTCTAGGATGGTGAACAGTGGGACAAAATTCTTGTGGCCTAATAAAGGATGAAAGAAATGTTCTCCATAATGAGGAAATGAATTTTTTACTTATCAAGCTCCTTCATGCCTCTTTTTTTTTTTAAGGCCTGTTTGATAAAACACATCACACTGAGGAGCCATCAAAGAAAATGAAACCACAGTGACATCTAAAGGGAACTCCAGGGCTAGACAGAGCGGCCTTTGGAGTTTAGCCACAACTTCACAACTTCTCCCCATTCTCCCTTCCTGGCCATAGAGAACATTCATCCAAAGTGACCAGAAGATTATCAGCAAAAGTTTTAACAAGAACCAGACCCTCATCTTCTGGTCTTTCCCCCAATCCAAAAAGTCATGAAAACGGCTTACAGAATCCTTTCGGCATTTAAAAATATTACGTTTTGCGTCCCCCATACTGGAAAACGCACGTCTATGCATGACAAATGCATGGATTTCACGTGAAAGACAGCAACATGATTTTACTTCCATAACAAAGTTCCCACTTCACCTTTCAGCCAAATTCAGCCTGTTCTAAGCTCACCCCATAGATCACCAGATGGGGGTCAAGTAACTTGAATTATTAGAAAGACGTCTATCGCTCCTCCTAAAATGACTTGAACTAGCAGAGGTGTGGGCTGCCCAGACTTGCTCAGCAGAAGGTGCTTTGGAATGAGAAGTGCTGCTCCCCTAAGAAGGCAGCCCTGCCCTGCTGGAGCCCGGGTGCAGCTCATTTATCCTCTTCATGGAATCTACCCGAATTACCTTATTTGTGTTCATTTATTTGTCTTTGTTCCCTAACAGAATGCAGGCACCATTAGAACTGTGTGTCCACCGTTATTTCTATCTCTAGAGCTTAGACGGTGCCTAGTTACACAGTTAAACGCCTAGTACTTGTTGAGTGACTGAGGAAACAAATAGCACAACATATTCTGGAGCCAACACTCCAACCTGTGATCTCAAATTCTAAATATTGTTCTATTCACAAAATCCTCCCTCGTCACCACTTGCCTCCATCTTCAACCTCTACATATCAACTCAACTCAGTTTACCACTGACCAAGCCCCACTGGGAAGGAAGGCGCTCTGAGACATGCACTGGCCCTCAAGAAGCACATCATCCAGCAGGGCAGCACCCAGGGGCCAATCCTCAGCTTCCCTAGAACGATCAGCCACAGCACAAACTTCCTTCGCACCCCTTCCCCATTATTCTCCTCCCAATCCCTACTTCTGACTCGGGACGTCTCACCCTCGCAACCCCAACTGGATCCTTACACCCCAGAGACCTACTGTCTTCTCCCCGCCCCCTTTTCTCCAAACGCCCTCATACCCGAGGCCCCCCTCCGTCAGCATCCTCACAGAAGACCCACACGACATCCTCTCCTCTCAAGCCCTCCAATGACAGGGCCAGTAGCCTCGTTCTGGGCGCATTCCTTCCTGTCTGACCACATCACCTACCACCTCTAGACACTTTCCTCGTCGTAACATCAACCAGCCAAGCCAGCCTCCCCCCTGCCTCAGTGATCGGACACCGCACTAAAACGCCCTTTCTCTACCCTACTTTCTGATAGCACTCTCAGGAACATGAAAAATCTTGCCCAGAGCCCCTCTGATATTGTGTTTGCAACCACAATTCCTGGTGCCCTCCCTTTATCCCAACCTAGCCATCCACTTATGGCTGGAACTCTGTGAAAACATCTAAGATATAAAACTAGAAACTTTCTTTTACTTACTGCTGCACAGTCACTATGAATCCCACACAATCTCTTCTTCTTTTTTTTTTTTTTTTTTGCGGTACGCGGGCCTCTCACCGCTGTGGCCTCTCCCATTGCGGAGCACAGGCTCCGGTCGCGCAGGCTCAGCGTCCACGGCTCACGGGCCCAGCCGCTCCGCGGCATGTGGGATCCTCCCGGACCGGGGCACAAACCCGCGTCCCCTGCATCGCCAGGCGGACTCTCAACCACTGCGCCATCAGGGAAGCCCCAATCTCTTCTTCGTGACTGTGATCTCTAGCCTCTCAGCTCCTCTGCCATCTCCGTCCTGTTTCCCCAAGTTCCAGATGCGGCCTGGACTATCGGTTATTTCGGCAGTGCAATCAACACTGGTAGACATGCCTCAGCATCCCGGCCTTGGACCAATCTTTCAATTAATTTATGTAAAGGACAACCCCAGTCCTATCATTGCCCACATTAAAAGATATGTACCTATTCCTCATTTCCTATTAAGTTAAACATAATGTTTAACAAATTAAACAAATCCTTCTCCTGCCTTTTGAGCTATTCCTTTTCTGACTTCGTGCCAAGTGGCTTCATCACTTTGTCCATCCTTCTGCCCCTCAACGTAAAGATTCCCTACGAGTCTCTCCTCCCACCGCTGCACTGTTACCCCTGGCAACCTCATCCGATCCTTGCCCTGCCACTGACTAGTTCTGTGGTCCTCAGTGAGCTAATTAACCTCTTCAAGTCCAGTTTCCTCAACTGTGAACCCTCTCTGCAAACGAGAAAGCTCTCCTATCTTTAGACCTTCCTGTCTAACTGCTACACCCACCTGTATCTTCTACCATCATCTCCAATTCAACATAAGCTCTCCTCTCCTCCCCTAAAGCAAGTACTCCTGATTTCACAATTTTATTAATAGTACCAACAGCCTCCTCCCTTGTACCAAAACACAAAATCTGAATGGCATCTCTCCACTTTTTCCCTGTTTCCCACCTCCAATCAGCCAGGCTTCTCCAGAGAGGCCATGCAGTGTAGTAGGTTAAGAGCAGGGCTCTGGAACCACGAGGCCGGGCTGGAAAGCAGGCTCTACCAATCGCTCTGTGACCTCGGGAAAGTTCTCCCTCCCGTCTGTGACCCAGCTTCTTCTTCTGTAGAATGTCAATAAATGAGTCAACTCACGTCAAGTGCTCAGCACAGCACCTTGGCACATAACAAGGGTCTTACTGTAACTCCACAGGCCTCTTGATTTTAATCCCTCCTCTCGATTCTCACGGCCTCTACCTCAGCTCTTCTCAACCTTGCCTGTACGTAGAACCCCAGCACCCTGGCTATAACCCAGGTGAATTAACTCAGAGTCTCTGGGGTGGGACCCAAGCCTCCATTGTGTGTGTGTTAGTTAACGTTTCTCGTGTGGTTCCAGTGTACAACCAAGGTTGAGAACCACTGCTATAAACTCGGGGCTCTCCACATCTCTCACTAGAACCAGAGTCCTTATCCCATCCTGTGGTTCTCAGAGCCTGGAACGTGGACGCCCGAGTCCCACCTCACAGATTCTGATTCAGAGCGCAGTCTGGGCACTAGGACGTTTTAAAGTTCTCCAGGTGATTCTAATGTGTAGCCGAGTTTCAGAACCGTGACCCCCTTCTCCACCCACTTCCATCCATCATCCTGTCACTGCCAGACTAATCTTCGATGACGGTCCCAGTCCTATCATTCCCCACATTCAAACATATGTAATTAGTCCTTATTTCCTGTTAAATTAAAGATAAACTCGTCTTCCCATAAAGAGTGGTTGGCTTTAAATAAGCTGTCTTAAACACTCTTCCACCCATAGCTTCCTTCAAACTGGGTACTCGGCTACTAAACAGCTACCCACATTCTTTCGTGCCTTTGTTCTTCCCTTAACCTCTATCAGCTCTGCCGGTTAAAATCCTATCCATCCTTCAAGGTTCCTCTCAAATAACACCTCCTCCTCAGCGCCCTTCCCGATCTCCCTGTTGGAGAACACAAAGCAACAGGTTCACCCCTGTGTCTCCCGTGGACCCCAGCACACTGCCAGGCGTAGAAGAGGCACTCGAAGCGGGTCTGCAATTGTGCGGCTTCTATCTGCTCTCTAGGCGGCCTGTGGCAACAGCATCCAACTCAAGCACTCATTCACACCCACAGGCAAAATCAGTCAAGGGTGCCACACTGCCAGGCAATTATCAAGGTTATGGTGGCTCCTGCAGAGATCTTAGCAGCTAAAGAACAGATGACGTTTATTTGTCTAAAGTCACCAAGAAGTTCCTTTAGAATACAATATTGTCTTTAAATTGTTTCTAAAAATCTAAGCTAAATACAAAACCTACCACTTGAATAACAGAAGAATGAGCAACAATGGGAATGGAAGATTCAACCAGAGGAAGAATGACGACAGTGAACAGTGGATAAAGGGGTCTCACAACACCCAGCAGAGCCTCACACAGAGTGGGTATGAAAATTCAGTGGAATTCAATTTGATGTAAGGCGAAAAAGAAGCCCCTCCTCTCTCTTATTCCCTGTATAATATTATCTAAGGCACATCTAAAGTTGGTTACCCAGAAACTGACAATGACATTTGGTTTTGCACTCTAAGAATCCCTTTTGTCCAGATATTCATCTGAAGGAGAGGGCCTCTCCTGCACATGCATATCCTCCTAACAGTGGAATTCTCCACGCCCTAAAATTATTTCAAAGCAGCAGAGGACAATATGGTGTGATGCTTACTGACTCTAAATGTGTGGGCAACTGAAGGATCCCTCTGAAAGTTTGCCTAAAAGCAAGATAATCTAAACGGATCCTTGGAATGTTTGCAAGATAATCTAAATGGATCCTTGGAATGTTTGACAGGGGTTTTAAAGAAAGGGGGTGGGGAGGGGACAGGAGGAGGGAGGAAGGAAAAATGTGAGGTGATTATAAAGTCAGAGAGTTCTAATGAGGAAAACAAACTACCAAGGTCAGACCCTTCTGGGGTGAAAAACTTGGGAAGTTGACAAAGAAGTTGGGCTATCCCAAAGGACAATCTGAAAATAATTTTCTAACTTTAGTTATTGCTAAAAGATTGGAGAATGTCATTTCTGTGGACTTGACTGAGAGGGAAGATTCCAAGTATTCAGGGTCCATCCCACTCTTTAAGCTCCTTCAGGAGCTTGGAACAGCTTTGTCTGATGGAAACATGAGTCCCAAGCTGTGTTCTGCTGGGGACACAGGAATGGGAACCACAGACACCCGGAGCCCAGTGTTTTCCACAAGCAAAGCTATTTTAGATTTAGATTAATGTTACCTGGGTTTTGGGTCCAGGTCAACTAGTTCCCTTACTAAGATCTCGTTAAATTCCTTTTCTAACACTTTCCTTTCAAAAATGGATCACCAAGCCTGTTTCGTACTGTTACCCTAAAAAAACCCTAGATGGAAAAGAAAATGACTAATTTAGGCTGACAGTGCCTGTTTGGAAAAGCAGCTTATTAGCAAATGTGACACCTCCACAGACTTCAACAACAGAGGCTCCCAGAGAAGATTCAGGGCTGTTAAGAGGAGGAAAGAGATTGAAGTAACATAAAGCAGAGCCCCTGATGATGGGTCATCCTTTCCTCCCACTCTGCCATAGTACATAATACTCGTTAACGTGCATCTCTGTAGTCTAGAAGATTCTGTTTTATTACTGCTGACGGGAAAGATGAGGCAAAAAATAAACTTGTAATCAAAACTTACAAACTGACTGCAAGAGAAAACCAACAGCCCTTAGCACTAAAAGGACTCGTGAGTGTGCAGGTGTCCATGTTTTCAAATTTCTTAACCAGAGATGATTCCATTAGCTTTAGGCAAAACATCTGCCAATGTTTTACCTGGGAAGTAAAAGGGTGGGGGGCAGCAGGCCAAGATGCATCAGGTCCAGATTCGACACACACCTGTCAGGCATCGCAAAGCTCATCCTTTCCCCCTCCTCCTCCTTTTCTTATTCCTCAGACAAGAAAACTAAGACCCAAGGAGGGGACCCAGTTTCCAGAGAGCAGAGCGGAGCGTAACACCCTGACCTTGCCTTCCCCCAGAGTCCCGGGTCTGCACTTCAGTCGTGCCTTCGGTGCCCTCAGAGAACGCGGGGCAACGGCAACAAAGCAACAGTGACTCCACCGTGTCCCGGGCACTCTCCTACTTCCAGAATAGAGGCCTTCCTGGTGCTGTCAGGGGTCGTGATTTCTGATCATTTAATAAAATGATCCAGAATGACACAGTATACACTTAAAAAAAATAAAATAAAACAGGCTCTAGACACATTAGATTCTTTAGCCCTCAGGCCACGTGATGTAATTTCAGTCAGTCTGCTCAATTCTCTTACTGTGTGATTCCTTTTTACTTGTAGCTTTCCCTGCCTCCTCCTTTTTAGTTCTTTGGTATGTTTATTTGATAGTTCTTCTGTTTCGTCCTGCTCGGATTAACTACATGGAATCTAGCCCTTTGCAAGGGAAGAAAACACTCCAAAAGTGACCAAATAGTGGGAGCACACTAGAGGTTTAGAGGAAACCTGACAGGAAAAGTATATTACGCACATCTCACAGTCACAAAAGAGACTGCCCAAGACAACCGGCCAACCATAAGAAAGAGATGAGCAAACAGGTCATTCTCTTTTGAAAGAGTGATGGGTTTCAAGGGAAGGTGGGTTGGTCAGAGTAGGCAGTCTCACACTGGGCCATCTGCTGAGGCTCCTTCCTTCTCACCCTCACGGCGGAACACTGCAACCATACGCATCATTAAGTATCAAGTGATGCTGGCAAGGAATGGGCCTTTTATAACTGGAGTCTAGAAAAGAAAACCACAGACAACTGGAAGGGGTTGGTTGCTCCTTCCAAGGGAAGCTACCAAGAAGAAAAGAACAGGGAAATGTCCAGTTAATTCTGCCGGAGTTAGGGCGTGCACTGGCCCCGTGCGGGTTGAAGCAGAAGCTCTCCTTGATTGTATCAGTGCCGGGGCTCAGCCACATGGGCCAACTCCACTGAAGTGATCTGAGGATCTAGGGGGTTGAGAGTAGAGGTGGGGCAGGGAGAACAGCCTCTGCTAGGTTTCCCTTCTATTCAACCCAGTCAAACAGTATTTTCTGATGATCAGCTTTGCCCCAGGCCCTGGGCTATGCTCTGGGGATACAAGACCCCAGCACTTAGCTAACACACTAGGTATGTCACTTAGAGATCTTGTTTTAATCTGTCTTCCTCACTAGAATGTCAGCTCCACGAGGATAAGGATTTCTGTTTGTTCTGCTCACTGCTGTATCACCAGCACATAAAATGGTGCCTGGCAGAGTGCTGGTGCTACACAGACGTTTATGAAATAAATGAATGCCTTTCAACCAGTAATCTAAAATCAGAACTAAGTATCCTGGTAAACAACATGAAGGGGTCATCCCATCTTCACGCTCACTTGCCATCTGCCAAGCCCCAACACCAAACTCAACAAATGCAAAGCTGGAGACACAGACCTGGGCCTGAACACTAAGTGGTGAGCAAACTGCAGAGACTGTCTTTCTCCTTTGTGACCACCAAACATATTCTGCTTCCTAGCGCCTCAGTACTATGCTGTATAGGCGTGGAAAATGCACTGGAATTTACCCATATAAACATACTTTGGAAAAATGTCCTAAAGCAAGTGCTGAAACATAGTATCACTTAGCAGCATGCAGCGTATTAGGAGAAGAAGAATGAAACGCTACCAGGAAAGATAAAAAAACAGGCTGGCACTCTAGTGAACCAAGCAATTAGGGGGCTACCGAGGCCATTACTACTTCTACCTAAGAGAGACTTTAGATTTAAGACATAAGCGTGCCAGGAGAGAGGAGAGAGCGATAAATGAGTTACCTCCTCTCAACGTAGGGTTCCCTTTTTTTTTTTTAACCTCCTGTTTCCTTCCCCCAACCCCGAATTCTAGTTACCAGGCTAATACGGTATGTTTCACCTGTGAAAATATAAGGCTCCAATGTCTCTATCCTCAGAGCATTCCATGCATGCACATTAAAATTGACTCTAGTTCTGTTGCTAAGGAACCACAGAAGGAAAGGGTTTTCCAACCTCTTCATTTACAAAATACCCATTTTGTCTATGGGAGAACGAATGCAATCTCTCAAGTCCCCTTGTGCCCTGTTCTCATTTTTAAAATGAACAGAGAAAGATGATGGAGAGTGGCTGAAAGTGTATGCCATCTCCATTTCTTTTACATGTCCCTGAAAAGGAGATGGAAATCACGGCTTCAGTAACCCGCCAGTCTAGGATTTACTAAGCTTCCAAGCTGAAGCTTCTCCCGGCACTCCCCCGCTTCGAGCAAAAATGAAAACTGTCCCATAAAAATTACTCTTTGACTTTAAAAGATTATCCTGAGCAGTGAGAAATAATTTAGGCTACGCTTATATTCAACGTGAGGTTACTTCCCAGGTCTCTGTTCCCTCTGCATCACCCCAAGGCCTGAACACATACACTTGCACGAACATACAAACAGATACACACACACACACACACACGGAACCCAAAAGCGTGGCACAATTTATTGTTAGCTTTCTTTAAAAACAGAAGCAAAAAACTAAAATTAGGGCTTGGGATAAGGAACTTAAAAACATATTGGTTAAAGAAAATGAAAAAACAATGACCTTGTCTAAAAAGAAAAACAGACATACTAACTTTGAGCATAGTATAAAGAGGAAGCCTAGAAAGCAATAAAGCCAAATATGTGAAAGGCAAGGCCACGGCTGAATTTGTAGATTGAACCCAGAGGCAACTTCTACTGATAAGAAACGCTGAAATAAATTTTTGAAATATCACTCCCCTTCTAATGCTTGGCCTATTTCATTTACTAAAGGATTCTAAAGTACATTTCTCTTTACAGCTTGTTACACAGTAGACTCTTTCTGCAAACTAAGGGACAAAATTGACTGCCTTATGCCAACTTTTCTGCACATATAACTGATTTTTTAAAATAAATTTATTTATTTATTTTTGGCGGCATTGTGTCTTTGTTGCTGCCTGCGGGCTTTCTCTAGTTGTGGTGAGCGGGGGCTACTCTTCGCTGTGGTGAGCGGGCTCCAGGCGCACGGGCTCAGCAAGGGCTTAGTTGCTCTGGGACATGTGGGATCTTCCTGGACCAGGGCTCGAACCCGTGTCCCCTGCATTAGGAGGCGGATTCCTTTTTTATAAATTTATTTATTTGTTTGTTTTTATTTTTGGCTGTATTTGGTCTTCGTTGCTGCGCGCGGGTTTTCTCAAGTTGCAGCGAGCAGGGGCTTCTCTTCATTGTGGTGCGCGGGCTTCTCATTGCGGTGGCTTCTCTTGTTGCGGAGCACAGGCTCTAGGCACGTGGGCTTCAGTAGTTGTGGCACGTGGGCTCAGTAGCTGTGGCTCGCGGGCTCCTGAGCACAGGCTCAGTAGTTGTGGCGCACAGGCTTAGGTGCTCTGCGGCATGTGGGATCTTCCCAGACCAGGGCTCGAACCCATGTCCCCTGCATCGGCAGGTAGATTCTTAACCGCTGCGCCACCAGGGAAGCCCCTTGATTTTTAATTTGATGTCTGATTTCTAAAAGGGCTTGACAATAAACTCCACTCTATCCACACTATCGACTTCTTTAAACAAGAGTTTGATTCAAAGACTGATGGGGTCAACTACAGAAAAAATAGTTCCGTTTCATTAATATCTGAAACATTAGGCAAACTTCACCTGAATCTACATTTTTCTTTTCTTTTTTTTTTTTTTTGCGGTATGCGGGCCTCTCACTGTTGTGGCCTCTCCCGTTGCGGAGCACAGGCTCCAGACGCGCAGGCTCAGTGGCCATGGCTCACAGGCCCAGCCGCTCCGTGGCATGTGGGACCTTCCCGGACCAGGGCACGAACCTGTGTCCCCTGCATTGGCAGGCGGACTCTCAACCACTGCGCCACCAGGGAAGCCCAACATTTTTCTTCTTTAATATTAAGGGACTGATTTTTACCATGGACCATAATAAGAATACATAACATGAGTGAGTAAAATAGATACATTACGTGTAAGAAATATGTCAACATTTATAATTTTTCTTATTTTTTCTACTCTCATATCTAAGAATTAAGCTGTTCATAAGAAACAGTAACCAATTTAGTTTAAAATTAGAGGAGGCGTAATCAGTAGAGAGAAAAAGCTTTGATCCAATTTAAAAATTACTAAGTACCTATTATGCGCTGCACTAAATACAACATGTCTATATTTTGGGTTCTAAGCAAACTGTAAAGATTTTCAGATTAAGATGACTTTAGAAAGCGAAAACTTTAATATTATGATTCAATTTATGTAAGTTTACAATTACATAAAATGACGTATGTACGTGAAACAGTGCTTTGAAAAGAGTACGAAACCAGGAGACTGTGAGATGGTGGTGAGGTTTCAACTCCCCTTTAATGTTTTTATAATAATGTTCTAACCAGAGGGAACATTCACATAAAATTTACAAAAGAAGAAGAAAATGAATGGATTCATACTAAATGACCTCCTGTCATCAACTTTTTTTTTTTTTTTGCAGTACACGGGCCTCTCACTGTTGTGGCCTCTCCCACTGCGGAGCACAGGCTCCGGACACGCAGGCTCAGCGGCCATGGCTCACGGGCCCAGCCACTCCGCGGTATGTGGGATCTTCCCGGACCGGGGCACGAACCCACGTCCCCTGCATCGGCAGGCGGACTCTCAACCACTGCGCCACCAGGGAAGCCCCATCAACATTTTTTGAATGACTTTATAAAATGTTCAACACCTCTGGAAAGTGGACAATTCCCAAAATAAATATAGTACAATTAAGCCTTCCTCTATATTGAATATATAACATTTAAAACTAAACACCAAGATTATGGACATCTTAAAGCTCATGTGCAGATCGTTAACTGTAGGCTGTGGGAAGTTCTCTCCCCCTTGTCACTGTCCCCCTCTCTCTGCTTTCACCTCCACTACCTCCTGCTGCTATAAGGACCTTCACTCTGGGTTTCCTGTGAATGCTATTTTCTACAGCTGCTACACAAACAGTAAATAAAATTCATTGTATATTTGCCCCACTAAGCAGCTCTGTCTTCTGGCACATCCAGATGTCTGGCTTGAAAAGAGTGAACAATGAAAACAATGTTTTCTCGAGCAAACATTCCAAAAAGGGCATAACAAAGGCGTCTGAAGATGCTGCCGGGGAAAGACACCATGGAAATAGCTGTGTGTATTCTGTGTAATTCCTTGACCAGCCACACGGGTTCATTGGATTACAGATATTCAGAAAATTAGTTTGCCGTGTCATGTCAATTTTGAAAGAAGGATTTTCATTTATATTTATGATAAACTGAGCTTTAAATTGAAGGATGGTTCAGATGTTTTAAAATTTACGAATTTGCAAATCCATGTACATGGCCAATTAAGGTTTATCGCCACCACAGATTAACTATCTTTGGATAAAAATTTCAGAGGCTATTTGTATCTAGGCTGTTCACCTCAATGTATTATGTCAAGATTGGTATGAAATAGTTAAAAAGAAGCATATTTCAAGATAAAAGTTAGTTACCCAAGATGAAATGGAAACACTCTGTAGGGACATACTAAGCAACAAAACCTCTCCCGTATGTAACACCTGGAATTTTGCGGAAAGCTAATTCAACACGAAAATAATTTCCAAAACACGGCCAAGTGGATGGGAAGCAAAGGGTGAAATGCACAGCTCAGTGAAGCACCCAATCTTACAACCTTGCAAGTCAGGCCAAACTCCACAAGGAAAATGCAGGCCCTGAATTTTAAAAAGAATTCAATTAGCATCCCCAGTATTTCCATAATCAACAGCTGAATGCTAATTAAGAGCACAGCATCAAGCAGCAATGGAATCCCAGTGCAATAAGCAACAACACAACAGCGCAAATGCTACCTTCAGCTTGCATGCATAAATAAACAGAATTAATAACTATCCAAGCATGGAAGGGTGACTTAATGTGTTTCGATTAGGCGCAGTTCAGCCTGGGGCCTTTGTGTTATATTTAAATGTGCTCATCATGTTTAATTAAAAACCTAATAATCTAGGGTTTGGGGTTTGTTTGTTTTTTTTTTAAAGTTCTGATCTGTACTTTCCTTCTCTTTCTCTTCTCAAGTTCTACTGATCTGGATGGCTTCCTGAAAAGGAACAATATTTTTAGCATAATGTAAGTGAAACTGGTTAAGCACCTGTGTCACTCTCCAGTGCAGCGAGCAGCAAGCCACTGGCTTTGGCTCCATCTTTGCCCATACCGTGGTGTTCAATAAGCTTCATGAATTAAAGCAAAAATGCTTCTCTGATCTGACCTGGTTTATTTAGCCCGAAACGCCGTCACGAGCTAGCTACCAAGGTGTTTCTCACAGTCTCTCCTCTAAAACAGAGTTCATTTGTCACTATCTGGCAGAGAATTTGATGGAAATTGGCACAAATCTGGCTTCAGTTCAACAGAATTTAAAGTATCTCAGCCCCAAGGCAACTTCAATAAGAAATACCATATCTGTAAACACACACAAAGTGTCCAAGGAATTACTGAGAGAAAAGTGTGAAATGAAAGGCCTCCTATTGTATAATTCTGACGCCTAAGATGTCGAGGATTAATGATTATCTGAAAGACCTGGGAAGAAGAGGTCGGGTGATATTATTAATCATAATTTGGGAACTTTTTCCGAAAGTAAGGCTTTTAAGGTTAGCACTGGATGCATATAAAAGTTTTTCTCCTTGATGCTGATGCGTCATTATTAACAATTACAAGTTTTAAAATGCTGGCTTGAGGACAGTGTCACTTATAGCGAAGAATCTTTAAAAACAATCATCCTGAATAAAGAGTTGTCAGTATTCCTCAAGCGCCTCAAAGGCAGACACATCATTCTCACTGTTAGAAAGTCCTCACTCTTAATATGTCTACAGACTAGAAGGACAATCAACTGAGAAATAAGGACCGTGAGGAACAAAACTGGTGACAGCGGCACAAAGGCCACACGAGACGGCAAAGGATGAGCCACCAGTAAAGGATGCAGACAGGAGACGCGGTTCAGCAGAGGGAGCGCTCGCCACGGGCCGGGCCGGAGAACACGCTAGGCCTCAAAGGCGGTTAGGGTCCGGGTCTGGGTGGGCAAGGGAGGAGTCTGTTCCCAGAGCAGAGGACCCAGGAGGTGCCCAGGATGTCCGCTCCCAGCACAGCCAGGGGTTCCCACCGGTAGGTGCTCATTGCACCAACCCTCTCACACAGAAAGTCTGATTCACGTCAGTGCAAAGGAAAGCAAGTTCATCGACTGGCATCAGGTCAGATGTTGGGTAGTTGGGTCAGATTCATATACTGGAGGCGATGAAGTTTAAAATTAACTAGAATGTCCAAGTATATAGAACATTGAGAGGGAAAAAAAAAGAGGCAGGCTCACATATTAATTTGAGTTGGGGCCCATTTATTTTGCTTATTCTTGTGATTCCTGGGGTGAGAAAATGTGGGAAAATCAGCAGAAGGGACCACACGCACAGAGCAGGTATTTACTCACAGCCAAAACCAGGCTAAGGTTAAGAGTCGTGTTGGTTTATGTGCCCTGCTGCCACATAAAATGATGGTGGCGCAGTGGCTGAGAGTCCGCCTGCCGATGCAGGGGACACGGGTTCGTGCCCCGGTCCGGGAAGATCCCACATGCCGCGGAGCGGCTGGGTCCGTGAGCCATGGCCGCTGAGCCTCCGCATCCGGAGCCTGTGCTCCGCAACGAGAGAGGCCACAGCAGTGAGAGGCCCGCGTATGGCAAAAAAAAAAAAAAAAAAAAAGATTCAAAGAAGTGATGTGGACACATTCATCTGGAGCTCCCCTCAGCCTATCAATTATTCAATCACTCTCTCTCATTCACTTTTGAGGTTTCAGAAAGTGAAGCTTAACTTCCTATGAATAAGGCAACTGTTTGATCCTTAGGCTCTGCAAGGGCTGGATGACTGCCAAAACATTTCTCAAAACTTACACTAAAACAAGAAGCAAACACGATAAAAATGAGCCCAGACTGACAAGGATTTATGCAGTTAAATACCATTATCCGGGACTCTGAGTGGGCAGCGCTCTGGAGTCGTGGTTCATTTTTCAGAATTAAGCTGGGCTTTTCCCCATGTGTCAGATCCCGCCCCGCTTCATCCTACTGTCTGTGAAAAGTCCCAAAGAGGCAGCCGTGGGGACATGGCCCACACTGTGCCCGATATAAGCAAGGGCTGCCGGAAAAGGAAGCCAGATTTCTTTCAAGCAGGAAGAGCTTTCTTTTAAGCTGGAATCTGAAAATTCCAGAGGGAATGAAAGGTCAAGGGAGGAATGAATGGAGGGAGAGAATCATGGCTAGTGAGGAGCTGGAGAGGCAACAGTGAAAGGGGAGGGATGACGGGGGCGGAAGAAAAGGAGAGACCAAAAGGAACCGCAGACCAGGTGAAGGAGCGTGAGTCTGAAGCAGCCACCACAGCTCATCAGTGCTGACCACGACCTAGGATGGGTCACACGGGCCACATTCGTCCCATCCCCTTATGTCTGTCCTCCACAAAGGCTTTTTGTAGAATTTAAATTTTTTATCCATCAAATCTCTTATCTCCTTCTCACATAAACAGATCTACAGTGGAAAACAACATCCATATGACTTTTTTAAAAAGTTGAAGTAGAGTTGATTTACAATGTTGTGTTAATTTCTGCTATACAGCAAAATGATTTGGTCATACATATATAAATATTTTTTTCATATTCTTTTTCATTATGATTTATTACAGGATACTGAACATAGTTCCCTGTGCTACACAGCAGGGCCTTGTTGTTTATCTATTTTATATATAGTAATTTATATCTATTAATCCCCAAATCCTAATTAATCCCTCCCCCACCCCCTTTCCCCTTTGGTAACCATAAGTTTGTTTTCTATGTCTGTTTCTGTTCTGTAAATAAGTTCATTTGTGTCATATTTTAGATTCCACATATAAGCAATATCATATGGTATTTGTCTTTCTCTTTCTGACTTACTTCACTTAGAATGATAATCACTAGGCCCATCCACGTTCCTGCAAATGGCATTATTTCATTCTTTTTTTATAGCTGAGTAATATTTCATGTTACACACACACACACACACACACACACACACACACACACACACACACCCCATCTTCTTTATCCATTCATCTGTCAACGGGCATTTAGGTTGCTTCCATGTCTTGGCTGTCATAAACAGTGCTGCTATGAACACTGGGGTGCACGTATCTTTTCAAATTAGAGTTTTCTCTAGATACATGCCCAGGAGTGGGACTGCTGGATCATGTGGCAACTCTATTTTTAGTTTTTAAATATATGACTTTTCAAAACAACTGAGTTTAACATTTTCACTTCGGCCACTATCTGGATAACGGATATTTGAGGTGTTTCCATCTCTCTACTAATCGAGTAAAGTTTTAACATTTAAATTTCAAAACAGCAACAGCCGCTTCTCACGCCGAGACGGGTGCAAAGGGGCAAAGGGGCAAAGGGGCCGCTGAAAAGGCGCTCTGCTACTGAGCCTTCGAGGGCCACCTCAGCCCCCCTGCCGCCTCCCAGTCCTCTCCCCGTTCCATCCCTCTCAACCCCCAGCCTCGGCATCCTTAGCCATTCCATGAACCCGCCCCCTTGGCTCTCCACTCAGCAGACACCCAGGATCTCAGCGCTTCTCACCACCACTGCTGCTGTGCTGCTCCATCCCCAGTCTCGGGCCGGGACTCTCACAACAGCCCCCAAAGCCCACGCTTGGCTCAGCAGCCAGAGGGCCCATCTGCTCAGAAGCTGCTCAGGCTGCTCGTGCAGAGCAAACAGCAAGGCCCTGAACACAGGTCCACAGGCCACCCTGACCGGCCCCCCACCTCTCCTACCGCTCTCCCCTCAGACACATTCCTGCCTATTTCTCGAACATGCCATTCCAGGCGTGCTTTCACCTTAGGGCCCCCGACCTCCAAAAGGCTCGCCTCCTCCCTTCTCTAAGGTCTCTGCTCCAACGGTGCTAAATGGTGCTCACCAGGCGTTTCCCGAGCCTCCTTAGGAAAGACAGCCCCCTACCCAGTTCAGCCTCATCCTCGCTGCCCTACTGTTTTCCCCAGCCCACGTCTCACCCCTTGACATACACTGATTTACAGACGGTCTCCCCTCGTGAGGTGGGGCCTTGTGTTCCCCTTGATGGCTCCTAACACAGCACCTGGCACATAATAAGCCTCTGACAGATACTGCTGAAAAATGAAAAGAGCAGGATCAGGAAAGCCATACAGTTTCTAAACAGTCTTCCTTAGCGTAGTTTTAAATACAGGCAAGGAATTTACAATCAATCGATATGCGTATCAGTGCCAGCGCTCATCTTAATCTCGTTCAACCTAAATGGCAAATGTCAAGCGGTGACATTCCTATTGAAGGCTCTATTTGCAAAAGCACCAGAAATCTCTCAGTCTTTCACAGCAATTCCTTTCCAAAGTTACAAGATGGGGGATGTAGCTTCATGAGAACTCTTTCTGCTGGGATAAAATCCATGGGTTTGAAAAATCTGTATTTGTGGATACATTTCTATCTCCCCACCTTCTTTTATGGGCCACACTAACAGAATGAATATGAAAGATCCACTGTATTTATCGAATCGAGTCCCCGCTTCCTGCTCTTGACTACTGTCCTTCAGCAGGTTAGGGACCCTGCCAGCCTACACAATAAAAACGGGGTAGCAGCCCTGCTCTAGGTCGGGTACCAACTGGTTTTAAAATGATTGTGTCTTAATACCGGGAGGTATCAAAAGCTAGCTTGCACCCAAAACAAACCAACCAACCCAAATTAATTTTTTTAAAGAGCAACTATTAACTTTTTTCCCTCTTTCCATGACACCTGGGAAAATCTTTCCCATTATCTACAGAACCAGTGCTTACTAAAATCAAGTCTTTCCATACAGTTATGAGGCTTCAAGGCTCCCTCCCTTGACTGACAGATGCCATGGACAGCCTGCATCCACGACTGGACCTTGGGAGAACAGCGAGAGGCAAGCCCCCGACGCCCCGGACCCGAGGCAGACCCCGCCCCTTGCCCCCCACCCACGGCCCCGCCAAGACCCGAGGCAAAGCATCCCTCACCCACCACCCCCGCAAGCTCACCACTTCGTCCTCGGTCCAGCTCTTCTCAATCAGCTTGGGCACAGGCTTCTTTACCAGGCGCTGCAGGGCTTTGCCAGCATCATAACCGCTTTCATGGAGCTAAAACAATAACAACAACTTTAGTTTGCTAACTGCACCAAATAACAGAACTGAGAGCAAATCAATAAAGGCGGGGACCCTGCATCTACTCTAACAGAAGAGTCATGAGACGAGCATACAAGACTCAGAGCCATTTTAGCCAGCATGATAATTCATTCTTATCCAACCACCCGCCCCCCCCCCCAAATTCAGCTGTTCTGCGAAAGGGAAACAGGTAAGGCAGAGAACATTCTGGCAGTAATAGAAACAGGATTAAGAGTAACAATGACATTTATTGAACATCTGGCCTGGGCTATTGCTAAGTACATTCCATTAACTCATTACCATTCTTAATCCTATGAGGAAGGTCTTCTCTCAATCTTACAGGGTAGGAACTATCGTCACCCATTTTACGTATGAGGAGACTGAGGCATGGAAAGGTCAAGTAAAGGTGCTCAACATACTAGCCAGTAGGTGGTGGGGCAAGACTCAAACCCAGCCAGCGTGACCTCTACTCTTGTCCCATTTTCCCCAAAGAGACCTAAAGACAAGCTAGATCATGTTCATTAGCATTTCTTGTCTTTCAACTGTAGTAATTTCACTAAGAAAAATTTCAAGTACCTAATTATGTAACAGTATACTAACTTCTCAGTACATATACATGAAGACGCTGGTTTATCTACATGGTCCTTTTAGGAACAGACTTCTCTCCGGTCAAAGCTATTGAACTTTTTTTTCACTCTATATCCTTTTCAACCCTGGGCAGTGCCTGGCACCCCTGAACCCTCTCTATCTTGCAAAGATATGCCTGCCTTGGCTCCTGTGAGCCTCTCCACTTCTGGTTCCTAAGTCTCAACCAGCAGACAATGAAGAGAAATAGCAGGTAGAAAAATCCACTTGCTCAGTCGACCTCCCCAAACTATGGCTGTCCCTCCAAATTTCTCACTGGAAATCTGCCGTTCCTTTACATATCTATTTCTCTGACACAAGCATCTGTTTTGGCTAAGACCTGTATCTCCAGTACCTAACACAGTCTGTAGCATAAGGTGATACACAGAAATACTTCTTAAGTTAATAAAGGCCTTCAACTATTGTCCTTAGGTAGTCTCAACCCAAATCTAAATCTCAGTGTCTTCAAATTCATTAAGCCTGATGTTGGCTGAGTACCTATTATGTTCCAGGCCACACAGCAGACCCTTGGGGATATACAGCAGTGAACAAAAATGCCCTCATGCAATGGACATTCTGATCTTTTCACCAGTGCTTCAATCCCTTATTTGAACAATTCACCAGCTTTTGCTTAATCCCCAGTACAAATACAGTACAAACCTTATTAACTGGTAAGTCACAGTTTTTATTTCCAGAAACTCACAAACTAGGGGGGGATGTGCTGTGGGGATACAACACATACAAGATAAAAAGTTCTAGCAGGTTATAGCAATTACTATCACCTAGGTGTAGGCCAGGAGCTACAGGCTCAACTGAAGGAGAGAGCCCTGTGTTCCCCTCCTTAACAGAAGACTTTCAAGGAGAACCTACAGATTGCCCTCCTGGCAACTGCTGTAGCCCCAGGGCTGGGCATATAGTAAGCCTGTGATAAATATTTGTTTGTTTGTATGGATGGATGGATGAATAAACAAATAAATAAAAGTTTGAGACATACACATCAAGTCTCTCTTCTAATCATTTAACTGCTATTGGAAGGGATTATCACAAATACCCATTTTCATTGCTCGTTCAGCAAAACAATAAGTTATTAAAAATTAAAATTTCCCGAGTTAGTCTCCCACTTTACAGGACCCCAGTTTAAGTCCAGACTATCCAAGGAAGTACAGGCTACAAGTTAATTATTAAGTCAACTACCTTAAAACGAAACACCTGTAACAATGATCAATGCTGAATCCTGCTTTTGGGGGTGGTAGAGTGTGGGTGTGGGCGAGTGTTATTTGTGTGGGGTGTATGTAATGCATATGAATGCTAGATACTAACATATTTTTATGACATTCATCATTAGACTATTTTAAAAATAAAATAGTACATATATTATACTAAATAAACAAAATACTATACTAGAATGTGCAAATGTTTGAAAACCGTCCAGTTTGGCCTCCTTACAGAAGTATATAAAATAAAAATAAAGTCAGCATTTCATACTTCGCGTGATACCCAGAACAAGCAGGTATTTGCCAAGTTCTGTAATATAATGAGGATCTGTAATGAGAGCTTAACAGCATGGGTCAGAACTGAATAAAAGGAAAAATTATACGGTTATTTAATTTTTTTAAAAAGCACACGTTAGTGACACTTTGAAATCAATTCAAGTTGACCAAATCATAAATTCTTAATAAAAAGCTCATGGCAAATTAACGACATTTTATAAGAGGTCATTATAGTAAATGGGGTAATTATAAGGAGAGCGATGAAAAACTATGGACTTTGGAGCCGGATCATCTGGATTTGAATTCTAGCTCTACTACTTACTAGGTGTGTGACCTTGGACAAATTACTTATCCTCTTTGGTCCTCAATTTTGTCATCTTTTAAAATGAGTATAATAATAACATCTACCTCTTAGGGCTATTGTGAGGACAACATTAGAAAATACATGTAAAATTGCTTAGAACGGTACCTGGCACATAGTATGCTAAATGAGTGTTAGCTATTTATTTTTAAAAGGAAAGAGAAAAAAAATGAAGGAAGCAGTCTCTACTCAATTTTCATTAATTTTCTAGATTAGAGAGTAGCCTTTTCAGAGACAGAAAAAAAAACTGTGAAACTATAAACAAAACCACTTACGTTTCACATAATTACTCACGTTAATAATTAATGAAATTTGATTAAAACTCTGGTACAGGACACAGAAAAAAAATGTAAATCTTATATGGCTGATAACAGGAAATTACTCACAAGAACATAAGGCTCATTCCAAAAGTGAACAAGTGAATGAAGTTAAGTCATTAATCCCTATGACATTCCTGCCTTTTGGTGAACCAAGGAGAGCTTTAAATGAGCTGGAAGAAATGTTTTGAGTGACTTGCTGAACTTGTGGTCGTTTGGTTTACTGGAGAGGGCTAGCTCCTGCTTGCACGATGCCCCCAGTCAAATTTCTAGTGAGGTGCTTAGTAGAGAAAGACGTTTCCCCAAAACATATCCCAGCATTCACACTTCCTTTACAAACCTTTATTTCAGATCATACTTTCCCCTGAAAAAGCTGTTGCGATGTATGGGGCAACCTAAATAACGGGTAATTCCCTCCTCTCATTTGATCCACTGTCAGCCTGTCCTCTTAAAATATTCCTCTTCCTGACCTTTCCGCGCTCCGAACTCCATAAATACCCAGAGTGCCTACCTCTCTCACCCCTATACAAAAACACAGTTGAAAAGTAAAAGGTGTGGGATTATTTGCCAACAGTGACAAATACTGACTGAACAAACGAAGTTAGGGTGTCACTGTGCTGTTATCGATAATTCATAAACGCCAGTACAAAGTTCTGCTCTGGCACACCCCCTTCCCAGGAAACCCAAAGGAACCTTTCTAAACAGTTGCCTTCTTAATGGTACAAACACTTACTCCCACTTTCCAGGAATCTTGTCTGAGAAATTCTGAGAGCTTTACATCTTTAAAGAAATACTTCAATTATATTTACTGAAGATATATTTCTAACATATTAATAGTTGTTACAGCCCATATTGCTTCTTTTGTTGATTATCATTCGAGCAGTTTGGGAAAACTCCTGGGAGTTCAGGATATCCTTCATTCCTTCCACAAATATTTATTGAGAGCTAAACTGTGCCAGACGCTACTCGGGGTGCTAGGGATGAACAGAGCTGGGAGTAACACAAGTGACGTACCTCAGAAATGCTGGCCTGAGAATCAGTTTGAAGTACTGTTCTAGTGTGACACACCTATCTAAATGTCGCATCCAAACTCTAGGGTCCTAACGGGTTGAGTTGTTGGGTTCCACCTCCTTCCTTAACATATCATATCATGCACAAGAAAGCACTTCTTAAAAAGGGTTTGTTTTCTAGATGATTATGAAGATTTTCTTTCTTCAGACTGGGGCCAAAATAATGTTTGAGCTAGAGCTTAACTGATTGTTTCAACTGTATTCCTCATGTAAACGAGAGTTGGTAAGTTTACCAAAATACTGGCTATCTCAAATCTCTAAAAATTGTCACTGAAAATATTCCCCTCTAATACCATGTCAAGCTCTGAAGAATTGGGATGATCTCAACCAGTGAAAAACATGTGCGTTTCAAATTTTAAACACCTCATTACAATCACACAGATACATCAATATAGGAAATTCAGTGCAGGCTTCCCAATATTGCTACGTTAAAAGGTTCTTCATTGTGAATAAGATTTTCTACCATTACCCTAGAGAAGATTTTTCAAAGGAATTGCAATGGAGACCCTCAAATGTCTTACAGCTTCACTTTGTAGTCTTAGAAGAGCAATTAAAACAAGATAAGTAAACCTTTCTGTCCATTTTGCAGCCAAGCCCGGCTGGGAAAATCTGGGATTAAATGCAATTTTAATGTATAGAGGAATGAACCATTTTGGAGCTACTGGGTAAAGATCACTGCAAAAAGCAGGGACCAAGATACAGCATCTTTACTCAATCAGCTTCCAATCTTCACAAGCTACTGGTAAGAGAACTTAGATCTTACACTATCACCACTTAAAGCAGGAAGTCATTCCGCAGAAACCACCGTTTTCAAATTCATCATCACAGGGCCTGTGTGTGCATGTACATGCGTGCGTGCACGTGTGTGTGTTTAATCCGATGATCAGGGAAGCATGCACTTGTAAATCTGCCGCTTCCACATCACCGAACTGCAAGTCTGCACTTATGCACAAGTAAAAGCCATCTTCCCCTAAACCACGGGTCAGTATCTGGGGGATCTGATAACAAAATGGCGATTTTTCACCAATCCACTAGCCCTTTAAAAGTGACTCCATCGTGCAACTACCCCTGCTTTGCCGTCTTCCAGCAGCCCGGCATCTGGTTCCCCACACTTACTCCACAGAATCCTCAGGTTGCGCTCTTCCCTTCGATTTTGGTTTGTTCATTGTGAAGGAGTCCAGGGTGGCTCATCCCCCTTAGGTGTCCACCCTCCTCAGCCACGTCTTCTGGTGCCCTGAGACCCAGTGGGACGTCCCAGCCCTGGAGACAGGCAGCTCCCACCACATTCTCTGCCTTCCTTCCATTCATTCCACAAAGAGTTCCTGAGCAACTCCGAATGCTACACACGGTTCCGCCTAAGATGGCCCAAGTATACCAGCAGGGTGGACCTGGCTGGGGGGGGCCGAGGGGGATGGTTCTGAAAACAATGGCAGCTTCTGTGTAACAAACTCCTAGTTTGGTTCTGCTCGACAAAGGAACTGCAACACTGAATCACACAGAGCCAAGGACACCAGCGCCCTCTGTAACTGGACACAGCTGGCTGTTGCATAAAAATCTCAATGGCCCAAAGATTCCAGGTGCTCAGCAGCCCGCTCTGCACGAACCGCTCCACAGTCAAGGCCTTCTGGAGCCTCGAGAACACAGCTCAGAGCCTGCGCCGGGGGACAGACTCCTATTAAGCAGCTTCGTCACAAACCAGCCGAGTTGCGGTTTTCGTCTGTCAAATGGGCCTGACAACACCAGCCCTCAGCTGTGTCAAAGGACCATGAAAAGCCAGAAATGAGACACTGTGACAAGATACCCCGAAATGCCAAACAACCATAGACTGTCCAGCGGTATCATCACGGGGAGTAATGTTTTAGGGACACGGCTCTTACCCGAGACTCTTCAAACACCCGGACGTTCAAGGTGCCCACCGTGCTGGGGACTATGTAGCCTCAAGTGTCCTGTGACAGCCCCTGACCTCTCTGTGATTAGCAGGAAGAAAGGGTCAGGCCACAAGAAGAAAAACACATTTCTGCAAAATTGCCCAAGTTAAACCTGCTACTCTCACTCAGCCTGACAAATCATCCCCTGCTTATTACTTTCTGTAATTTAATATATATAAGTGCTTTATTGGCAAGCTTCTCGAAAGAATAAATAATACTTAATGACTGCCTACGGTTTAATTAACTCATGATTGAACTTCTCATGGACTGCTATAAACATTAAATTATATCCTTCCTCAAAGCTGCCATGGATGGAATTCTTGTTTCAAGCTTTAACTCTCCTGCCTAAACAATTCTGAAATTTCAGCAAATCTGTATATTGGACAGGGAGGTGAGAGAATCAACCTTAATGCCTGGTTATAAAGTGTGTTATTTTACAGAGCAAGGACGAGGTCTTAATTTAAATAAGATTGAAAATGTGCACATGTCCGAACACCTCATTTATATTACAGCAATGATTAAACGTCGCTGGATCTGGGGCAGTCTTATTAGCATAAACTCCACGTATTACCACAACGTTTCAAGTTTCTACTCAGGCTTTTCATCTGAGCTGCCATTTTCTGTCTGCGTGATGTTGCAAATAAATTTTCCTCTTGGCACGGCTCAGCTGTCAGGCACCTCTGTTCTATAATGAACCCATGAATTACATCTCCTGCTCTGTCATCCCTGGTCTCCCACATCAAAATATTGTTCTTCAATTGTAATTTATAACTTAATTTAAATGTCCCTTTTACTGTGACCTTTTTAGATCAAATGGCATTGCATCTGGCAGCTTCTGCTACACTAAAGTATCCTTTTGCAATTACAGCCCTTACAATAACTGGAGAAAAAGCCTACCTGAGTTAGATTGCATTCATGCTAAATATTAAATAATTGCAGTCCATTAAAGATAATATTAGATTTCAAAGTCTTTTGCTCTGCAAAATACATTATTTACAATAAACTGCCAAAATAACTTAGGGGAAAAAAAGTGGAATTTGGAAAAGTTCTTAAAATCCTTCATGTAGTTTTAATTATTTCAATTATTTCTCACTAACATGAGAGAAATCTTGCTGAAATCTAAGATACAACTTAAAAAGTTTTTTATCATAATCTGTAATTCACAAATGCCTATATATTTTCAATCATTCCTCCATCACCAATGACCTAGTACCAAGCTCAAAATATGATACATGTATACATTTAAAAACCAGAGTTAAGACTAAAAGCACAATGTTTATTTTTGTTTGGCTACTGTCACTCCAAATAATGCTATTTAAGCACTGGAGAGGATAAATTTCTCTAAATACTCCTATGGGCATACATTTTAGAGATCATGGTTAAGACAGAATTTAACCGCTGAGAGTAAGGGCTGAGGGAAAGATTCAGTTAATTTTCAGAAGGAAATACATTGTCGTTGGACCAACCCTCCCCCTCCAACACTCTCTGAATAAGTACAATGTTCCAGGAATTATGCCAGACCCTGGGGTCACAAAGGAGAAGGGAGGAGGGAACCAACATTTCTTGAGTATTGCATGTACTAGGAACTTACTAGGTCATTATGATTTCATCATCCCTCACACCACTCTTTAGTGGCAAGAGTACTAAAAATGAGGAAACAAAACTGAGAGGTTCAGTGTCTTGCTCGGGGCCACTTCTCTAGAAAGCAGCATAGCGAGGATTCTAACATAAGCCCAATTTCTAGGAAGTCTGAGACTCAGCCCCTGCCCCAAACATCTACACTGGAGCAGCTTAGAACCGGCGATCTGGTGGGAGCAATGGGCTCGGGGGCTCCTCCAGCCACAGGGAGACAGCAAGCTCAAGGTCTTTTCTTAACCTGGGGCGGGGTGGGTAGGCAGGAGGAGGAAACGAGCAACTCAGAGAAGAGGAAACACACACACATAAGCAAAATAATGAAATAAATGTATGATAAAAACACAAAAGTGTCAGTGACTGCGGTGATATCTGCTCTGCTGAAAAACCAAGATGACTCCACAGAGCAGATGTGAAAAATCAACAGAGTAATATGATTAACCGTGCCTACACTTAAGGAAGGGCAACAACCAAACTAAAAACACCACTCCAGGAGCAAGTAAAAGTAGGCAGTGCTATGTCTAGATAACACTGCACTTTTAACCGAGTTTCCCATGGCTGATACAGCACTGTACCACTTCTCATTCACAGTTAATTCTCGCACAATACTGTAACCAGAAATTAACAGGTCACCATCTCCTGGCTACAGTGTTTTTGAAGGTATTTTAAACACACAGAACAGGAGCCTCAACCACAAGGTGATTAGAAAGTAAACACCAAATGCTGGCACTTCAGCTGAGGGCAGTATGTTTTTAAAATACAGAACAAACCAAACTCAACGTCTTGGCCATTTCTGACCATCTGCCTACTGTCTTTACGAACACAAACACCTGGAAAGGAGAAGCTGAAGAGTTCCTGGGCCAAAGACACAAGTTTGGGAGTTTCGCAGAGGTGAAATCTCAACAGGACAGGGTTCCTGGCTTTGATTCAAACACTTGTTCTGCCACCAGCCGTGTGACAGAAAACAAGTTAAGTATTTTTCTAAATCTCAGTATTCTTGGCTGCAAAAAGGAAGAATACAGAACCTATTTTGAAGGACTGTTTAGGATGAAATAAGGTACGTGGTAATCACTGAGCATGACTCCTGGAGAAGGAAATATTCCATTAAGGAGAGCCGACTAAAAAGAGTGGGGGTTTCCCTGGCGGTGCAGTGGTTGAGAGTCTGCCTACCGATGCAGGGGACACGGGTTCGTGCCCCGGTCCGGGAAGATCCCACATGCCGCGGAGCGGCTGGGCCCGTGAGCCATGGCCGCCGAGCCTGCGCGTCCGGAGCCTGTGCTCCGCAACGGGAGAGGCCACAGCAGTGAGAGGCCCGCGTACTGCAAAAAATAAATAAATAAAATAAAATAAAGTAAAAAGGGATGGGACGGGATGACCGTCACGGGAAATAGCACTGGTGGTAAGGAAAGTGAATCAGCTTTAGAGCGCCACAGGAATGAACTTTACTCTACAGTACTTACAACACAGGATGACAGACAGGATTCAGAAGGGAAATAACAGAGAACCTGGTGACTGTTGAGAATCTCAGGAGCAAGTTACCAGGAAAGGACCTGGAGGCCCCTGCTCTGTGTAGCACTGTGGCCCCTGGATTCTTCATCTGTAACAGAGGAGCTGAAGAAGGTCTTTTTTGGAACTTCCCAGTTTTTAACATTCTTTCTCTTTATAGACGTTTCTTAAAGGTGAAATTCTAAATAGTCTTAAAAAACAAATAAATGGAAAGAATATTATACAGTCCTTTAGAAAAATAAACAAACAATATAGCCACTGAACAATATAGCCAAACTGCCCAGGCCAAACACTGGCTAGCTGCTACAGAGGCTTCACTTACACCTTCGGGATTAAGGTTAGTGTTAATTTTCAGGCCTCTGTGAAAGCCGCAATAGTTTATGCCACAGGTCTTTAAATGACATTCTGCACAGTTAATCATCTACACAGTTAACATGTATATAACCTCGCTTCTCAGAAACAAAATCTTTCCTCCTGCTTTTTGTGTGTGAGTCCAGGCACCGTACATAAAGAACCCTAGGCTGCCGTGGGTCTAAGCTGCCAGCCCAGTGTATCAAAAGGGAGGTTGACTCCTTTAAGGACTCAGCAGACAAATCCACTGATGACAAGATTCAGCTCAATGATACAGAATGAGTGTAACTCTGGCCACAACGAGAAAACTACTGGCAGATTCAGGAATCATAATTATTTGTCAGTTTAGAAAGACTTGTTTCAGCTCACAAGTAGAAACTGTTCAGGGCCACAGTGGAAATTAAAACTTTTTTTCACTTACTTCTAGAATCTTCACAGCCTTGAAAACAGAAAAACAATAAGTAAGGCTCTAACCTAGAGGGTGACAGAAAAAACACTGTTCTATCCCTCTCACGTAGGTATTAGCGAACCCATTTATAAATGCTAAACTGAACTAGAAAGTACATGTGAAAGGTCAGCTATGGGTCAATTTTAACCAGATTCCTACAAACAGTTCATTTTTTCTTAAAATAAATAAACAAAAACAACCTCAAGATCAGTTGCATCAGTATTAAGGGAAAAACATTTACAGAAAGTGCTTTAATACCTACACTCAGTAGAATTTAGGTGCAGAAATGACTGCTTCCAATCCATGGGGCTCAATAACCTTAACCTTGGTGATTTCTGAAGAGTAATTTTAAGGCTGTGTAAACAATAGTACACATATGCTTTTTTTGGTTGCAACGATAAAGTAATGGAACAAAGAAAATCAAAGAGGCATACACCAAAGCATGTGAGATTACTGAGTTGGGAAAATTTCTGAGTGACTACTCTTTTATCTAGAAACCTCAAAGAACAAAGCTAGGGCTTCCCTGGTGGCGCAGTGGTTGAGAGTCCGCCTGCCGATGCGGGGGACACGGGTTCGTGCCCCGGTCTGGGAGGATCCCACATGCCACAGAGCGGCTGGGCCCGTGAGCCATGGCTGCTAAGCCTGCGTGTCTGGAGCCTGTGCTCCACAGCGGGAGAGGCCACAACGGTGAGAGGCCCACGTATCGCCAAAAAAAAAAAAAAAAAAGAACAAAGCTAGTGACTAAAAAATAAGCAAAAAGGCTCTGGGCAACCACAGTAGTGCCCCTCCAGCAATGTCCCTGGAGAACCTCGAAGCCCTCACCCTGAACCTTAGCTGTCTGGCTTCCTCACAGTTCTGGATTTCCCAGTCAAACAGGTCTGAAAGAACAAATGAGAGAGACTGAGTGATTTTAACACAGAGCAGTGGCGCAAGAGAGCCTCACTGTAGAAGACTCCAAAACTTGGCAAACTATTGGGTTGGCCAAAAAGTGCCTTTGGTTTTTAAGTACACATAAAAGACACATTTTTCATTTTCACCAAGAACTTTATTGAACAACGTCTTCACCCTTTTGATCCACTACCTTCTGCCATTTTTCAGGCAACTTCATAATTCCATCTTCCCAAGACGTTTTATCTTTCTGAGCAAAGAACTGTTCCAGGTGCCTTCTACACTCTTCCAGGGAACTGAAATTTTTTGTAAAGACCGGAATAAGTGGAAATACGAAGGTGCAATGTCCGGTGAATACGGCGGATGAATCAGAACTTCCCAGCCAAGGTGTAACAGTTTTTGCCTGGTCATCAAAGAAACACAAGGTCTTGTGTTATCCTGATGGAAGCGTATGCGTTTTCCACTGACTAATTCTGGAAGCTTTCGTCAAGTGCTTTCAGTTGGTCTAACTGGGAGCAAGACTTGTTGGAATTAATCGTTTGGTTTTCTGGAAGGAGCTCATAATAGAGGACTCCCTTCCAATCCCACCATATACACATCACCTTCTTTGCATGAAGACCAGCCTTTGGTGTGGTTGGTGGTGGTGGTTCATTTCGTTTGCCCCACAATCTCTTCCATGCCACATTATTGCACAGTATCCACTTTTCATTGCCCATCACAATTTGTTTTAAAAACGGAACATTTTCATTACATTTAGGTAGAGAATGGCATGCGGAAATATGGTCAAGAAGGTTTTTCTCGCTTAACTTACATGGAACCCCAACATCAAAGTGATTAACATAATCAAGCTGGTGCAAAGGACGTTCAACGCTTGATTTTGAGTATGTCGGCTATCTCCCACGTTGTATAACATTGATTATTCTCAATTAACGTCTTGATTTGATCGCTATCAACTTCAACTGGTCTACCTGACCACTGGGTATTGTCCAGCAAGAAATCTCCAGCACGAAACTTTGCAAACTACTTTTGACATGTTCGATCAGTCACAGCACCTTCTCCATACGCTGCACAAATCATTTTTTGCGTTTGGTTTGCGTTTTTTACCTTTCTTGAAATAATAAAGAATAATATGCCAAAAATGTTGTTTTCTTCCATCTTCAATATTAAAATGGCTACACAAAAATTCACCAATTTTGATAAGTCTTTCTTTAAATGCACACTAATATGACAGCTATCACATACGATCTAACAAAATTGTTTTGAATGAAGTTAAAGACAACTAAGTGCTACTAGAGTCATCTTATGGAAAAAACCAAATGAACCTTTTGGCCAACCCAACATTATGCAAACCAAAGATCTGAAACTCTCCACAGTCGCACACGATTTTGTGTGATGGCCACCAATAATGATGACTCGGAGGCATCAAGTAAAGGTAGACTTGATTTGAGACACATGAAAACTTACACCTCATTCGTGACATGGGGGGTGGGGTGCAGAATGGGGGAAAGTTAAGAGCCAACTTTCCCCAAAATCCCTGAATAAGTAGTACTTCAAAGTACTTGAGTAAGGTGGAATACACCACCCAACCAATACTATGGGCAGGGAGAAGGCAGGCCAAGCAACAGACAGGGCAGCAAGAAGGCCAAGGGTGGGCAGTCGGTGTAGTGATTTAATAAGAAGCCCAGAAACTGACCGGCTATGGGGGAATAATCCGTCTCCTGGAGAAGAGAGCTGGTCGGGGCAGCGCTGCAGGACAGGAAATGGAACAGACGGCAGAGACTTAAAAGAGCAATAGCTTCAAAGGTAGCCAGGGCTGACCCCAGGCCACCTCAGAGATCGGACCTACAAGCAGCAGGAGACCTTGCCCCCGAGGGGCCCTGAGGGGCAGGTGCCCTCTGACTCGACTGGGGCAGGCTGGGTCCATCTAGGGCGGAGCCAAGGAAGAAATACTCAGCAACCTGACAGGTCAGCATAAATCAGTCAATATGGTGGTTATACATGACAATTCTGTTATTTAAATAAATGTTCTTTGTACCAAGAAAGCCAAATACACTATACTTTATGCCAATACAAATGTGACAGTATTTTATAAATCAAATGTCCTCAAATGTTACAGAAATATCACAGTCACTACTAGAATATTTTTATACTCTCAATATTATAAAGTCCACAATCTAAATAAACTGTGATAGAAAAGGAAAGGAAGTAAAAATAAACTATTACAAAAAATTAAAA
Source organism: Monodon monoceros (assembly GCF_005190385.1). Taxonomy (NCBI): domain Eukaryota; kingdom Metazoa; phylum Chordata; class Mammalia; order Artiodactyla; family Monodontidae; genus Monodon; species Monodon monoceros. The sequence goes on along the minus strand of NW_021703774.1, from coordinate 174,764,018 downwards.
ATAAGTACTATAATTTATTTTAGTAACATTTTGTGTAACAGTAAAATCCAACTGTGGCAGGCTAAAAAATGACCACCAGAAGATATCCACATCAAATCCCTGGAACATGTGATTGTGACCGTATTTGAAAAAAGGGTCTTTACAGACGTGATGGTGATTAAGTTAAGGATTTTAAGATGAGGAGACAATTCTAGATGACCCAGGCGGGCCCTATACCCAGTAACCAGCATCCTTATGAAAGAGAGGCAGTGGGAAACACGGAACAGAGAAGACACAGACACAAAGAGAAGACAGAAATGGGAAGACAAGCAGAGAAAGATGTGGCCATAAAGGAGGAGAGCTAGGAGAGCTACTCAGTGCTGAAAGAGGCAAAGAATGATTCTCCCCCTGTGGAGATGGAGGGAACATGGCCCCACTGACATGTTGGTTTCTAACGTCTGGCCTCCAGAACTAGGAAAGAATAAAACCTGTTGTTTTAAGTCGCCAAGTTTGTGGTAATTTGTTACAGCAGCCACAGGAAACTAATACACCAACCTTCAAACATTGGGGGTAAAAAAATTTATCTAGGAGAGCTATAAAAACAAAAAAGTATTCTGAAGTATACTTCAAACTAGTATAAGAAACACACATACTAGGACAAATATAAATTTTAATATTCTACAGTACATGTAATAAGTTTTGTTCATATGTGAGCCTTTTCAAAACTCATGGGCCCACGTTGTTCTAAGATTTAAACACTTACTTAGATTTCAACACTTTCAGCAAATGCCCTCCCATTAGGGTTTTGCAAAGAGCAGGGACTCCATCACGTTTATTACTGAACAAATAAATGAATGAATGATTTTATTAAAGCCTCTTCTTCGATGTAAAAAGGCTAAGGGCTTTTATCCTGACTTGCTAAATGCTTATTATGTTAGCATTAATGCTTAATATAGATTCACAGGTGTTAAAATTCCAACTGACTGATGTTAAGTAGACAGTTTTCAAAACACCATGTAAACCTCAAAATATTTTACCAGTATTTAGCTTGGAAAAAAATCTTATGAGAAAGAAATTTCTTAAATTAGCAAAGGAACTTTCTAACTTTTGCCAAACAAAAGTAAAAGCTGAATCACACTGATCCGTCCCTGCTGAGGGCCTAGGAGGAAGGATGGAGACACACAGCCGGGCTGCAGCAGGAAGGGTTTTTAACTTGCTGAATGGCAAATCCCCCAAACTGCAGATTCAATGGACATTTCAAGGGGACTGTTGTAAGGCACTGGCCTCAATCCTAGACTACCCTCAAGTTTAAATTATTACGTGTACATAAATATGACAGAGTGCGGCTATTAATCTGCAGGTGATAACCGTACTTTTCTCACAGAATTGTTATAAAGATGAAATAAATTCATTCATAAAAAGCACTTAAACTTTTGCCTAACATAGAAGCACTCAACCAACAAATACATTTAAATTTTGTTACGATTATTAATATTGTTGTTGTTATTAATGACATCAGGCAACTGACCCATAGTTGATACCTAATAAAATGAAAATAACAGTGATAAATTTAAAGTCCCCTGCCTGACTGAAAATTCAGTCAAAAAGCTGAGAGCGGGAGATAAATGGCTTAGGAAAGGCAAAAATGCGAAGAAAAATGAAACAAAACAGGACAAAGACAAAACACAAGAAAAAAATGAATGTGATGTGCACATTCATGAAGGCTTGGACTGCACTGAGGTGAGCTTTTGGGACAACTGAAGTTAACTCCTTGACACCATATGCTGATCAAATCTGACAAGCGTTGCTTTAGTGCAGGTGTCGCATTTTAAGACATACAGATAGACAAAGCTGACCAGGAAGAGAAATAAAATGGTTATACATAAAAATGGTTACACACACACACACACATATAAAAACTACACCATGGATGAAAACTGGAAACATTACCCTCAGTGAAAGAAACCAGTTACAAAAGACCACATATTGCACAATTCCACTTAAATGAAATGTTCACAACAGGGGAATCCATAAGACATGGAAGGCAGAATATAATAATAATATAATAATGGCTGCCTGGGTGGGGTGAGGAGAGATGGGAGATGGGGAGTGATTAATGAGCACAGGTTTCCTTGGGGGGTGAAATGTTCAAAAATTGATCGTGGTGGTAGTTAACACAAATCTGAATATACTGAAAGCCATTAAATTGTACACTTTAAATATGTGAACTATATAGTACATGAATTATATTTCAATAAAACTATTATATTAAAAAGAGATAAAAGAAAGAAATGGCTAAAGAAACTTGTGAGTGGTTCACACTGAAAAGCAAAGTGGGGCCACAATTGTGATGAGCTGAATCGGAAACACAACAGACCAGAAGAACTTACAGCCAGACTTCTGTGTTAAAAAAATTATCAAAAATAAAATCACTACTACAATAAGTAATGAAGATGCCATTCCCAGGGGTTGATAATGTAAGTGGCCTTTATCTCCTCACCCACCCCTGAGAACCTTTGATAATGCTCTCTGTTATATTTAGGGGAAAGAACAGAGGCATAAAGTCAACTTTAAGTAAAAGCTACAGATTCTCTAAAAAGGAATAAAATATGGAAGTATTAAATTTAAAAAGTCATCTTCAGGGCTTCCCTGGTGGCGCAGTGGTTGAGAGTCCGCCTGCCGATGCAGGGGACACGGGTTTGTGCCCCGGTCCGGGAAGATCCCACATGCCGCGGAGCGGCTGGGCCCGTGAGCCATGGCCGCTGAGCCTGCGCGTCCGGAGCCTGTGCTCCACAACAGGAGAGGCCACAGCAGTGAGAGGCCCGCGTACCGCAAAAAAAAAAAAAAAAAAAAAAAAGTCATCTTCAAACAAGATAAAATGAATTAAGTCATGTAATTTGTGTGAGAAGTGTTGTTTCGTGTAACTTTTGAGCAGAAGTGAATGTCTGAAGTTCTCAGCCCAAAGGGAACCACATGGGTAAATTTCTAAAACAAAAAATTTTCAGAACGAAAGTTCAAAATATTTCTAATTGGTCAAAGCACAATAAATAAAAACTCAAATTTGTCTATTATTATGCTGATAATCAGTTGAAAAGGTCATGGTTACACCAGAAAACTTCACTACGTGGTCTCTTTCAGCAATTTCACTTCTACTATCGTTAAGAATATAATATGAGGTAGAGTCCAATATCCTGTTACAACATAAATAAAACCCTAGCAAAGGTGCTTGTCAAGACTGATTTAAATAAGGTGTTCTTGTAATTACTGGATTTCCATCAAAAGAAATCATATAGCACTATCAACTATTACTCTTTCCAACCAAAATCCTGAGACAAAAAAACCACCACCCTACAACCAATTAACGGGGACTAATCTAATGGAGAAATAGTAAAAAGAGAAGAATTTAAGCAAAGGGTGTGAGTGTGGAATGAATTTCAGAAGAATCCTGATCATATACCGTAGGCAAAGTATAAAAAAAGGGCCTCCTGGCAATGTCTTATTTGGGAGCTGGAACAGACTCAACATTCATTAAAGTCCGAAGCACTGCAAAGCTAATCCAGGGCCAGATGCTTTAGCGAAGTCCATTTACAAGGAACAAATAGAAGATCTCTGACAGAAATTCTATAGACTTAATTTTTTAGAATGAAAGAGAGGAAGATGAAAATGATCCTTAGAGCAGGCTCATCTGCATGCTCTGCTACGCCAACTCTACAACAACAGGCTCTGCGTGATCAAATGTGATGTGGACTTGGACCCGATTTATGTATTCCATCAATTCAACAAATATTTAGTCCTCTCTACCCTGTACCAGGCGTCGGCTAGAGCGCAGAAAACAAAGATGATTAATACTCGGTGGTTAACAAATAGTGATATTTATAGATCAGAGATAAAAACTAACGATTAAGCTACTGGAGGCCTTTCATCCTTTGTTGAAGGAGATGTGGGTGTGCATAAATAAGTAAGCAAACACATATACACTCTCTTGAATATGTAAAAAGCTTAATCCAAATGTCTAACAGCCATCCATATTTCAGGGAATAAAACTGTCCAGGCAAAGGTGAAATCTTTGCTGCATGATTATAAATTTTACTTATACACAGTGAAAATGTATATGTTTAGTGTTAGCAAGAGAAGGTAAACATAAGAATGCAAATAAGTTTCTGAGAAAGAGAAGTCAAAGAATTTGAACTTTATTTAGAAAATGGGAAAGATACCTGAGCTCAAATAATAAAATCCAGACCAATTTAGGAAAAATAAGTCAGCATGATATTTTCCAGAAAACCCTAGTCTCAAACTAAAGGGCTCTGGGGCAGTTTCCAAGCATAAATATAAAGGTCTATTTTATAAAAGGCCAAATAAATGCACGCCTTTAAAGATGGCTGAATAAATTCCATTAGAATAATATAGGCCATTTATATGTTACATAGCAATTATGCTTAAAATTTACATATATGCTAAACGTGTACAATAAGCCTAATTAAAATTTCATTTGGAGAAACATATACCTGGTACAGCACACACAGAAACATTTCTATGTAAGATATTCCAGAGATAGCACCATTGCTTTGTCACATTTTAATGTTATTTAATATATGTATACCATAAATTTATGAATAAAACAATTTTGCGTTCACAGGTATTCACAATTTAAAATAGTAAAATATAATAAAACTATCTTTGCTGACGCACATTAAGGAGTAGGCCTGTGGTTACTAAGAATACCCTCCCTCTTGGGGCTTCCCTGGTGGCGCAGCGGTTGAGAGTCCGCCTGCCAATGCAGGGGACACGGGTTTGTGCCCCAGTCCGGGAAGATCCCACATGCCGCGGAGCGGCTGGGCCCGTGAGCCATGGCCGCTGAGCCTGCGCTTCTGGAGCCTGTGCATACCCTCCTCTTGCAATAAGAGAGGCCAACACATTTATTACATCTTCTTCCTCTCTATCAGTATAAAACTGTTTTTTATGTAAGAAGTAAAAAGATAAGAAATACATTTAACACGAATGAGTACACAAAGAACTGTTTACCTAACTAGTCTGCAAGTCCACTGCTGAATCAAAAGTATCATCATGTGGCCATGAAAGTAAGATATTTATATATTAACTACTTCTGTGATTCTCCAATGACAGCTCTGCTGTTAAAACTGTGTGTGGCTCAAGTTTTATACAACCTGAGAATCATCTGCACTACATTAAAATGGACTAAACACTCCAAACAGAAGGTAGAGCCTGCCAGACTGGATAAAAAGCAAGAAACAACTGAAAAGCTTAAAGCACACAAGAGAGGTACTTTAAATAAAAGTAAAAATCAGGATTCAAAGTAAGAAGCTGGAAGAAGATATACCACATGCAGACAACAGGCATAAGAAAGCCAGAGTAGCTGTACTAATTTTAGACAACACTGAGTTCATGACAAAAGAGTACTACTAGACACAAAAAGGGTTACACCAAAAATGTTAAAGGGTCACTACAGGGAGAAAGATAAAGACACAATTTCCATACATATGAAGCAAAAACTAACAGAATTAAAAGGAGAAATAACCAAATTCACAAGACTTTAACACACCTTTCTGAGTAACTGACAGTACAACTAGATAGGACAGAGAAGATCTGAATGATAATATAAACCACCTCAAAGAAACTGACAATAATAAAACAGTACACCTAACAACTGCAGAACATAAGTTCATTACAAGTGTACATGGAACATTCACCAAGGTAAATCACATGGTGAGCCAAGAAACAAGTCTCAGATTTCAAAAGAATGAAATCTTACTGGGTACTCTGACCACAGCAGAACGAAATTAGAAATCAATAACATTCCAAAAGTGGGGGGGAAGGAGGTGGGGGGGGAGAGAGAGGATGGGGAGAGAGGGAGGGCAGGGAGAGAGGGGTGGCAGGGAGAGAGGGGTGGCGGGGAGAGAGAAATTCCAAGTCCCTGGTGATTAAACAATTTAATTCCAAACAATCCATGGGTAAAAGAAGAAATCACACATAAAATTTTTAACAAAATGGTAACAGAATGTTCCATTCTAATTACAAATTAGAATTTGTGATAAAATCAGTTATCTAAGATCCCATTTTAGGAAGCTAGGGGGAAAAGTAATCAAATCAACCCAAAATAAGTAGAAAAGAAATAATTAAAATAAGATTGGGAGATCAGACAGAGAAAAATCAATGAAACCAAATGCTACCTATCTGAAAAGATCAATAATATTGATAACCTTATATTTTAGCATGATTAAGAGGAAACAAATTAGCAATATTAAGAATTCAAAGTCAAAATTACAGATTCCTATAGACATTAAAAAGATACTACAGGGCTTCCCTGGTGGTGCAGTGGTTGAGAGTCCGCCTGCCGATGCAGGGGACACGGGTTCGTGCCCCAGTCCGGGAAGATCCCACATGCCGCGGAGCGGCTGGGCCCGTGAGCCATGGCCGCTGAGCCTGCGCGTCCGGAGCCTGTGCTCCGCAACGGGAGAGGCCACAGCAGTGAGAGGTCCATGTACCGCAAAAAAAAAAAAAAAAAAAAAAAAGATACTACAGAAATAATTCGTTATTTTTACCAACAAATTTGATATCCCAGATGAAATAAAACATTTAGAGATCAACAGATTACTAGTGACACATAACAAAATATAAAATCTGAATAGGTCTATGTCTATCTGTACTTTTGTAACAGAGAAGAACAAACCTGACTCCATATCAGACCTATACCTTTAGCTCTTAACACTTGGGCTCTGTTACCTGTGCTGAGTCATGCTGGCACTCCCCTCCCTTTTGGTATAAAAGAAGCCTGAATTCTAACTCAGGTGAGGCGGTTCTCTGGGACACAGTCCGCATCTTCTTGGTCTGCCAGCTTCCGGAATAAAGTCACTATTCCTCTCTCGATTTATTGGCCTGTTGTGTGGTGAGCAGTACGAACCTGGTTTCAGTAACACTCGTTAAGTTTCCATTAAAAAAAATTTAGTCCCAGACGGCTTCACTGTCAGTTCTATCAAACATTTAACAAAGAAAAAAGATCAATCCTTTATAAGAGAAAAACAGAGTAGGAGGAAATATTTCCCAACTAATTTCTGAAGTCAGTATTACTCTGATATCAAAACCAGAAAAAGAAATTACAAAGAAAGAAGACTACAGCTCACTATCCCTCATGAACACAAATGTAAAAGTTTTTAACAAAATAATAGCAAACTGAATCCAATAGTACAGAATGCCCAAGCAGGATTTAATCTAGGAATGCACAGTTGGTTTAACATCTGAAATGAATAAATATAATTCACCATACTAACAAATAAAGTATATAACAACCATATGATCATTTCATTAGATACAGAAGAAAAAAAAACAGCATCTGACAAAATTCAATGGCCATTCATGGTAAAAACCTCAACAAACTTAGAAATAAAAGGGAACATTCTCGGCTTGATTAAACAACAACAAAAATCCTACATTGTACTTAACACTAAACAACTGAATGCTTTTTCCTTAAAATGAGAAAGAAAGCAAAGATGTCCATTCTCATCATTTCTATTCAGTACTGTACTGGAGGTTCAAGCAAGTGCAAGAAAGCACAGAAGAGTAATAAAACACATAAATCAGAAAGAGGTAAAGCTATCTTTATTTGCAGATGACATGACCGTGCACACAGAAAATCCTAAGGAACCAACCAGAAAGCTACTAGTGTTGACCGTGTATTCTTTGTATAAAATAATACAAGGTAAAGTCATAAAAACTGATTGTACGTCTATCCTAACAATGAACATGCAGACAATGAAATTTAAAAATACTATTTTATTAACAATAGAATCTTCAAACAATAATTACTTAAGGGATAAATTTGACAAAATATGTACAAAACTTGTACAGTGAAAACTGCAAAGTCTTACTCAAAAAAATTAAAGAAACCTTTTTTAAAAAGGGAGAGACACTATATCATGTTCATGGATTCGACGATTCAAATTGTTAAGATGTCAAGTCTTCCTAAATAGATCCACAGATTCAATGCAATCTCAACCAAAATTCCATCAAAGCCTTTTTTAAAATAGAAACTGACAAGCTGATTTTGAAATTTATATGGAAATGCAAATGACCTAAAAGAGCCAAAGCAACCTTGAAAACAAGTACAAAATAGAAAGACTTATACCACCTGAGTTCCTATAAAGCTATAGTATTCAAAATACTGAAGTACTGGTAAAAAAAAAAATAGATATAATATTAGATCAGTTAAACATAATAGAATAGTAAAAAAAAAAAACCCAAACATATACAATCAGTGCTTGTTCAATAAAGGCATCAAGGCAATTCAATGAGAAAAGACTATTTTCAACAAATGCGGCTCCAACAACTGGCATCTGTGTAGGAAAGAATGAACTTTCACCTCTACCTTGCATCACATGCAAAATTAATTTGAAATGAACAACAGGCAGGTCTAAATGTAAGAACTAAAACTTCAAGAAGAAAGCATAGAAACAATCTTTGTAATCATGGGATGATCAAAGAAACCTTCATAAAAGGAAAAAGATACATCAGACTTCAGCAAAATTAAGTTATTTTACTCTTAGAAACACACCATTATAAACAACAAAAAAAGTCATAGTATGGGAGAAAATATTTACAATACATGTATCAAGGCACTTGTATGTGCAATATAAATTCTTACAAATAAATCATACTAAAGGCCAAATAATTCAATCTTTTAAATTAGGCAAAAGTTACTTCACAAAAGAAGATATACAAATGGGCTTTAAGACATGAAAAGATGCTCAACATTACCAACAGTCAGGAAATTTAAATGAAAACCTCAATGACATATCACTCCACATCCATTAGAATGGCTGAAAATTTTAAAGACTGAAAACATCAAGTCTCATGGAGGATGTTGAAGAACTGAAATTCTAACACACTACTGATGGGAATGTAAAATGCTGCAGCCACTGTGGAAACCTGTTTGACAGTTTCTTAAAAAGCTACCTGCATATATACATTCCTGCAACTTCACTGCTAGGTATTTACTCAAGAGAAATGAAAGTATATGTTCTAAAGAAAGGCTTGCATAACAAGGTTCATAATGGCCAAAAGCTTGGGAAAAAAAAAAATGTCCATCACCAGGTGAATGGATAAAATGTTATGAATATCCATACACTGGAATACTGCTCAGCAATAAAAAGGAATGCGCTATTGATAATGCAACAATATAAATCTACTGTAATATTACTAGGCTGAAAGAATCCAGACCCCAAGTATTACATACAAAATTATTCTATTCATGCAGCATTCTAGAAAATGCAACTAATCTATAATGAGAGAAAACATATCAGTGGTTATCTGAGACTGGAAGCAGCAAAGGATTATAAAAGGGCATGAGGCAACTTTTGCAGATGCTGGAAATGATTTCTATCTTGAACACTGTAGTAGTTTCATTGGCACACACATCTACAAAAGCTCATCAAATTGTATACTTTAAACCAGAGCAATTTATTATACAGAAATTACACCCCAATAAGTTTTTTTAAATACACACTAAAACTCTCATTTGCGAATAATGAAGAAAAAAGTCAAAACAAGTAATCCTGAAGACCTTATATTTTAAAACAGGTACATATAGTTGTCAAAAAGAACTAACAGTTTAAAAATGTTTTATTAGTGACTACAGTTTTAAACATTAAACTATTTACTTAAATGCATTTTAATTCGAATAGTCCTACTGGGATATTAAACATACTCTAATGTAGCCGTACTGCAGATTCCGTATACTTTAAATTTCTACACTGTACCGGGAAATAGAATAAACCTGTGTCTATTTCCTAAGCTGATAAATGCCTAACCTTGTTTTGACTCTATGCTACACTCTAAGAAGCAACAAGTACTTCTCACGTGACAATGCATTTATCTTTTTATTACTTAACGTAATTCAAAACCCCCTTACTCCAAGGAAGTCAAAATAAACATTAACTTCTCTCAAGATTTTTCCAATCACTCCACTTCTCATTAAAGAAAGTGCCTACAGTTTCTGTGAGCCAGTACAACAATGAAGTTTAAAAATTAAAACAGCCACTAGAAGTTTCTTTTCATCACAAAATGAGCACACAACGCAACCTTTTGATGGCTAAATGCACTTGTACTGCATAGCCCGACACCTGAGCCATCTTGGGCTCACCTAGGCAGGAAGATTTTCAAGTGATGAGAAGGTACCTTCTCAGAAACAAAAACCCATAAAGCCAAAACCCTCTGGCAATGCTGAAGAAAACTTCAGAAGGAACTTGCTACAAAGGATCACAGGCAAAAATAACCCGAATTATTTCTGTACAGAAGTATGTTGTACAGAATCCTTAGAGGGGCTGGGATAAGAATAAATTAGATAAATTCAGGAAAGTGCCAAAAACAGACATTTAACTAAATATGGCAACATCTTTGTTATTCAAAATTCAACTGATCAGCAGAGTCATGAAAGGAGAATTTTGTTCATAAAGCTTTTATACAAAAACCCAACAAAACAAACTCATATCAAAGAGTTACTTTAAATATACACACATTTTTTGGGGTATTCTGAATTCACAGACATACATCTGCCACAGCCACTGTTTGCAGTATCATCAATCTCTGGGTCTCAGTTTTCTCATCTGTAAAAATAATCTCCAAGGCCCCTCCTGGCTCTATCACTATATGTTCAGAATAAGGATTCCTTATAACAACAAAAATTCAAAGCATCAAATAGGTGAGAAAGTAAATGGGAATGTGAAAAATCATTCACTTATTTAGAACATGGCAGCAAGATGAATCAACCTCCAACACATGAGACGATTATAACGTTATGTGATACCCAAGAAACACAACTAGACCAGGAATAAAAATCAACTATGTTGTTCAGATACCTACATGTTTCCCCGAAAGCAAGAAAGATCCCTAAATTGGGATCTGTTATCAATGTTTTGCATTGCTGGCATCCAAACAAGTCATGTGGTCTTTCTACGCCTCAGATTCTTATCTATTTAGAGATGGGAACAGATGATTTTGAAAGTCCCTTCCAACTACAGTGACCTCTCAAGAAAAAGACAAACAAAAAGGGCACTCACATTATACTTAGTGAATCGTCAGAAGAGTTGCTCGGCCTCATGCTCAACACCTATGTAAGTATACATAACCCTGCAGACTATTAACAGATCAGAAATCCATAAAAATTCATTATTACTTCAGATCTGATGATTTCACATTAGTAAACACCCAGAAGAGGAATTATTTCAAGGAACTTTAAGATACATTAATTTTCCTGTACAGCCCTGTAGGATATACTCCAAGGTCAGTAAGGAGTCCCCCCCCCCCCAAAAAAATGTGACCAGGTTTCAGGAATCCTACTGTTTGTAGCCGTTCGAGTTTTGTTATTCGGAGCTGCTATGGAGTCACAGGATTAAAGCAGATGAGCGCCCGTGCAGGACGTCACGCAACCAACTCAGCACCATTACGCTCGTGTGCTATGTTTTACTTTAGATTTTTTTAAGGATTGTTTTTTTTTTAAACTTAATTTTGTTTTATAATCATGTGAAATACTTACATGGTTCCAAAGCCAAATCTATAAAAACCAAATATGTTCAAAGAAGTCAAGCTTTCTATTCCTCCAGCCTTTCCGAATACGTTGAGGGGAAAAGCGTGACCTCTGGGTTCACATCTTGAGTGTATGACCTTGGATCGTGACTTAACTGCTCTCAAGTTCTTTCCTGTGTCCACATGGTGGTAATAATGGAGCCTCCTTCAGAGCAGTGCTGGGAGGATTCAGTAAGACCACTCTGCCTAGTCCTCGGCTTTGGTGAGGTCTCAGTGAAGATTAACCACTAGCATGAGGCTCTCAGCAGAGGCTCGCCACAATCCTGAAGCACAGACGCAGATCAGGAGGTGAAATCTGGAGGTGCCGGATCGCTGGCCAAGGTCATGGAGCCCTACCACCAGGACCACGACTCCAATCTTTCAATCCCAGCAACAGACCACAGTACTTACTCCTCAGATGCCAGGCCCCTTCATGTTCCATGATCATCACATATTCCCTATGCCAGCACAGGAGAAAAACGAACTTTCTTCCCACCCAGGGCAACTTCAAAGGACTCACTGTGTTCAGTGCGTTGAGGGTGGTGTCATCCCGCGAGGCCGCAACGCAGCCATCTTCCGTGGAGCCTCCGTCACACATCCCTGCAAAGGCCGCCATGCTCCTGGGAAGACGGGAAGGGAAAACGGCAGTACAGACATTTCAACCCTGTTTCCAGATCACATCTTCAGCCCACACCAAATTCCACTACTACATGCATGAGTCCTCAGCCTTGCTTCTGCTCTTGTTTAAAAAAAAAAAAAATTGAAGTTCCTCTGCAGTTCACCCAGATATATTCTCCAGAAAATATCTAAAATTAAATCCGCTGAAACTTTACTTCATTCCTTTCATACTCTACATCAACTACTTCTAAGCAAATTGAAAGTGGAAAAGAGGTGAAAAGAACTCTTAGTAGTCACCCCTCCCCTGAAGCCTCCATCCCCACGGCAGCCTCCAAGCTGCACTGCTGACCACAGAACAGCCAGAGCTAATATCCCATCACCACCCTGTTTCAGCATTTCTGTTGCACGTTGTTGATACTACAGTGAGTGAGTCCCAGAAACCCCTGCAGACAAAGGAAGGCTCTGCCTGCACTAGGATGTGTCTGGGACAGACTTCAACTTCTCATTTTGCAGTCTCGGCATTTTTAGGTTAGCAAGTACTCATATAGGTAAGCCCCTAAAACATAAGTTTAGGTTAGGTACCAATGAACAGCCACAGAGTAAAGAAACCTGTAAAGGGATTTTAAGATAAGCTGAATGAGCCAATTACTCAGCTGTATTAAGAGGTGTTGATAATTGCATGCATGGCTTAAGATGTTTTCCTTCTGAAGACTTCTAAAATCTAATGTGGGGCAAACACCGAGGAGAAAAAAGTGATTTTACCATGGTAAGCTATGTTTCTCTGGTAACAAGGATCAGGTCTCTGATTACAGACAGTATAACAAAACATGAAGTCAGAATGCCCAATATATAAATAGAATTTCAGGGGAAAGGAGAACGTTTGTTGCCCACTAATCAATTCACAAAGCAGAACGGTGTGGATTCCTTTTACCTTGCTGCCCTCAAGTACATAAGGAGGTCACAGTCATTAACTCCAGGCATCCAGACCAGTTCCTCATGTTGGGTCACAGTGTCACCATCGGGAGAAGGGAATGGTTGCAAATCGGGAAGTTTGGCCTGTAAGACAGGGACGAACAAGTCACAATCAAGGCACACTTGAGAGCTGCCTGTGCAGGCAGGCCTTGGGGACAGATGCAGTAGCTTACTAAGCCTCTTTCTTTTGGCAGCACTGAAATAACAGGAAAATCATGAGTCACTGAAGCTGGCCTATCACACATTTCAGGATCATTTCACCACAGAAGATTTCACAATGGACTGCTCGATCTCTACTTAAGGAGAAGCAAACAGTGTCAAAATAAACCAGTGCCAGTATGGTCCTCAGAGGGAGAAAGAAATGGGCACGTGTGAATAAAAGAAATGATAAAACAAAAAAATGTTTCGGGAAATAAGAGCTGCTTGATAAAGAAGGTAGAGCCACACACATTTCCAATATGATAATATGTTTACAAAGAGATATATACAAATAGTGGAACCTCACCTAAGGACAGGTGCTAAAAAAGAACTGAAGTACCCTACTAAACTAACGCTGCTTTCCAGAGAGTCAGTATCGATGAGTCAGGGTGAACATCCAGAAGAGCCATCATGGTAACATTAAAAACACAGCTGAAGGGACTTCCCTGGTGGCGCAGTGGTTAACAATCTGCCTGCCAATGCAGGGGAAATGGGTTCGAGCCCTGGTCCGGGAAGATCCTACATGCCACAGAGCAACTAAGCCCATGTGCCACAACTACTGAGCCCACGTGCCCTAGAGCCCGTGCTCTGCAACATGAGAAGCCTGCACACCGCTATGAAGAGTAGTCCCCACCCGTGCAGTCCCCACAACTAGAGAAAGCCCGCGCACAACAATGAAGACCCAACACAGCCATAAATTATTAATTAATTAATTAATTAAAAAAACATAGCTGAACTAAAATGATGGTGATGGAAATTAGATGAGCAGTGCTTTCAGGAGGAGAGGACTTCTTGAGAAGGGCAGGAAGGAACTTTCTGGGATGACACATGTTCTGTGCCTTGCTATGAATTGTCACAGCAGACTGAACAGTATACACAGGATATCAACAGGTCACTGTACATAAGGTACACCTCAATTAACAATTTTTTTGAAAGATTTGAACAACAGTGCTCAACAACCAAGATTCTACGTCAATTCTGCTAGAGATTCAAACACCTCCAGCATTTTCTCATCCTCCACTGCTGGGGCAGAGCAAGTGTAAATGGGTGCTGTGACTACTCAGAGGCCTAAGAAAAGTCAACCATCTGCAAAACACACGTTTATTTTCTCAAATTACGAACAAGGTCACATTAGTCTAATAGTTTAAATTAAAAGCTCCAGTGTCCATAGAACCTAGGCAGAAACTGTAAATGAATGAAGCAGGCAGAGTGTGCAGCCAATGGAAATAAAACGAGGGCCTCATGTTCCACTTTAAATGTTCTACTGTCCACAGTAAACAGAACACTACATCCCAGTTCCGACTAGCCACATTTCAAGTGCTCAAAGCCACATGTGACAGCGGCTCCCGAACTGGGCATGCAGGCATTAGGTACCAAGAAGTGAAGGGAATCAGGGTGAAATGAAGAGAGAGCGTCCCCATCTGGGGAATGCTGCTGTGCAGGAATGAGAACCTCTGTACATCCTCCAATTTTTTTCCAAAGTCCAGAAATCTTGACTTCAATGTGAAAGCTCATGGTTTTAAATGTTGGCTATTCAAGTTTTAAATACAACTGTGTGGCAAAACACAGTATTAGTAGGCCACGCGGCTGGCAGGCTACGGGTTCGCAATTTCTGCTTCACAGGCTACCTCTGAGGCCTCTTGCTGTGTATCAAGTGCTGACCTCCCCCAAACAACGATGCTCTTCCCTAATTCAGTACTGACATGTTTAACATTTAAGTGGGGGTCACAATTAGGTCTGCTTCATAAACAGTGATGGCATGGGAATAAAATTAAAACACAATAGCTACTCATATCAAAAGGTCTTTGACATTTGTACTGAGCTGTTTCCCCTGCACCAAGTACAGTAGCTGGTGTAGTAGCAGCTCTCCAATAGTTGTTTGTTAAGTTAATTAAAAAATACTATTGCTGGGTCTTCCCTGGTGGTGCAGTGGGGTTAAGAATCCGCCTGCCAATGCAGGGGACAGGGGTTCGAGACCTGGTCAGGGAAGATCCCACATGCCGCGGAGCAACTAATCCCATGCACCACAACTTCTGAGTCTGCGCTCTAGAGCCCGCGAGCCACAACTACTGAGCCCATGCTCCACAACTACTGAAGCCTGCGCGCCTAGAGCCCATGCTCCACAACGAGAAGCCACCGCAATAGGAAGCCTGCGCACTGCAACGAAGAATAGCCCCCGCTCGCCGCAACTAGAGAAAGCCCGCGCGCAGCAACAAAAACCCAACACAGCCAACCAGCCTGCCAGCCAGCCAGCAATAAATAAATAAATCGTTTATTTATTTATTTATTTATTTAAAATACTATTGCTGTGGGGAAGGACCAATCCCCTAGAGAAAAAATGGACTAGAAATACAATTAGCTTACGGAAAAGGAAATGAGAATGGCTCTTACTCATAGGAAAAGATGGTCGACTTTGCTGACAAGAGACATGCCAATTAATGCCAGCGAGAGACCATTTCCGATCTATCAGATTGACATAAATGCCAAAGTGTGACAATACACAAGGCTGAATGTTTGCACTCATAAAAGTCGCTAGTACGAGAAAGCAAAATGGTACAATCTCTAGGGAGGGGAACTCTGTAATATCCTAAGAATTACATGTGCCCTCTAAGCCAGTCATCGCCCTTCTGGGGATAATATAATATCCCAAAGATAAGCTGACAAAATAATAATCTTTATGCATAAGCTATTCATCACATTATTACTTGTAACAGCAAATGACTGGAAACAGTGCAAACGCCCAACAATGGGGGCTGGAAGAATAAACTGCTCCACCTATGCAGTGGGGTCCCAGGAAGTGGCAGAAGAAAACGAGAAGGAGCTCTACCTATTGCTATGGAGGGAACACAGGAGATATTGTCAGAAGGTCAAAGAAAGGTGGTGAAGGTGTTTTTATTATGCTACCACTATCTAAGAACATGGGGCTGGGGGAATAAAAATAAGAATGTTAGATCAAAACCTTCAATTAAAAACACTAAACAATTATCCATCAGGGAGGGAGGGAACACGTGGAGGGGACAGGGCAAGAAGGTGAACTTTTTGAACATACTTCATTTGCATGTTTGATTTGGAGCCTTGTATTTCACATAATTATAAAAACAAAATTAAGTTTAAAGAACAACAATCCCTTAAAAACTCTAAAGCAAAATCAAATAAATCCAACCAGCTATGTTTTGTGTTTGTTCCTCTCTAGGAATCATTTCAGGTAACTTTAAAACATACTAATTTGCCTATATAGACTTAGTGGGATATATTCTAAGGCCAAAAAAAAAAAAATCTATAAAGCTGTTTCCAATAATCATATTGTTTGTAGCAGTGCAAGCACTGTTATTCTGAGCTGCTATATATGTATTATGGGATTGAAGCAAATGAATAATTATTTTGGTGTCATTTAAAAATTGGTTTTGAGACATGGGGAAAAGATACAGATACGGATGAAAGAAAATTTCATCTATAGAATTAAATACAAGGCCTGTTCTGAATTTGAATTAGAAGCATCAGAAAGAAACCACGATACGTTTTATCATTAAAAAAAGAAAAGGGGGGAAAAAGCATATTTCCTAATCTGTTCCCTGAAGAGGCCTGGAAACAGTAACTAACCCAGTAATAATGACTGGGCAGCAGCCACTCAAAAAATGTCACTTTCCTCTAAAACAATGAGGACTCATTAGAAAAGTTTAGTTCTAGACCTAGGGCAGGGAACGTACATAATGAGACATTAAAATCATGTCATACTACATATATACACTACCAAACGTAAGGTAGATAGCTAGTGGGAAGCAGCCGCATAGCACAGGGAGATCAGCTCGGTGCTTTGTGACTGCCTGGAGGGATGGGATAGGGAGGGTGGGAGGGAGGGAGACGCAAGAGGGAGGAGATATGGGAACATATGTATATGTATAACTGATTCACTTTGTTATAAAGCAGAAACTAACACACCACTGTAAAGCAATTATACTCCAGTAACAAAATAAACAAAACAAAACAAAAAAAATCATGTCATACTAGATAAAATACCAAAGACCACAGGGGTCGAGTTAAAAGGACACAGAAGACAGCAGGAAGAGGCGCCTACTAGCCCACGAATGGATAATTTAATCATCAGTAAGAGTAACAGCAATTGGTTAGCAGATAAGTAATTTTTTTTAAAGGGAGTTTTTTATTTTTTTCTTTAATAAATTTATTTATGTATTTATGGCTGCGTTGGGTCTTTGTTGCTGCGTGCAGGCTTTTCTCTAGTTGCGGCGAGTGGGGGCTACTCTTCATTGCGGTGTGCAGGCTTCTCATCGCTTCTCTTGTTGTGGAGCACGGGCTCTAGGCGCACGGGCTTCAGTAGTTGTGGCACGCAGGCTCAGTAGTTGTGGCTCGTGGGCTCTAGAGCACAGGCTCAGCAGTTGTGGTGCACTGGCTTACTTGCTCTGCGGCATGTGGGATCTTCCCAGACCAGGGTTCAAACCCGTGTCCCCTGCACTGGCAGGCAGATTCTTAACCACCATGCCACCAGGGAAGCCCAGATAAGTAATTTTAAATCCACTGATGACTACTGGAAGATGTTGGGGAACCAACCAGTAAAAAGAGGGAAAGAGTCAAGCATTTATCCTGCCTTTCCTATGTGTTTCAGGGAAACAAAAGTTGACAAGGGGACAGTTGGTCAGCTAATAAAAGAACGAATGACAGGATTAGAGTATCAGCATTTTAAAGGGTAGATCTAGGTAACAGGTCCAATTACACAGTGAATCTAAGTAACAAGCAATGGCTGCAAACCATCATTAAGAGGCACACATGTAGGGCTTCCCTGGTGGCGCAGTGGTTGAGAGTCCGCCTGCCGATGCAGGGGACACGGGTTCGTGCCCCGGTCCGGGAAGATCCCACATGCCGCAGAGCGGCTGGGCCCGTGAGCCATGGCCGGTGAGCCTGTGCGTCCGGAGCCTGTGCTCCGCAACAGGAGAGGCCACAACAGTGAGAGGCCCGCGTACAGCAAAAATAAAAAAAAAAAAAAAGAGAGAGACACACATGTGCCTGATAAGACTATATAGCACCACCCAGAAGTATTCTTGCCAGGGGCAGGGTACCGAACTAGAATGTGATTAAATCTCTAAATTTAATCCTGGGTTGGG
>NW_021703774.1:174625566-174740560 GCF_005190385.1 Monodon monoceros | reverse complement strand
GACGCCACAACAGTGAGAGGCCCGCGTACCGCAAAAAAAAAAAAAAGTTACAATGAAAGTAGGCAGTGACCAAATGTTCATCGAGAGATGAACAGACATATATACAATGAATAATTCAGCCTTAAAAGGAAATTAAATTCTGATACATGCTACAATATGGGAGCACCTTGAAGACATTATGGTAAGAAAATAAGCCATACACAAAAGGGCAAATACTGGGTCATTCCACTGAGTTGTCAAATTCATGGATACAGAAAGTAGAAGGGAGGCTGCCAGGGAATGAGGGGAGAGGATAATGAGTAGTGACTGTTTAATGGACACCGCGTTTCAGACTGGGAAGATGAAAAGGTTCTGCAGGTGGACGCTAGTGATGGTTGCACAACAATATGAATGCACTTAAGGGCTGAACTACTCACTTAAAAGTGGTCAGAATGGATCATTTTATATTACATACATACATATACATATATATATATATATATATATATACACTTTTTTTTTTTTTTTTTGGTGGTACGCGGGCCTCTCACTGCTCATTGCGGAGCACAGGTTCCGGACGCGCAGGCTCAGCGGCCATGGCTCACGGGCCCAGCCGCTCCGCGGCACGTGGGATCTTCCCAGACCGGGGCACGAACCCGTGTCCCCTGTATCAGCAGGCGGACTCTCAACCACTGCGCCACCAGGTTAGCCCCTATATTACATATATTTTACCACAATTTTTTAAATGTATGTGGTGATCTTAGAAAAATAAATCTCTGCATTTATATAAAATTCCAAACAGCATAACAGTTCTAAGCTGCTGCTCAACAGCATAAAGGGCCAGTTGAATAATAAGAAATAAAAACCTATTAAAGAAGCTACTAAAGTTTGCTTTACCTGATGGCTAGGACCAACACGAATTTCTCCCTGGGTACTGTTCAGCCTCCTGTCATGAAAAGAGCAGATCAGGTTAGCATAATATAGTTCTGACATGAACATGCACACGTTCTTCAAGGAAAACAACTCACTTGAAGTAAGTGAGGGATAACTCAGGAAGAATTAGCTTCCCCACCGTTCCTAATGCCGCCCTGTACATGTGCGCTCCCCTAACCCCACACGCATCTCTAAAACCGTTTCTTCTAGAAACCCCTCTACTGTAACTCCCTGTCTCGAGTACCTATACCATCGTTCTTTCACCCTGCAGAGAGACGAACATCCCTACAGTACAATCCCAATACATGATTCTTCTTTTCAAAATATTTCAGGGTGCCTACGATAAACCTTATTAAAATATAGACAAGATAGCTCATGATTCCTAGCACACACTGGGTCATGCATTCATTCATTTACCAGATATTTATTAAGTACCAACTGCAAGCCAGGAACTGCCCTAGGTGTTGGGGATAAAGCAATGAAAAAAAAAACAAACCAATATTCCTGCCTTACTGGGACTTTTATTCTAATTTGTGTAAAAAAAAAAAAAGAAAAAGAAACAAATAGGTCAGATGATGAAAAGGGTCAAGGAATTAAAGGGGTGGTAAATGATGAACTTTTACAGTTCTTTATACAGGATAGTCAGAAAAGGCCTTATTAATAAAGTGAAATTGAGCAGAGATGTAAAGCGTGTGGGGGCATGAGCCCAGCAGGTCTAGGAGGTGAAAGACCCATCTCATTTCTGTGTCATTCTTACTGCACTTGCTATGCTCACTCTCCCTCGCTCCAAATCCAAACCATCCAGGGTCCTTCTAAAAACCACCATTTCACTGAAACCTTTCTTGATTTCCTCCCCATGTCACCTCACACACCCCCAAAAGTGTGGAGTATCTTCTCCCTTTCACTCCTTCAGGAAACATTCATCAAACGTCTTTGCATCCTGGGCCTTGCACAGGGCATGCAGCGGGTACACAGTTGTGGACAAAGAAACGCAGACCTCGGCCTCCCAGAGCTCAGTGCCCAGAGCTCCCTGTTACCCTCGATGACCATCATGACCATCTGTTGACCCTCTTAGGAAAACGCTTTCCGTGCCCAGTGACAAGGCCTTACCGCGCTGTACAGTCACCTGTGAATTTTCACTAGCGCTGAAGAGTAGGCTTTTCCATGGTGAGAGCTGCTCTATGATTATCTGTCGACCTGGACCGAGCTGAAGAGCATAATAAGGCAGCCAAGACCAAAGAGGAAGCACAGACTCTTATTTTTCTCCCATGGATCTGATACCCCCACCATTAGCTTTGAAGCTGTTAAAATGAATTCTGGAAAACTATTATTTCCTTCAGGTCCAGCACTTTCTTCTTTTAATCCGACAATTTTTCTCGCGAAAAGTCTTATTTTGGCAAAGTGGGCAGCAGATATGACAAAGGAAGAGAGAAGACTAACAAAAAGAAAATGGTCTAAGCCTTAAGGAGCTTACAGTCCATCTACCTGGGAAGGTAGCAGCCATGTCCCAAACACCAGATCTGGTCCAATCGCTCCACTCATAAGCCCAATACATTTCAGGAGAAACAGAGTAAAAATGCTAAGGGAAGTGATCAAAATTAGGCGGGCTTCAAGAGGAGACAGTCCATGAAGAGGTTAAGTTCCAGAGAGACCCCTGAAGGACGTGAGGGGCCCAACAGCAGGCAAGAGAGGGCTTCCCAAGTGGGACCAGAACCCCACCAAGGCGGGAAACTGAAAAAGAGGGGCTGTGGTGGGAGAAAAGCTCCTGTGAGGAGCGACCTTTAACTCACAAGCCACCCTGGTCTCGTGCGTAGGGAAATGGGTGTTGAAAGGCAGAGCTGACATTCCCATGAGTTTATGCAGGGATTAGGAGAAGCTGTTTTAGGAGGTATGCAGAGGAGTCACACAGACCAGGAGGCTATTTTAATCTGAGCACTTCTTTAAAAAAAAAACAAGCAGTCAGTGTTCCCCACTATTTCCCTTCCAGCTCATGCCTTTCTGTTTCGTAACCAGCTATGAGCAAAACATAGCTGCCAAGCCTAGCTCTCTCCTTCATTTCTAAACACTCCCCAAATGCTTGCCTGCCTACAAGGAGGTCTGGCCAAAATGCATCATCTCAGAAAGCTTCAGCCACAGCCCGTCCAGCAACGTGTGCCCACAGCTCAACTTTCAGGTTCTTCTAGACGGTCTTCAAGCGGTTGGTTATGGAAGCATCTCCCCATCACTGCTACACACACTGCAAAGTCCTTGCTGATTCCAGGACAAACATTCCTGGTTCATTTTTATTTTAATTTTTTTTTATTTTTTGCATGCGTTTTTGTTTTTTTTTCTTTTAATATTTTAATAAACCAGTATTATCATATTTAGGTCAAAACTGTACCACAATAAACCCCCCAAACACCTTATTGAATAGAACTGCTTATATACCACTTATTTGTATAAAAACAGGATACTAGTAATTATTAATACCGCTAATAATGATACAAGTGAGACTAAAAAACGTGCTGGAGTATCTTAACAGCCAAAATTAGAAATCTGTTTCTCTCTTTTATGTCAATGAAGGGTACTTATTAATGAGTAGACTGAAAAGCACAAAATAAAACAAAGCACCTTTTAAAATTAAAAATCAATTTTACAACAAAAGTATTCATCATAGGCAATTTTTAAATATTAGGGTCTCCTAGCAAGAGGCACAACGAAGTTAGTTTTGAGCAGGATTAAGATGCAAGGTAAGCAGACAATGGCATTAGCCGACCATATCCAGGTACTCCCAAATATAGAATAAATGGCAGAAATATTTTTTAGATCTAAGAGAAAAGAGGTAGATAGCAATATACACCCTATTAGAGAAAATTGGATGCATCTGACAGAAAAACTGTCAGTGTATGAACTGAAGGTGAAAAGAAAAAGTAGCCTTCCTCCTGGGAAAGTGCCAGTATCCAGCTATATCTGGAATCCAAGGAACAATCTCAGCCCTCCCTTCTTCTGACAGCAGCCAAACTCTACATTCAAGGGTCCCCACCTGCCGCTTCCCAGCCCGAGTGCCCCTTCTGTGGTTCCCACCTCATGTTAGCGGGTGGCACTCTGCTATGACTAATTTGGACATCTACCTCCACCCACTCTGGGACTGGAGAGTACAGAAAGAGAGATTTAATTCACTTTTTATATCCCCCAGAATCTAATACAGTACCTGTCTGACATTATTACTCATTCAGGACAAATTGAAAATTCCGTGGTTACATGAGTATTTCTAGACTGCTAGGATGCAAAACTTGATAAAAATCACCAAGAATTATTCTTTAAATGCAGTATCAACAGCTTATAGGAAACACTCTTAGTGATGATATGCTGACTACTACATTTTTCCTTTTACTTAACACAGCAAATCTCAAACTTTTTGGTCTAACACCTTTACACTCTATTGAGTATCTCAAGGAAACTGTATTTTTGAGAGATTTCAAAATGTTTACTTATTTATTTATTTTAAAATAACAATAGGCTTAAATAACAATATTTAACAATTAAATATACTCTTACGAAAAATAATTGTATTTCCACAAAAAACAGTGAAAACAGAGGCAACGTTTTACATTTTTGCAAATCTCCTTAGGATCAGACTCTGTAGAAGACAGCTGGATTCTCACATCTGCTTCTCTACACTCAATATGTTACAGTACATTCTTTTGGTTACAGTATATGAAAAAAAAATCGAACCTCACACAGATATATAACTGGGAAAGGAAAGATTATGTGAATAGTCTTTTTGATAACTATGGATATGCTTTTTGATACTACACCAAAACCCAACATGTGATTGTTTCTTAAAGGTCTTTTGCACAATGTTAACCTAAAATCTTATCAATGATCTTTTGGACTCTTGTACATTAAAATCTGTTGGTCTGTCTTGGCCTTTGAATGGATCTTCCACCCATGATTTTGTCATGCATTGGTTAGATGGAAAATATTCACTCACTAAGTTTTGCAGATCTTCCAAGTATTAACACAGTTAACTATACAATTAAAAAAAGTAATCACATTCATTAATATCACCACACATCTCACAACAAGAGCCTGTGTACGTACAGAAGCTGTCAAACTCAGAGTGGTGGGTACAAGTTTTTCAAAATTCTAATTATTTACTTGAAAGCTCCAATCTTGCATTGGCAAAATACCATCAGCTGGTTTGCCTCGAAATGGCAGGCTCACTGCGTTCGTTCATTTTCAAGGAAATGTCCACCGATTACCCAAGTGAGTGAACACGGTTTACCAGTTATCCTCCCAAATAAAAACGGTGTTGCATGAAAGAAGCAGCTAGTCAAGCTTCTAACTCCAACAAACAATGCGTGCCCTTTGGTGTGCACCAGCAGTCTTTCACGGTGCTTCCCGTTTCATCATAACGAATACTGCAAAGACAGGAACTCAGGGGTCGGGATCTGATGAAATTAATAATGGGGCCCACAAACCAGCTGTGAGAAGCACTGACTATTATACATTATGAACTTCATAAAATACTGGAGGCTAACTAACTAGGAAGATTGACTTGTTTCCTGTTTTGTAATACTTGCTCCCCTGTTCGTTTACATACACTTCTTCCTCACTCCAGCCCATCAATGTGAAATATTATATTTGTGTTGAAGAAACGAGACATTTACGCATGTAACCTGCTTAAGAACTACGACGCTGTTACACAGAGAAGTTCACAAGAAGAGAATGGACGCTGACTGCATCCATATTAATGGAAAATAAAGTAAAGTCTGGAGCCACTTTCTGAAGTCATGGAGACTGGGATTAACTTGGGGGTCACGGTCCAATAAACAGTCACTGGAATAAATTCTAAAAAATATACTGGAGGCTCAAATTCAAAAGGTCCCTAATCTAGAAAACGCCAGGTTAATCCTTCAATTAGTAACAATAGCTAACATGTTAAGTACTTTCTATCTGTTCTGGGTGCTCTTACAGTATTATCTCATTTCTATGTATTAATTCATATTTTCATATTAATCAGAGGACTAGTAGTGTTATTCACAGAAATTCACATCTTATTCTATCTTGTGTTTAAAACATAGTTACTAAGAAGGTTTCTGCTTGATGTGTAGCATTGCCTAATTAACACAGCAGGTCTGGGCAAAACCAGGGTAGCCCTCAATTAAAGAAGGAAAATCAAGACCAAGGACAGTGTAAATCCCAGCAAGGTCAGATAAAGGATACTACACATGCAATAAGAAACCAAAGATGCAAGTCATATCCCAGGATAATGCAAGACACATCTATGCACACCTTTGTCCTTGCCTCAGGGTTTTTACCTATATTACCTTAAATTTAGGTATCACATACTTGTATGACAAACAGAAGCAAAATAATACTAGTTATCACTTATGAAGCGCTCTCTATACATTATTTCATTCTTCCATGACAACTCTATGAGGCAACGGCTCCACTTAACAGATAATAATAACAGGAGTAACTGCAACATCAATAAAGAAGCTAACATGTACGCTGAACATTAACTATGTAGCAGGCATTTCGAGCGAAGCAAACTCCATACACTGTCTTACCTAACCTTAAGGATGACCCTGGAAAGTAGGTGCTATTATTACCTGTACAGATAAGGAACCTGAAGCTAAGAGAGTTTATGAAATTACCCAAGATTACACAGCTAACAGGTTGGAAAAAGCAGGATTCAAACTCAAGTTTAGTTAACTCCAAAGTCAGAGCTCCCAGCCACACTCCATATGGCAGAGTGATTTTACTGAACCAAAATTACACAACTAATTATAAACAGGACCACTATGAGAAGCCATATCCTTTTCCTTAATTCACTTCTTTGTTCGTTTCAAGCATCAAAAGTAAGACAAAATAATCAAAAAGTGTTTTTTTTAAAGTTTGAAAATCATGTTAAAAGAGAAAACCCATCAAAGTTAAAGGTCAACTTATATAACATTGTCAAAATGGCAAAATTATAAAGATGGTTGCCAGGTATTAGGAATGGTGGGGGGAGAGGGGAGGGAGTAGAATCTTTGTGATGATGGAATAGATCTGCAAAGCTACACATGCAATAAAATGTCACAGAGCTATTCACACACTATGCTAGCGTCCCCCAAGTCTGGATTCTGATGTTACACTGGAGTTCTATACCATACCTCCTAGGAGTAGGTGAGTGAGTGAAAGGTACATGGGAGCACTCTGTAGGATCTTGCAACTTCCTATGAATCTAAAAAATTACAAGTTGTTTAAAGTCAAAAGAAGAGGTTAACTGAGTGATGTATTACAGATAGACTAGGGATAAGAAAGAAAACCAGACATGAGAAAAGTTGAATAAATAACAGATTCCCTCAAAGTACACTGTAGACAGGTGAATAGGTAGCTGAAGAAAGAATGCCACAGTTAGTAAGCTACGAGATTCAATGAATTAACTCAAGTCACACATTCCTTTTTTTCTCTGTATTTACTAGGGATCTCTGGAGTGGGATCATCCTTTTTGAGACATCCTTAGCTGTGATGCATACTACCAAAAAACAAACAAAAAAAAACTCACCATCCTCACAACCAAGAAGGAAGAATTTCTCTGTGCCCCTAACGTAAATAATATACATATTTCGAAACAGCTGAGTTGAATCCCCATTATTCTACAAATCTTTGCTTTGGAATATGAAAAAATAGTCCCAGAAGCCAAATTACAACAATGATGGTAAGCCACTGTGTTTATTCCTTGAGTTAAAAAAAAAATAGAAAGAAATTCACTGTATATGAAATCTAATACAAAAGAAACCAATGTAACAAAGCAGTATCCATGGCAACTACAACTTAATATTTCAGTCCCCTTCAGCTGCAGTGGATTAAATAAAATGACAAGATGTTCCCTTTGAAAAGTAACCCGTTACCATGGAAACGTTTTAGTCTAAGAAGTAAACAGGGAATGGACAGAAAGGAGCAGGGAGCCTGCAAGTGAATATCAGAAAGGGAGCAGCATCTATGCAAAGAAGATGAGGCGGCAGCTGGCCAGACGAGGAAGCTTCTGGAGAAGAGCGAGTCGGCTGGAGACAGGGGCCGCCCGGCAGAACCACTCCTTCCCCCCAAGAGAGGGGGCGGTGTGAGGAAGGCACGGGTCTGTGAATGTTCACTTAAGACCCCCAAGTATCTTTATGTGATCACGGTGACTGCTTACGACAAGAACCTGCATCTACAGGGAAAGAAGAGGGACAAGGACATGCGGTCCTGGGGAGAAGACACAAAGGGGTAGAACAGAGGTCTTGTACAGGCAGCCGGCGTGGCTACTTCCCATCACAATCCACACCCAGAACGTAATGGCAGGGTGGCCTCTGGCCCATTCCCCAAAGGCTGGGACCAGTAACTCTCGAGTCAGACCCTGCTCCTGTGGCTGCTGCCATGGGTGAATGAAATCACATGCAATCTCCCTTTACCTGTCCTTCAGATGGCAAGGCTCGATGGCAGATCGTTCTTATCTTTTCCATAGGGTGGCAAGTTAAGCAGGAAGACGGACAGAGATCAACAGAAAGAAGATTCTAGAAACTCTGTTTACTAGCTCATTCAGAAGTGACCACAGAAATAACAGACTGGGGGTCCAGAATGAAATACACCAAATTTTAGGAAAATCAAAAGGCAATATACCAGAATCACTTCTTTTTACAAGGGTGGTGGGCAGGAGTGAAAGTCAGACTGATAACAAGGAAACCCAGAATGGCAGGCTGGGTTTCTCAGATTTCTCCAGCATGGACAGGTATTTCTAAAACAGTCTTTTCAGTAAGTCTGAAATTTCCTTGAAGTCTGACATAGCTTCTTAAAAATCCAAGTAAATTTTGTATTCTACTCCATAACATATTCCCATTCATTTTAAGGTAGAAAAAAATTTCCCTAAATCTGAGTAAAATCACTGTGCTCTGCCTATCCTCAGGATGCCCCATGATTTGGGCACCCCGCCGCGGCCGGGAGCGAGAACTTGATATACACACCTGAGTCTAGATGCTCAGTTGCCTGGGGGAGAGCACAGACTTCAGAGTCAAAGGAACCTGGATTAAAATGTCAGTACCAAGGTTCTGTCAGCTCTAAGTGTGATCTTGAGAACTCAATTCAACCTCTCTGAGCCCATCTATGAAATCAAGTTCATAATGGCTACTTTGCAAGACAGCTATAAAAATAAAAGATGATCTATGGAAAGCAAGGCACAGTGCCTGTCACACAGTAGTCATCACTATTAATAGCTCCAAGCACTGCCAGGAGCGAGAACAGGAAGTAATTCCTCTGTTATGAGTTCCCAAAACACCACCTACCTCTCCTTCAGCCTCTTGTCACAGGCACGATTTTATATTTAATTTGTGTAATTATTTCTGTCCATGGCTATCCTGACCAAAAGCACCCTGTGGGCAGGAACCAAGTCTGATATTAGCTCACCACTACTTCCCAGAGCCCCCTGGCACTCACTAAAGATATTTTAAATGAATAAATGACTCCAATATTTTAACTCATCTACCATCTTGCCATAAATAACAACTAAGTGCTTTATTGAAAAGTCAAGTCACCTGTGACAGAAGGCTACCCGCCCCCACCCCCCACCCCCGCAAAGCAAATTCATCTGAAACAAGCTTGATAAACTGCCCAGAAGGAACAAAACTCAGGATTCATTCAAAGTAAAAGAAAAAGATAATCAGTCAACATGTGGAAGAGTTAACGTTCCAAATTCATACACAAATGCAAAGGTCAGGACAGGAATTCATTAAATTCCAGAATCATAATATTCTAAATTTTCTCTGACGGAAGGTTCCTTAGAGGCCATCTGATCCCAGCCTTCTAGCTTAATAGAAGAAACGAAGGCCGAGGAGATAAAGGTGCTCTTTCAAGGGGTCACAGTGAGTTAATTATAAAGGATGTCAAGCCTCTCTCCTTTCAGTAGAGTCCCCCTAAATATAATGCAGAGTCCAGAACCAAGAATTTAGGCACTAGCTAAGGAATAAGAAAAATTTCCAGGCTGACACTAGGAGTCAGTAAATATGGCCTCTATAAAATAATATGCAGCATCAGAAAATAACTGGTAAAAAATTTTTTTCAGTAATACATGGGAAAGGATCTAGTTTCAAAGCACTACGATGACCTCATTCCACTGCCTGAAGTTCTTCTTTGCCTGATCTCCCCCACCCCCATTATATAGTAACATGCAGCACATCTGCCCAGGGCACACAACTCCATCCCACCTCAGGCTCCTCATGGGTTTTACTGTCATCACCTGCTGCAAAGAAGAAAACAGTTGTAAGGACCATACCCAACACACACACACGCACACACGCACACACACACGCACACGCGCGCACACACACACACACACACGCACACACGACAGTTTAGGAAACAAATTTATTTTTAAAATCCCACCTCAGTTTATAAAGCAGCAGTATTCACAGGTTAAGCCAATTTCCCGACCAAAAATGTCGCTGGCTTTCCATACATGGATATCAAACTTCATAATACACAGGAATGGAGTGTCCCCAGAAAAACAGGGGCTTTGGACCAAGCAAGTATGTCTATGATGCACATCTAAACGTCTCTTTGTTCCCACTGGGAAGTCTCTGGGAAATGCTTTTTTTAAAAAAAGGACCATCACAACAGGATAGAAAGCCCAGAGATAAACCCACCTATGGGTTTATTAGCACCTACAGGACCATTAGCACCTATGGTCAACTAATCTAGGACAAAGGAGGCAAGGATATACAACGGAGAAAAGACAGTCTCTTCAATAAGTGGTGCTGGGAAAGCTGGACAGCTACATGTAAAAGAATGAAATTAGAACACTCCCTAACACCATACACAAAAATAAACTCAAAGTAGATTAGAGACCTAAATGTAAGACCCGACACTATAAAACTCTTAGAGGAAAACATAGGAAGAACACTCTATGACAAAAATGCAAGATCTTTTTTGACCCACCTCCTAGAGTAATGGAAATGAAAACAAAAGTAAACAAATGGGACCTAATGAAACTTAAAGGCTTTTGCACAGCAAAGGAGACTATAAACAAGACAAAAAGACAACCCTCAGAATGGGAGAAAATATTTGCAAACGAATCAACAGACAAAGGATTAATCTCCAAAATATACAAGCAGCTCTTGCAGCTCAATATCAAAAAAACAAACAAACCCAATCCAAAAATGGGCAGAAGACCTAAACAGACATTTCTCCAAAGAAGACATACAGATTGCCAACAAACCCATGAAAGGATGCTCAACATCACTAATCATTAGAGAAATGCAAATCAAAACTACAATGCGGTATCACCTCACACCGGTCATAATGGCCAGCATCAAAAAGTCTACAAACAATAAATGCTGGAGAGGGTGTGGAGAAAAGGGAACCCTCTTGCACTGTTGGTGGGAATGTGAATTGATACAGCCACTATGGAGAAGAGTATGGAGGTTCCTTAAAAAACTAAAAATAGAATTACCATATGACCCAGCAATCCCACTACTGGGCATATACCCAGAGAAAACCATAATTCAAAAAAGAACATGCACCCCAATGTTCACTGCAGCACTATTTGCAACAGCCAGGTCATGGAAGCAACCTAAATGCCCATCGACAGACAAAGGGATAAAGAAGATGTGGTACATATACACAATGGAATATTACTCAGCCATAAAAAGGAACGAAATTGGGTCATTTGTAGAGACGTGGATGGATCTAGAGACTGTCATACAGAGTGAAGTAAGTCAGAAAGAGAAAAACAAATATCGTATATTAACACATATATGTGGAACCTAGAAAAATGGTACAGATGAACCGGTTTGCAGGGCAGAAATTGAGACACAGATGTAGAGAACAAACGTATAGACACCAAGGGAGGAAAGTGGCGGGGGTGTGATGAATTGGGAGATTGGGATTGACATGTATACACTAATATGTATAAAACGGATAACTAATAAGAACCTGCTGTATAAATAAGTAAATAAAATTAAATTTTTTAAAAAAAAGGGCCATCACCTTATTCCTATTCACAGTGGTGGTGTGAATATGGGGAGCGGTCAGGAGGGGGAGGGGGAGGAGGCAGCAACGGTGGTGGCAGCTGTGGTACCAACACAAGCATTAACGTACACATACTCATCCCACTGTATCAGACACATACTCATCCCACTGTATTAGAGAGACTGGCAAGAAAAGAACAACATTTAATGCTGCATACACCAAATGTTACACGACATGGAAGTAAAGCTTTTTTAAAAACTTTAAGAACTGTAAAGAAAAATATAAACACCCAAAAAGCATAAGAAGAATGCTGGCCAAACATACTGGCCACTAATTTAATTACCGTAATTCCTAACACAGTTCCTAAGATTGTCTTAGATGAACAGGTTGACCAAAAAACAGAGATGTTGTTAAGATAGCTACACCTACATAAGACTGTAGACTTGGACTTTGAATTCATAACAGTAATACACTGATAAACTACGTGCCAGGCACTTTCATATCATTCTCTTCCAATCTTTCTAACAACTGTGAGAAATATTCACCCCCATATGACCCATGAGAAAACAGAGGTTCAGAGAAAGGAAGGAACTTATCCAACATCACAGCTTGTCCAATGTCACTTATTAACTAGAATTTGAACAATATCATCTAGCTCCAAATCTAGTTTTCTCTCTTACCACAGATGCCACTCATTTAATTCAACATATTTATGCCAGAGGCCCATTGGTCAGACACTCTCCTGGGAACTGAGCGCATGGTCTGTGCTCCAGAGGCTTAAAGTCCAATAAGGAAGACAATCAATCAAATCGTCACAAATAAATGCACAGTTCAAAGAACTCTGATAGAAGGTCTAATTATCCCAACTAAATTAAAATGAACTGTTTTAGCTTAGATCCAAAGTATCACAGAGCATACATGTAAGAGACTAGATTCGTTTTCTTTCAGATTTGCTTTAAAGAAATGTTCAATGACCTGTCACCCACCCTGTCAGAAACTGCTCAGTACAGATGGCCATCAGCTTGGGAGGAGGTGCACAAATGCACAAATAATTTCAAATCTCCCTTTACCCCGTATTTTCTATTTTCTCTCTCGTTTTGTCAGATTGTTGTTTCACAGCTTTAGAATGAACGTCTTTCTGGTGGAAGGACGACTTAGTCCAGTAATGACCAAAAATTAAAACAAAAGCGGAAAACGAA
This sequence comes from Monodon monoceros, assembly GCF_005190385.1. Taxonomy (NCBI): domain Eukaryota; kingdom Metazoa; phylum Chordata; class Mammalia; order Artiodactyla; family Monodontidae; genus Monodon; species Monodon monoceros. The sequence continues at coordinate 174,727,481 of NW_021703774.1, read as the reverse complement.
TTCAGAAGGAAGAAGGATCAGGACCAATGAACAACCGAAGAATCACAGACATGGTGAATATCAGGTTGTAGGTGTTATCAGTGTGTTTCAGTTAATTCTTAAGCTAACACACCAGACAAGAGTCTAGGAAGTGGTCAACAGCAGGGGTACGTTATGAGTGGATTCCCAGACTCTGCAAAATTTATGTTGACAGAGGAACACTTTAAATGTAAGGGTCAACCTCAGATTCTGACTCAAGATGCTGGTGTAACGACAAGAAAAGCTAATAACAGGATAATATTTGGGGGAGCTTTTACTTTCACATTCTTTTGGAAACACACACTGTCTCTCTTCACCAGCATTTCCTGATACTCTTGAAGCCCAGCAGGAGGGGAACAAGAAGCCACAATGAAGCTAATCATCCTCTTTGCGACGTCCACGCCACCCGGGCCCTAGACAACATCCCCAGACAAGGGAACGACTTCCTGTGCGCTGCGCCTTTACCTCTACTACCACCACCAGACAAGCCTGGAAGCCCCAGAGCGGAAGGCGGCTGGTCAGCAAATAACCTTCCAAAAATATTTTCCTAAAACGGGAAAATGTAGTACAAATGCATGGCACGTAAGATAAAGCTCTAGTGACTCACTTTAGTGGATATGAAACATAGGAACTCGGCTCTTCACAACAAAGGGTCCCCACAGATCCCGGTGGCAACTACAAGTGCTCGCCGTCCAATCAGGTGGCTGCAGGCGAGCTCCACAGACCACCAGCCAGCCAAGCGGGAGGACTCGGCCAGAGTTGATTCAGCCACCGGTACAGCCTCCTGTTCACATCTGATTTGCCAAATGTAAAAAAAGTTTAAGAAGAATTAAAGATTCTACAACAGAAAGGCAGTTCCACAACTGTTTTCCTAACAAGTATTCCCGACTCAAACGGTGGGCTTCTGAAACGAGGCAGAAACTTTAGTCCTGCAGGGCTCCCGTCAAGGGCTGCGGCGTCCAGCTCCTGCAGTCTAGAGAAAGGGTGACCTCACACTCACAGGAGACGAGCCAGAAGGAAGAGTAAAGGTGCTTCTAAGTGAAGTGAAAGATGGCAAGTTCCAGCAGCAGTGTTACGTGGCGTGGGGAAAAGTAAAAGTGCTTATCTGCCCCAAACTCCCAAAGGCAATGTTCAAATAAATGTGACCAAAAGGGGAGGACAGCCCTCACAGAAATGGAAAAGAGAATTAAAAATCGTAGGTAGTAAGTGCAATAACCCTAAATTATCCCCATATAATTCACCTCCTTAATCACAATCCCCAAATCGAACCTTCCAGAAGCCAGATTATACTTCAGTAACATTTTCGGTGGCTATAATTCATCGTTAGCCTTCCTAAACTTTCCGCCAAAATCAGGGGCCTCCTCGAACAGGAGTTAACCATGCCCAGCTCCGTATCCATATACAACGAAGGGCTCACGTGAAGAATTTCTCCCTCTATCATCAGCATACAGTAAATTTCTTCCCTATCCTCTGAGAGTTTCTCACTTGCACATTCTTCTATATTGTATGCTTCCTTTCATCCTCACAAAGACACAAAACATAAGCGTCCCTTCAAAATTTTTTCCAACTTCTATCAGAAGAAAAAAGGGGAGAGGAAACAAAAAGGGACAATTAATATAATTCAAAAACTTCTCTTAATATCTACTTGGGGAAGAATTCAACTTGTCCTAAACCTGCATATTATGATTGGCTCCCTAAGTTAACTATGTTGAGAGCCATCTGTCTGAGCCCAGTCTGCAAACAGGACACACAAAAAGCGTAACTGCCCCTCACAGAAAAGACTGGTGTCCGGTCCCATCAAGCAGTGGGCACAAAACCTGGCCTTGTAGACGCCTCCACCTTCTCAGGCATCAACTCCTCCTGTCACTCCTCTCCTGCAGAACTCGCAAGTCACACAACAAAATACACATACACAACAAATGGCACCTTTTGCTAAAACAAACAGAACGAAGAAAAAAACCTGAAACCTCAACTTCTAACACAAATGTCACGGCAAACAATTTTTCGTTTTTAATTGCCAAGAAATTTTCCATAAGCTCCAAAAGACAGGATGGACTTGGAAGCAATAGAAAATGATGTGACATAACCTTTCATTTCTTAAAAAATCCATTTTAAGGTGATATTGTTGCAACCATAATCCATAACTGTTCCCTGCATAGGTCAAGACGTATGCACTATTTCAGGCTTCAGAAAAAGATCACAAGAATTATAATTTGCTCTGGCAAACAGGCTCTCAATCAAAACAAGTTCCACCCACCTTCAAAGCAACCAATAGCTGCCCACCTACCACCCTTCCTAAATCGTCCAAACAGAGCCGCTCGGGGGCCCAGGCATCCCGACCAGCCCCACACAGCCCGGCAGCCTACAGGTTTGCTCTGCAGGTGTCTGAAGGCAAACAGGCTCGGCACCGGCACCCAGAAAGACTCGGGTTGAAACTGCACCCGGAGAGGAAGAGGTGAGGGAAAGGGGAAGAGGACAGGGACCAGAGGGACCACGACGCTCTGCGTTTGCTTAATGCATCTCTGAGTATACCCCGTTCCATTCTCAGCTCTGATCTCACGCTTTGCACCACCACCTACACGGCCAGCCAGGGCTGAATTCAAGGCTCGCAGGAACATGCACTATGAATGATGAAATGATTCATGAACATCCTCAGAAGTGAGAGAGCGCAGCAAAACCATCACACTCTTTCAGTGAGGCCGGAGGAAGACAGCCTACCTGCAGGGGCTGAATGCATGGTCCATGCCTAACAGAGGCCCTGGTGAGTGTAGCTGCGCCCTGCGCCTCCGCTTACTGTGCAAACTCTGCCCTTTCTACTCTAGCAACTCAAAATGGAGGCACATGCGGTCTGAGAGACCTCGCAGAGCTCGCACTGAGCTTGTGCTGTGACCTAAGCCTTCACGCAGGACGCAGAAACTCCCCCTCACACTGACAGGACTGAGCATGTGCTGTGACCCTCCCTCATCCATACACTGTCTCTCAACGCAATCAATCTCAACCCTGCTGTTTCCGTAAATAAAGCCCAGCCAACAGAGGAGGCAGCTTCTCCCCGCATACCAAGCTAGTGTGCAGGGAAGTGGGGCTGCAGAAAGGGGATCCCAGACGGCCAACATCAGGGAACTCGCAGGCCGAGCCACTGAGAGGCTGCAGACAGATGCCCTGCTCTGTCAAGACAACAGCAAGTTCTGTTTTGTCTTTTTAAAAAATAAATAAATAAATTATGTTTTAAACAGAGAGATCATCAAGAAGGAACAGAATGAAAAAACACAGATATGAATGACTATACATAGGATTAGCGACCAGGAATACTGCAGTCTATTTAAAAACACAGCAGTAGCTACCTAAGGGAAGCAACCCCGCAAATTTCTTTTTGAAAACTTTAAACATTTGGAAAAAGGTCACACGAACAATCCTGGCAAAGTTATGGAGTACTGGGTATCACTGCAGCCACAAACACAGTGTGGAGGATGTAGCAAGCAGAGTGTCTAAAGGATACTGGATTTTAGGCAAAAACCTTAATCTCCCTTCGATAAGAAGCTCTAAAATCACTTAAATAATAAATAAAAACATCTCCTAAAGAGATACTAACCCAGTCAGAGGTGTACAGCATAAGGAATGTACTCCTAACAATAAAAAGGGCATGAAAGTTCAAATCAAGAGGCCAAAGAACAAGCACCCTGCCAACAAATACCCAAGCACCTAAAAAAAAATCTCAGTTTAGGCCTCGTGATTCAGAACTCTAGGCAATTCTCTGTAACAGTGTCCATGAAGCTAAATTCATTTAAAAATTTAATCGGAAGCAATTTCTAAAGCCACATTAGCAAGACCACACCACACCATCCTAGTCATACTGAGCACTACAAACTGTTCATACTGCCCAAGCACCAGCCAACACATTTTCTGTTAAAATCCTTAAAAACACATTTTATGCTCTCTCCCCCAACCTCCACCTCCAACAAAAGGCAAGCTGGTCTGTCAGCCATATAAGAAATCCTAGTTCTGGATGTGTATGTGGGCTTAGTTTCCATTTGCAAACCAAGAAATGATTCTGTACAGTTATAATTTAAAAAGAAAAGAAAGACCATGAAACTCCCCCAAATTTACAAAGCACAAGAGAGGGTAGGAAAGAGCAGTGCCAATTCTGTTTCCCACAAATGTAACGGAATGAAAAGAAATTAAAACCTGCTTAGAAGGATACTCAGCGTCCTCAAGATTCCTAAAGTAAACGCAGGACCTATTCCACTTCCTTGGAGCCCGGTTATGCTTTCAGATCAACTAAATTGAGACTATGATTAAATAAAAAACTCTCATCATGCTAAAAAATGTAATTTACACAAGAAATGCCAAATACACTTAAACAAGTTTCACCTTTGACCCAGCACGTAAAGCAAGCATCATGTGGTTGGAATATCATCTTCCCGGCTGGTACGTAAGACAACATGTCCCCAAGAGTGTGTGACTAGAAACAGCCCAGAGAAAAAGACTTTCTAAAAACAAGAGCAACTGAACTAGAACATAGCAGCAAATAGCATGAATATGACCACCAAACTGTTTCCTTCAAAAGTGCATTAAAAAAAAAAAAACAAAAAAAACACCAGAAGCGAGATGACGAAGGGAGGGTCATCGTTTGGAAAGCGTTGGAATGAGACGCACTTGTGTGCCGCCGCTGTGGCTCTAAGGCCTACCACCTTAAGAAGTCCACCTGTGGCAAATGTGGCTCCCCTGCCACGTGAAAGAGAAAGTGTAGCGGGAGTGCTAAAGCTGAAAGACGAAACACCACCGGGACTGGTCGAATGAGGCACCTAAAAACTGTATACCGCAGATTCAGGCATGCATTCCGTGAAGGAACAACACCTGAACCCAAGAGGGCAGCTGTTGCAACATCCAGCTCCTCTTAAGGATTTCAACAATTAGTCACGCAAAAAATGTTCTGGTTTAAAAAAACAAACAAAACAAAACAAAACCACCAAGCCCTTTCACACGTAAATAGCTTACTTGGAGTACTCAGCATAAAATACTAATTTAATAAATTCATCTTTACTCTGAAAAACCCCAGTAACTGTTCCATGGAGTACAGCATAAAACTGGTTATTGGGATAGCAAGTCAACAAATGGGGACTATAATCTCAGTCCCACAAAATGCCCTGAGTGACACTAAGGGCAAGTTACCAACAGCCTATGGCCTGTTCTCTGTGATACTGGATCCCAGTTGTGACCCCGGCCTACTGCAACACTCTCTTCATTGTCTTTGCTGACACTGTCTCCTCACAGCTGTCCTTTACATATCACTTGGACAGACACCCCTTCTCCCGTGACCCCTCAGCGGCAGCACACCCCGGAGCTCACTCCCAAGGCCTCTTCTCTTCCACGTGGAGAACGCATCCTCTCTAGCACAGCTCCAGCCAGCCCCTCTCTGGAGACGCCTCTTTCCTAGGAGCAGCTTGGAAACCTCAGACAGCTCTGCTGTCCTCCTGCTGCACCTCGGCTCGCCGCACCCTTCTCTGGGGTGCCGCAACTCTCTTAAGAGATGTTAAGCTCCTTAGGGTCAAGGAGAGTATCAAAATCACCTTTACTGGAAACCCCCCAACTCTCCTGTTTTGTACTTCCAAAAAAAAATCTGATGCACCAAGAGCATAATGTCACACACACATAATTTATACATAAAAGAACTACATAAGCTAAATCTAATCATGAGGAAACATCAAACAAACCAAATTGAATAATATTTGAAAATATACTCTTCAAAAATGTCAATATCATGGGGGAAAAAAAACAAATAAAAGGTTAGAAAACATATTATGAAAACAAAGAGAGGCAAAGGATATTAAAGCAATACAACAACTAAACACCAATGCATGATCATAGGGCGGGAATTACTATGAAGGTCAGTATTAGAAAAACTGGCAAAACGTGAGTGTGGACTGTGTTAGACTACATGGTATTACATCGATGTTAACTCTCCTGATTTTGATAACCATACTATGGTTATGTAAGAGAATGTCCTTGTTCTTGGACATTTAAATATTTAGGAGAAAAGAAGCTTGATATCTGCAATCCATTCCTAAATGGTTCAGGAAAGGAAAATACTATAGAGAGGATAATTAAGCAAAGATGGCAAACACCGAAAATAAGGGGCAAAAACAGAAATAATAAAGCAAATCTGTAATAAGGTTTAAAAGATAATTAAGTAATACTACATAAACTAAAATCAATGCAAATAAAATAATACAGCAAATATGGCAAAATGTTAACAATTGGTGAAATGGATGGAAGATACATGAGAGTTCTATGTACTAACCTTGTAACTCTTTTTTAAGTTATGTACATGAAATTCCAAACTAAAAAATTTTCAGTGTATGAAACAAAAAATATTTATACTAGCCTTCAATCATCAATCTTCATGGAATCTGGAGACCAGACACACCAGTGGCAATGAGTGACCTGCCTGCCCACCTGCTTCCATAGTGCTCAAATCCCCAAACTGAATCCACTTAAGACCCAGCTAGCTCTAAATTCAACCCAACCTCAGAGTATGCGATCAGCCCTCCTCCTCATCAGAGAAAATCAAGGAGCTCTAAAACGTGAAAATTAAGTGAGCCAGTGTGCCACTTTTAACCATACATTTCAATTCTAGAAACGGGCTCTGTTTCCCCAGACCAATCCTTGTCTTGAGCTGAGGACACCTTGGAACTTTACTCAGTACTTACAGGCCTCCAAGACCCAGGACTTATTTTTTCCACTGGTTGTCTTGAACACTAGATGCTTCCTTACTGAACAACCTGCCTGGACCTCATTCCTGCCACCATGTTGCCCTAACTTGTCATTTGGCTGCCGGCAGGGATTTGCATGCAACTTGCACGTGGGTTGCCCTAGTGCTTCCTTCTGAGGCCTACTGCTAGGTCTCCTCAGAAGGCCGGTGATCCTGGTACATCTACATTGCCTCTGGATCCTAGACCTCCCTCTCTCCTCCAATTACTCCTTAGTGAACAACAAGTGAAGGATTAAAACTTCCAAATACATTAAAGGGGAGCTGAGCAGGTGAAATGCATATATTGTACTAATAGATTCTTTCTAAAATTATAAAGGTTTATTATATAAAAGCCAACTGAATAATCACTCTGCCACTATAATACTTAATGTTTAGTGAGCAGAAAATTTATGTTTATCAAAGGTAAAGTAAGAGCTGCAACATGGAAATTTCCTGGATTTAATTTTGAAGTGTTTTCTACTCTCCAGAAATAGAAAAATGTTTTATTTCCTAACAAGAAGTTATAACGGGGCTTCCCTGGTGGCGCAGTGGTTAAGAATCCGTCTGCCGATGCAGGGGACACAGGTTTGAGCCCTGGTCCGGGAAGATCCCACATGCCGTGGAGCAACTAAGCCCATGCACCACAACTACTGAGCCTGCGCTCTAGAGCCCGTGTGCCACAACTACTGAGCCTGCGCTCTAGAGCCCGCGAGCCACAACTACTGAAGCATGCGTGCCTAGAGCCCATGCTCCACAACAAGAGAAGCCACTGCAATAAGAAGCCCACGCACCGCGATGAAGAGTAGCCCCTGCTCGCTGCAACTAGAGGAAGCTCGCGCGCAGCAATGAAGACCCAACGCAGCCAAAAATAAATAAATAAATTTTTTAAAAAAGAAGTTATAAAACAAAATTAGCAATGAAATGTTAACATTCAGGAAACTCTAGAGAAAAACACTCACTGGAAAAAAGATATTCTATTTGACTTTTAATTAGTACTAACTTCCCTTCGAGAGAAAAGGTTTCAGAAACAGCTTGTTTAAATGTTACTTTGAAATTGTCCCTGGTGTGTGCAAATGGAACTGAGCTTTATATTTATAATGATCTTACATCCAGTAAGCAGGCTGATTTAACTTACCAGTTCTAACCATTTGTTCACATATTTTCTCAGATTTTCTAAGGTAAAAATTATTGCACCACCTTTAATAAAGGTTCATTTCTTCATTCCCGATCCTCATATATTTTCATGTCTTAATGGTCATGGGAACCTTTCTATTGTCTCTGATTTTACAGAGAGTATTTCCAACACTCTGCCTTTAAGTACGGTGTTTGCTGCATGTTTTCAGTAAGTATTCGTCAGAATAAGGAAGCTGCACTCTACAGTTAACTTGCTAAGAACCCCCCACCCTGCAAGTACTGAATGGGTGTTGAATTTTATCAAGTGCTTTTTCTACATCAAGATGACTGTATATACTTTCTTCTTCAATGTTAAAAAATGGTAAAATGTTAACAGATAAATTACTATTAAACCATTCATGTTTTCTATAAACCCAGCTTGAACAATATATTTTTAATGCTTTGCCAGATTCCATTTCCCAATGTTTTATTTAAACATTTTAAATGCATGTTCGTAAGTAAAACTGACCTATAAATCTTACTTTTCAATCTGGTTTTGGAATAAAGGTTTTACTTGCCTCATAAAATAACTTGGGGAACCTATACCTTCTTTCTCTGTTTTCTAGAACGGTGGTAGAATTCACCTGTAAAGCGTGAGTCTGGTTTTTTTCTTTTTGTTCTAATGAGAAGAAAAGGAAATGTCCTGTACAAATTACGAAAACTGCCTTTAAAGGGAGAAGGCATGCTTTTTTTACCCACTTCCTCGTTCTTCCAGCCTTCAATCTGGATGTTACGGCTACCATTCCATCACCTCCTTGAGCACAAGGTCAGGGCTGAAGTTAAGGGTACAGAGGTGGCTCCTGGTATCTGCAGAGCCCAATACCAGCCTAGGACTGCTTCCTTTGAAACTTTGCTTATATGAGAGAGAAATGAAAGTTCTATTTCGTTCAAGCCTATTATATCGTCTCTTCCTGGCAGTTCTAGCACTGAAGTTCTTAAATGTGTACCTTACCATTTATTTTACCTGATTCAAGTTGAAGACACATAGTTTCCTCCAACATTTTGTAATTTTTGACAGTGAGCTCAGCATTCAAAGATATTTTACCTGTATATACCCTACAGGTTCTTGAATGAGGGTGTGTCCTTCCTCCAAAATTGTACATGTTTCTGTCAGGTATCCAGGGCAGCTCACTGGCACAAGACCTTCTTTTTTTTTTCCCTTTTCTACGGTACGTGGGCCTCTCACTGTTGTGGCCTCTCCCGTTGCGGAGCACAGGCTCCGGACGCGCAGGCTCAGTGGCCATGGCTCATGGGCCCAGCCGCTCCGCGGCATGTGGGAACTTCCTGGACCGGGGCACGAACCCGTGTCCCCTGCATCAGCAGGCGGACTCTCAACCGCTGCGCCACCAGGGAAGCCCGAAACCGCTTTTTATATTATAGTCTCATCCTGGAGTTCTTGTATTTTTCTTCTTTTATGTATAATAAATTTATTTATTTGTTTGTTTGCTTGTTTTTGACAGCATCAGGTCTTCGCTGCTGCGCGCGGGCTTTCTCTAGTTGCGGCGAGCGGGGGCTACTCTTTATTGCGGTGTTCGGGCTTCTCACTGCGGTGGTTTCTCCTGTTGCGGAGCACGGGCTCTAGGCACACGGGCTTCAGTAGTTGTGGCGCGCAGGCTCAGTACTTGTGGCTTGCAGGCTCTAGAGCGCAGGCTCAGTAGTTGTGGCGCATGCGCTTAGTTGCTCCGCGGCATGTGGGATCTTCCCGGACCAGGGCTCGAACCCGTGTCCCCTGCATTGGCGGGCGGATTCTTAACCACTGCGCCACCAGGGAAGTCCCTCTCGTATTTTTCAAGAGTGCGAATTCAAGCCCCAATTGTCTTGGGGGCAAGGCCCAAAGTTGAGTTATAAGGGGAGTTCTCCTTCTATTCCTCCTCTTCCTTTTTTGGTCTGGAGTACCAAACACAGACAGGTTTCCCTGTCATTTTCTTCTAGTTCCAGATATGTTACCTAGTTCACCCTTCCACCAAAAGAATAGGCCTTCGATGATCCTAACGTTATACAGGCTCTCAGCTCCAACTCCCTAAATCCTTGAGATCAGGACCCCATCTCCTGTACCTGGTGCGTGTTAAAACCAAAGACACCATGTGAAGAAGACGAGCAAATGGCCCGACCCCTCTCACCGCAGGTTGCTGAACTTTTCAGTTTCTCTTAATTCTTGCGAGCTCAGCTCTGCATTTCAAGGATTTGTTGTATTTTATTCAGTATTTGTATATGTTTACTGGCAAACGGTTTTTGGAATTATCAAATCTGGGTTTTGGTCCTATTTTACTAAAGTTCTTTCATCTTCAGTCAGCTGTGTTTCCAAATATACACGTACTCTCATCTCAACCGTCTCCAGTACTTGCCATCACAGGTAAATGTTCTGAGAGTGCAAATGTGATGACAGAGGAAAAGTGAACAAGAAAATGTTCGTATCCAGCTCTAGCTTCTCACCCCCAAAAGCTATACAAAGACAATGAGTTGTGATGAGTAGAAAAGTTGACTTCACTAAAACAGAAGTGAATTTTGAAATGTCTCAAATCCAAATTAACTGAGATAAGGGAGATCTAGATTGTCACTTTACAGCCGAAGTATAAATATCTATGTTGAAAAAAGATGGTCACAATGTTATTTGACCATGTTATTTAAATAATGGAAAACCCACAGATGTTCAATAATATGAGGACAGATAAATTATGAGACATCCATATGATGGTGTATACAGGGTGCTCATTACAAATGTTTGTAAAACGTTTAATGACATGGTACTATGTTCAAAACAGAAGAAGATGAATGAATAGGGGAATGCGTGATTATCTGTACATTATGTATAAACAATATTTTAATTATAATCTTAAAACATACACATATACCTATACAGGTGCACAAAGATGTATATTCAAGGAAAAACACAAATATAGGTTATAGAATTATTGTAACAGTTTGCTTCTTTAATTTTTGAATTTGTCAAGTGATTTTCTGGTAAGCACGTGTTTTTCTCTTCATTAGGAAGACTAAAAGTTATTTTCTAACACAGCCAGAAGAAAATATGTCGTATATGAATCAATCTACGATGAAATCATAGAAGTTAAGAGCACAAGGTTTTGAGCCAAACAGGGTTGGGATTCCCTGTTTACTAACCTTAGGCAGCTATTTAATATAATACCGATTTTCCCTTTCCTCATTTATAAAATAAAGATAATACCAACTTCAATGAGCTTTTACGGGAACTAAAAAACTAAACAATCCAGGACAGAGTAAGCATTCACTTCATGGCGGTAGTAGTTGTTATCGCATACGTCTTGAACAGGTGATGTTATAAATTTGATTCCTTGAGGTGGCACTAAGAAATATCAACAGATAAACCTACTAAAAATACAGCTTAAGATGTCAAAACCCATCCATGTGTGGGACAGAGCGGAGTCTGGGATAGGAAATTGGAAGTAAAGATATTAAGGACAATGACATGAGGTTTTCTACTGTTAAAGGTGAGAATTACAAATAAGGAAAAAGGGAAAAAAACTTGCAGGAACCTTGTATTATTGGATTAGAGTTGGAAAATTTGGTGTGAACTCATGGATACACATACACACAGATATGGAAGTAGATGTAAAAGTGTGCATTACCTCCCTTCCCCTCAGCCCCCAAGTTCTGTACATGCAGGAGGCCTGAGAACAGTGATACAAAGTAATGAGCATACGGAGCACCAGATGTGGGTTCCTAAGTATCATTCTCCAAAATTTGGCACAATCTGACCTCAAAATGGTAGTAACAGATTATAAACAACTGGATAAAATTGGCAGCCATTAGTCCACCCTGCCATAGATACAGGAATAATTCGAAGTTTGATGAGGAAGAAAGCATCTACAGGGTCTCAAAACAACCACCTACAGAATGGTCATTAAGGGACGTGTGGACACGGGTGGGGGTGGGGCGATGCACTGGGAGACTGGGAGTGGCGTATGTGCACGACCAGGTGTAAAACGGATAGCTGGTGGGGAACCTGCCGTACAGCACAGGGAGCTCAGCTCGGTGCTCTGTGGTGACCTAGATGGGGTATATGTACCTACATGTATACATATAGCTGATTCACTCTGTTGTACAGCAGACACTAACACAGCATTGTAAAGCAACTATAACCCGATTTAAAAAAAAAAAATTATAAAAGGAAAAAGAGAAATTGTACAATCGCAAAGCCTGGCAGACACCACCCTATTCAATGTATCACCGTGAACATTACCAGCAGTGGAACAAACTAGAATTGTGTAGCACCTAATGGATGCAGGAAAAAGAACACATGACTTTTGTACTGTCCCTGTCAAAGATAGAGGATATAAATGCAATGATAAGAAAACATCATAAATGCAAACTGAGGGACAGTCTACAAAATAATTAGCCTATATAATCTTCCAAAGTACCAATGTCATGAAGTGAAGGAAAGACTGAGAAACTTTTCCAGATTGAAGGAGACTAAACACACATATGACAACCAAAGACATAATGCTGAACTGGATTCCTTTTGCTATAGCCTTTTGTTATAAAACTTGAGTGGGGTCTGAGAATTCCAGGGCAATAATATTTACTTGGTAATTTCCTGATTTTGAAGGCTATATTGTGGTTATGCAAGAAAAATGCCCCTGTTCACAGGAAATACACGAAGTATTAGAGTGTGATATAGCCTCATGGTGACAACTTATTTTCAAATGGTTCAGTTAAGCAAAGATCTTCTAGTGTACTGGCAACTGTTCTGTATGGTCAAGACTGTTTCAAAACAAAGTAAAGAAAGACGAATCATACAAGTAAAACACTCAGAGCAGTGCCAGGTGCACAGTGCTCACTAACTATAGCTATTATTAGTAACATTATTGCCACTGTCATGGGGGAGATTATATATATAAATTCTTGCAAGTGCCTCGGTTTATGATTACTTCTAAATATAATAATACATAAGCCTCAATACTGCTTTTAAAAAAAAAAAAAAACCTGCTTCCTGGAAGAAGAAAAGCGGAGAGGGCACAGGTGAATTCAGGTGATCACAGGTGACCAGGGACATTCTCTCCTGGGTAAGACAGAAGATGAGATCTGAGCCCTCAACTTGTTTTCCACCTGATTAAACAAGAGAAGGCTCATGTTCAAGAAGCAAAGAACCAAGAATACAATCAGATTTTTCATGCTGCAGACCAAGCCTCTGATGAGAGCACTGACGCTTACACAAAACTAGTATTAGAGCGCGGGACTGCTCCGTGACCACCTATACACAAAATACTACATTTTATTTTACTTTTTTGGCCACGTTGGGTCTTCGTTGCTGCACGCAGGCTTTCTCTAGTTGCGGCGAGCGGAAGCTACTCTTCATTGCGGTGTGCGGGCTTCTCATTGCAGTGGCTTCTCTTGTTGCGGAGCATGGGCTCCAGGCACACAGGCTTCAGTAGTTGTGCCTTGTGGGCTCAGTAGTTGTGGCATGTGGGATCCGCATGCATCCGCAGCATGCATCCGTAGCATGTGGGATCTTCCCGGACCAGGGCTCGAGCCCATGTCCCCCTGCCTTGGCAGGCGGATTCTTAACCACTGCGCCCATTAGGGACCCAAGGAACTCTTATTTAGCAAAGGGAAACAAAGGGACTGGTTCCTGGTAAAATTCACTCTTAATAATTTAAAAATAAAGGCACCTCCTGTCAAGTAGCCACTCTGCAAACTTGTTCTTACTGGGACTCCATTCACTATTACTTCCTTCCCCTCCTAACTCGCTGGCCTGAGGCAGAAAGGTAAGGAGAACTTTTCTAAGAAATGAAAGGTATAGACTCAGAAAAGGTCAAAGCACGATAAAAAAGGCACTGGCTAATAGGCCGAACCTGCAGAGGTGGAGGGATTGGAAGATGGGGGAAAGGACAACCAAAAACTCAGTAAACCCTCCACGCTACAAAGAGGACAGGCTCGTTTGCTATAAAAAGCCCAAACCTCTTTCTCAATAAAATTTTTTTTCAATTTTGGTTCTCAAATTTTCAGTAAAATATCCTGACTGTAGAAATGTATTATTTCCCATCAACACTACTCACGTATTTATTTTAATTGTTGAGTCAGTTTCATCATGGTCAATGAAGAAATTTACCTTACATTTTTAGCAACCGTATATATTCAAGGAACTTTATAATTAATATTCCAAGCAGAGGCAAGAATCCCCAGTGCTCAGACTTCCACATGTCAGCAGAAACAACCAGATGGTTAATGATCTACCTGGTAGAATCAAGACATCTTGGGAGGTAGTTCATATTTTGCTTTTGGATTTAACATTTTACGGAGTTTTAAAAAAAAAAAAAAAAAAGATACTTCTCAATCTCTTCTTCAAAAGAAAATTTATAATTATTTTTGCAATTCCCGAAAAGGAACAAAAAAACATGACAGTTTACAAAAGCTACCCTGTTTTTGTTTTCCCCATTTTTATTAAAGAGGAAAACACAGTCCAGGAAGTACAACCTTTACCCATGGACACAAAGATGAAGTGGGAGCAAAGAATCAGAACCCAGGCTGCCTGAGTCCAAAAGGGTAGATCTTTCCACGCTGTTGGTCTTAACAAAAGGATCAAGCAGTCAGATTAAACGGCCATGAGATACTAGACAAATAAAGAAGCAACAAGGAGAATAAAAGGATAGATGTAACCGGTCTCTATGCCCTGCTCTTTTTATAAGCTAGAACCAACCTACTTTATTTATTTATTGTTTTGAACCAACCTACTTTAGTTCAACCAAGGATGCTGGTGTTTTGGTCAAGTCCATGTATAAGGATTACTGGCTTTATGTACTAAGACTTCTGAGCCGAAATTTATTGACTTTATTTAAAGTTTCCCACTAGATTTTGGATCATACCCTTCAAAGAAAATGAGAACATGATGACATTATGTTCAGAGTATGCTGACTGCAGAAGTAAATTTGGAGTGAATCTTATTTATTGAGCAACAGTGAACACTCCCTGAGTGCAGAAACGTCAAAACAAATTCCAAAAGCAAAGCCCAATTACCAAAGGTTCAAGCCCTCTCTCACCTGCCAGCCCCTGTAGCCTGAACTCTACCTGAAGCTAGAAACATCTGCCCCCACATTTTCTGCCCAAGTTTTGTTCCTTAAATGTCGTGGGTAGCAGGAACACAGCGTTACAACCCCTAAGCTAAGATCCTTAGGACCAGAAGATTTTCAGAATTGAGAAATTTTTGGATTTAGAAGGTGCTACAGGGAATATACCAGGGTAATGCCACAGCAGTGTCTGAGCAATAATCCCTATTCTATCACATCGGTACCTTTGTAGTAAAAGCTGTGCAAATCCACACAAAGTGAACTGAATAAAGAATATAAAAAGTCTCACATCAGTTCAGGTCAAGTTTGACCTCAGGGTCAAATGAATTTCAGCACCCAACTTAGCATAAAAATGTTTTGATCCTCAGAGCTTTCAGAATTGAAAATAAGAGATTATGAACCTGTATTATTGTGGATGCTTTACTTATAGTAATGATCAGTACTCTGAGTAGAAAAAAATAATTAATGAAATATAAATTTATACCTAATAACACCAAAGTAATTCTATGCCGACTATAAGAAATCCACCCTCTCCAAATATTAAAGGCAATGGACCAAAGAATTCATAAAAGTCTGTTCCCCACTAGCACGCAAGGTAACACCATCAAAACCAAAAAGTTCTGGACAACCAGGTCCCTGATAAGGCACGATATTCAGAAATATAATAAATAAGTAGGGGGGGGAGGTAGCCAGATATTGGGGTTTTAAAAGGATCTGTGATAAATGTGAGAGGAAAAAAAAACCCAATCATTCAGTGCCAGCTAAGATGCTAAAAAAATTATGGAAAATTACATAAGTCAACTTTTAACTACTATCAGAAAATTTGCTATGAGAAATAACTCCATCTTAAACTTCAGTTTTAATTGCTCAGTTAGAGTTCACACGTTATTTAAGGGGAGGGGAACAGTCATCAAAGTCTGGAGTCACAGAATCACCATTCTTTAACTTCCAGTGGTCTTACTGATCAACGCGCCATCTCACGGGATTATTAGAACGGTCTGACATTCCTCCCCAGATGACTCAGGGCAAAAAGAGTCAGCACACAGCACCACACAGCCACAGTTACATGCTAGTCTCACGCATCTAAAATGAGGGAGACCAGCTTATCACACTGCCCCATCCCTCACAGACCTGAAACAAAGACAGAAACAGAGGTAAGTTCTGCAAGGGCATGCACCCCAAGCATTCGAAGGACTGGGCTGTGCATAAGCCAGGTGGAGAAAACACAGTTTTCTATACTCTGTTAAATCACGTACACAGTTTTGATAATTTGGGCAGCTATGGGAAGTGTGCACCAAACCCCAAACTTCAGAGGTAGAAAGTAGTGCTCCTGGTGAAGCCAGTGAGCTTGGGCCACACTGACTTTATCACTGCAAATTTTCATACTCACTCTGTGAGAAGTTTGAGACCTGCCACAAACTTATCACTAATAAGTAGACATTCAAATATTTGTTCACTTCAATTCATCCAACAACCCCCAAGCACTTCCACTATGCCAAGCACAAGCTGGACACGGGGAACAGAGCCACAGAAATGAACAATGGGACTAAGGTCAAAGCACTAAAGAAGTGCTTCAGGATGCAGACCCTGTAAACACGCTGCTACAGGCATGTCTCTGTGTTGCTTTTTCGGGTGAGATAAATAATAATATATTCCCCTATCGCATGCCTAACCAACAGTTTAAAACAAAACTGATGGGAAGTATCACTCTGAATGACTACCAGTAACATACAATAAAAAATGAGACAAGAACCTGTGTGAGTCTCCAGCTTACACAGATAAGTTACATATCACTTTAAATGAACATTCAGCAAAAACAGGTGTATAACCAAAACTAGTGAAAAGTAAACCTGCTTGGCTATTATGAACCCAAGAGCTAAACACTTAAAACTCAAAAGCTATTTGGTAAATTCCCTGAAACAATCTAACTTGTGCAATATGACAGCCATATATCAAATAGTTAAATAAATATGGCATCACTGAAATAACAGACTACTGTGTATCCAGACAGAAATCCAACTCTGAGTGTCCAACACTTCACTTGGGCAACAGGAAGACATGTCCAGGCAGTTAACAAATGCATATGTAATATAAACATTTCACAATATAAGATGCTTTTGAAATATTACCATTGATCAGCTTCTTTGCCATTGGAATAGGGCATACTTTTGAAAATGAAAACAAAAGCTCAAAGTCACTGTTTTTTAAAGAAAAAAAAGGTAAGCAAAAAAGGTGAGCATAGTTGTTGTCTAGTATATATATGGAGAGAGACACATGTGTATGTCCCAATAGAGCTTTATGCAGCCTCTTACAACCACAACAAAGAATACGTTGCCTTTTATTGACCCTAGTTTGACGGTCTGAACAGCAACATTCTAAATTTTACATATAATTTCTCAGCATCCTCCATGGAGAGGTTTTCACTCAAGCGGTACCCATCTGGCAATTATACTTAATGTACTTCTTTCTACTAACCTCCCTGAGCCAAGCATCTTTTATTTCTTTCTCAGTCCTTATAGTTTTAGATTATGTCCTGACTGTCCTGTGCACAGACTACCTGATCGCCTAATAACCTTCTCTGTTTTTTCAAATCCTTAATAAAACACAGTCACATGATTGATACAAGGTAAATATGAACACATATACTCTTACAGAAGTCCTTCCATGGGCTGAGTTAAAACTACAGCCTATCAGAGACATAAACAAAGAATTCTTTCTGTTAAATTATTTTGACTCTATTGCTTTTCATTTAAAAAATAATAATTCTACCTGTGATATAGATCTTACCAAGACAGTTGAGAGCTGGATGTGTCCATCTCACACCAGCAGTCTTACTAGAGATATTTCAGTGAGTGTTCCTGGGGTTTTATTAAGTGAACAAATTACTAATCAACAAACTTTCCATAATGTCCTAGGTGTTTTCAATAAGGTGTGGAAGGCTTGACTGAATGGGCATGAGGGTACAATTCATAGTAAGTTCAAAACACACACCAACTAAACACCTGTCTTTATCTTGCCCTCTCCAAACCCAAATTGTCTTACTTTTCCTTTTCTTAACAACAACAACAAAAAAGCAAACAATAAGCTGCTAAAGACACCAAAGACATTAAGTACAACTCCTCCCAAAGAGGTTTACTACAGGACTTTGTGTCTTTTTTTTCATCTTATCAGTATATGCCCAGAAGTATACACAGACATACCCACGCACGTGAGAAAAGCCAAAGTTCTCACGGAGTGGGACCCAGTGACTCACTTACCTCGTCTCAGGGTTGTAGCCTAATATGTAGAAAAATGAATCCACTCGGGCTTTAAACTCTCTAGCAGCAAATATGTCAGAAAAATGGGAGATGTTGCACTTCCCTCTGAAAATAAATGAACAAAAAATGTTAGTAATGTCCTCAACAGCTTTGCAAACCATAATACTACTAGAAAAGCAGAGGTGGGGGAAGATGTAACTAAATCCATGGTATTCTAAGAACATGTAGAATATGGCTACAAACTGTTTAATTATCTGTTCAGAAAAACAGGAGTTCCCCCCCCCAAATAAGAAAATGTCCAATATCATATTTTTTTGTTTCATGACTGCTTTAACCTACAACTTAACTGCTTTTATCTCAGCCTTTTAGTCTTAGAATAAAATTAACTAAACCACAAAGACAAATTGAGGGCAGGATTGTGATGAAAGGATATTAAACTAGAAATGATGGGCAAAAATTTAAACCACAGTTACATTACTTTACAAAAAAAAAAAAAAAAATCCATCTAAAGTCTCTGTAAATCATCAAAGCAAAATGGGCCTTTTCTTCCTGCTACCTTACGAAAAGGAGAATGTGTAACTTAAATATTTTTCTTCTGAGTGTGGAAGAAATAAACTGTCTTGGAAATTAAAACCTAGAGAAATTTTAATTTTAAATATATAGATGGGTTCTAATATACAAACACACACTTCCCAAATTTTCAGGTAACATTAACTGACTAAGTTGGAAAACGCTTTCCCATGGAAATACTAGAGCAGTAAGGTTTCCAGGTTCATCTACTAACAAAAGTTAAACCACAATATAGCTGAAAACTCTACAATACTACACAGCTCCTTAAGCAGCGTTTCCACGCACCAAATATAAATGTCATTTACATTATACCATGCAGTAGGACCCACCATCCCACTACACACACCTACATACATACAGGAGTGCTGAGAGAAATTCCAGGGTTCCAAAGAAGGCAGGGAGGTTTTCAGAATTTCAACTCCCTCAGCAGTTACAGGAAGCAACTTTAACATCAACCGGAAGCCAAAGGCTATGATTAGAGTAGATGGAATTGGAGGATCGAAGGCACATCAACAGAACCTGCAAGATGCTTCCAGGGATGTGACCTCCCACTGCGTGAGCAGGCATTCCATTCCCAGAAGGACTCCATGAGTTGGCACGTCAACAACACACACATGTGCTAATCGCCAAGGTGTTAGTGAAAGAAACTGAGGGATATCAACATGGGGATGGACATTCATTCACTTCCTAACAAATTAAAAAGCAATTAAAAATCCTCCTTTCCCACAGGGCTTAAGTAATCTGTGACCAAAGCCTCAGTACTGGGCAGAAGATAAGATGAGCTGAGACAATCTCCATTTTAAAAATTAAACAAAAATACTACTGATTTCTTAAAGTTCCTTTGGATACTACTGATTAGAAGATAATGTAGGGTTATTGAGCACCTAAAATATGGCTGGTATAGGTGAAATGAATTTTAAATTTTATTTAATCTCAATTAATGTATATTTAAATAGCCACATGTAGCCAGTGGCTACCATCTCAAACAGCACAGATTTATATAACATTTCCATCATCGTGGCAAGTTCTGTTGGAAGCACTGATTTGTAGGTGACACGATACAATTAAAGGAAAAAATGGACTAGGTATCAACTCTCCAGGCCCAGGACCTATCCTTCTAGTATTTAACTGGAACTAAAATGAGCTCCTGGAAAAGGATAGGCAGGTAAGACAACTTTTTAGATGAACAATGCACTCGCTCTGCAACTAATCACCCATCTATCAGAAATGATTCATCCCTGAAGCCTAGAAGAAATAAGTAAGTCCCTTTACCAGTTAACCAGAGATAAGTACATCTATTATACCTATCTCATAAAAATATTACGAAGATCAAATGAGAAGTCTATGAAACGTTGTATACTGCTCCGCGCTGTGCAAAATCAATTACTTCATCATTGTCCATTACTAAAGGAAAGCAATTCTTCCTTTATTATTCTTGGTTATTACTCAAATTTAAGTTTATCCTTAAACTTGAATAATTAATTAATTAAACATATAGAAACTCCTCTAACCCACAATTCTAAACACAAGCATTGGAAATCAGTTATGTTTAAGACAAGGTTTCCCAGTCTCAGCACTACTGGCATTTTAGACATCAATCCTTTGCTGTTGGCAGCTATCCTGTATTTAGCAGCACCCCTGGCCTCTACCGCATAGCACCCACACACATCATTGTGACCATCAAAAACACTGCCAAAATGTTCCCAGGGAAGGGCAACACAACTGGCTTAGGGAAAACCCAAAGCAGTAGGAAGAGAAGGCTATCATATGATAAACTACTATGAAGCTGTAATAAACGGGATTTTATCTACCACTGTGTCCTCTATTTGCTTCTCGTTTGATTATATGAAGGGTATTGATCTTTGTATGTTAATTTTATATCCTGCTACTCAACAAAATTTTTTAGCATTTGATAGAGCTTAATCACTGATTCTCTGAGGTCTTCCCAATATGCTAACTTTACTTGCAAATACACCTAGTTTCACTTTTTCTTTACCCTTTCTTAAGCCTCTAAGTTGCACCTCTAATACAATGAAAATGTGGAAAGTAGTGGAAATAAAGGACATCCTCACCTTGTTCCTGACCTTAGTGGAAAAGCCTCCCAGGTGTTCCCATTAAATAGCTTTAGAATAACCGTATCATAATCATTGCTTTGGAGACAGGTTTCTTCCTTAGACTTATTAACATGCTATTAGATGTTAACAGAGTCTTGAATAGTAAACCTACCTTGCATGCCTGGAATAAATCCCAGTTGGCCATAAGGTATTTTTGAATAAATTACTAGAATTTCTTAAAGCATTTGATTAATTAGATCTAATGTTTTTCCTCATTAATTTCTGCTTTTATCATTATTATTTCCTTCACTGTGCTTCTGTTGTTCATAACTGCTTTATTCATACTAGCCTAAATACAAACCAAATGTCCATCAACAAAGAAATGGGTAAACAAAGTATTGTATAATTTACAACAAGATTACTACACAACAACATACAGAAAAGAGCTACTGATACATAACCCATCAAGAAAAATCTCAAAAATTAAATGTTGAGTAAAAGAAGCCAGACACAAAAAAGCTACATACTGTTATGATTCCATTTATATGAAGTTCTAGAACAGCAAAAAGGAATTTCTGGTAGGAGAAATCAGAATAGTGGTTGTTTCTGGGTGGGAAGTTTAGAGAGAACAGGAGCTGAAGGGAACTTTCTGGCATGATGAGAATATCCCATGCCTTGTTTAGTGTCAAACAAATTTGCCAAAATTTATGGAAATGTAAACTTAAAATCTGAATTTTTCTGTATATTAAAAAAAAAAAAAAAAAGCATTGGGAGAAAATAAAACACCAGTCACTAGCATATAGCTGTGGCTCTTGGAAGTGTCTGTCCCTGCCGGGTAAGGGGCCCGCAGTAGCAAAGCAGAGTGGAAGACAGGGTTGACAGGGGCCGGGAGGCTGACCGTGGCTGGTTCTGACTGGCTGCCATCCGTTCTGAAATATTTTTCATATCACCTCTTGCTGAAGAGTAGTGCTTACACTTTAAAAGCGTGTACATGTGTACCATTTTAAGCACTCAGTGTCTTTCTCCAGGGCTCTCTTTTCACCATGCTCTTGCTCAAAACAGTATATTATTTGACAGTGTTTGTGAAATGGAGGCAGAGAGACTGTTAAGAGAAAACTGCCATCATGTCCACCTTGCTGAAACAGCTGCTTTCCCAGCTTCCTCCGGTTCTGCATTCCCCATATCTTCACTGTTACCAGAAATAAGACTAAAGACAGGGAAGCACCATGTCTTAGGGTCCTTTTATTCAGCAGTAACAAGGGCTTCCTGGAAAAGACTTGTTCAAGTAGTGCTTTGTTGTGACGCCCCCAGTTACACCCTGGGCACTGCACCATCTAGAGAGTCCTGTGCCTGGTGGGAGAAGGCCATCTGAAGGGGATGAAAAAGAGGAGAGAACCTCCTCAGGCAAGCAGAGAAATACAAATGGAAAACTGTGGCCCAGAAATTCATTCCCTTAAACTGTGCCCATAATTGAGCGAGTCTTCATACACCCCCCCAGACATATGCGAACCTCAAAGAAACTCGTGAAGAGGTACACAAGCTCACAAAGACTGCTTAGAGTAGCTTGTTTGTTTACAGCTATTACTGTCACTCTTACCCGGAAATAAGGGGAAAAAAGATTTTGAGACAGGTCAGCATCGTGTCTATTGTAAGCCATTTGATTAATGACAGGCATAGTATCTTTTCTTTTTTAAGTTTCTTTTCTATTTCTAGTTCTTGTTTCTCTCGCCCTCCTGTGGGTTATCTGAACATTTTTTTAGGATTTCATCTTGATTTATTTATAGTGTTCCGAGTGTTATCACTCCACATAGTTTTCTAGCGACTGCTCTAAGTATAACAATATACAACATTACTTCCACTGAAGCCCCTCTGCCTCTCCACTTTTTAAATTTAATTTTCTTAAATGTTTGAGGAAAATTAAGCACTCCTCAAAGACACAAAAGTAAATACAAACAAATGGGAAAACACCCCCTATTCTTGGATAGGAAAACTCAACATAGCATTTCTCCAAACTTGATCTATAAATTCAAGGCAATCCTAATACAAACACCAGCTAACTATTTTATGGAATAAAACAAGTTCTACTAATATTCATGTGGAAAAATCAAATAACTAAAAAGGGGGGGAGCTAGCCCTATCAGACATTAAAACATACTATAAAGCCTCTATAATTAAGAGTGTAGTGCTAGCACGTATCTAGACAATAGGAAATAGAATATCAAGTCCAGAATACATATGGAAAATAATATATGACAAAGGTGGCATCTCAAACCACTGAGGTAAAGACAGTAAATGGTACTGGGGCAGCTGGGTAGAATTTATCTTTAAAAAGTGGTGTAGGGCAAGGCTTTCTAACTGTGACTCAAAGTCCTGAGGGAATACTTGCAACAGGCATATTAAGAACTTTTAAAAAGTGAGAGACAAAAAGACAACAACCCAACAGAAAAGACATGAACAGACAATTCACAAAAATATAGACAAAAATATGCTCAAACTCACTCATTGACAACCTACATGCATATACACAAGACAGCAGGTGAAGGAACCACAGTACACCCACAAAACAGAGTGCTACACAGCTATGAAGGAGAATGAGCTCTGAGGAGCAATTTCCAGAACATACTGCTAAGTGAAAAAAAGCAAAGCACAATAGACTATCTATAGTATGCTACCCCTCACATAAGAAAGAAGAAGTTATAAGAAAATAGATATGTATTTGCTCATTTGTGAAAAGAAAATGCAAGAAGGATAAATTAAGAAGTAAAAGCATCAGTCATCTATAGCAGGTAGGGGGGCTGAAGACTGTATCTTCTTATAGCTCTGACCCTGTGAGCCACAGCAATAGTTCACAAACCCTTCCTTACCCAGAAAATAAACAGACAGTCCAAATCAACCAAGAGGAACCAAAAATAGAATGCAAAGTCTAAAAAATGAACCCAGCTATATTACAAACGAATAACACAACCACACCTAAGGAGCTACGAGAAACAGAACTGACCTGAGCAACTTTAGAAAACAGGCTCTTGCCTATATACTATACATAAGACTAAAGACAAAAATGTAGTCAGTAAACGTGCTTCTCACAGGCACATGGGTTACAAATTCTGAAACTAAGTTATGTGTACCGTAGAATTGGATAAAAATAAGCAAATGAAAATATATTTTAGGGCTTCCCTGGTAGCGCAGTGGTTGAGAGTCCGCCTGCCGATGCAGGGGACGCGGGTTCGTGCCCCGGTCCGGGAAGATCCCACATGCCGCGGAGCGGCTGGGCCCGTGAGCCATGGCCACTGAGCCTGCGCGTCCGGAGCCTGTGCTCCGCAACGGGAGAGGCCACAACAGCGAGAGGCCCGCGTACAGCAAAAAAAAAAAAAAATTTAAACAATAAGAACTGAGTTTTTCACTGTTGAAGAAAGAAGTTACCAGTAAAGAAAAGGGGAGGGGTACAATGAATCTCGTGGTTCTGCTCTGGGCCACGTGAGGACACAGGGAGAAGCCAGCGGTCTGCACACCAGAAGGGGGCCCTCGCCAGAACTCTGGCACCCTGATCTCGGACTTCTAGCCTCCAGAACTCTGAGAAAGAAATTTCTGTTGTTTATAAGCCACCCAGGCTATGGTCTTTTGCTTCCAGCAGCTGTAACCAAGTAAGGTATCCGTGAAATTCAAATAGGGTCTTCAGTTCAATGGTATTGTTCTAATGCTATTTCTTGTTCCTGACAACTGTACCGAAGTTACATAAGATGCTCACACAAATGAAGACTGGGAGATGGATACATGGAAACTCAGTACCTACAACTTTTCTATGTGCCCAAAAGTAGCTCCGAACAAAAGAATTTTTAAAAGACTATGACGTATTCAAGGGCAGAGAGAGCGTGTTACTCAGTTAGGTGTTCCCAGCACCTACATGGCCCTTCCCCTAGGATGAGCAGCTCAATAATGTGTTAAATGATGAATGAATAAAGAAATAAGGGACTGACAAGTTATGGTGTCTAATGAAGTACTAAGCATGTATAGACAAAACAATAAAAATGCCGTAGGCCAGAGTTATTTCACATATAAAAAGAACTGTAGACTAAAGCCAGGAAATGAATCTTAAGTTGCAAAACTAAGAGCTCTGAGACTTCACGAAACCCCTTAGGGAACTTGCAGAAACTAAAGGAACTTTGTTAAGTTCTGAGGAATGGTTGGGGAATTGTACCAAGACGTAATTAACCTGTTTCAATCACTACACATATGTGACGCTAGCTGCCCGTAGCAAAGGAAGGAGATAAATTGATTTGGGATGGAAAAAGGGCAATTAGAAGCCCTAAAGACCTAGTTTAGGATTTCTTGGCCCTGGGCTTCTGGTAAATTCACTCTAGAACATACTCCTATTAGTATGAATTCCTAGGTGAAATGATACCTTGTAACCTGTAACCTACCTTGGATATTTTTTTTCCCAATAGGAAGCAGATAATCAGAAGGCTGGAAAGTAGCCCTCAAGCCGACGGAAGCGTTAGGATCTCCTGTCTGCCCTGCACAGTCAATGCTTGAGAACTCACTGTTACAGCTGCACAGTAAGCCCAAAAGTGTTGTCCAGGCCACATGTTCAGAGTCCAATCACAAAGCAATCGCTCTTGATCCTTCGATCATCAATAAAGTATTATCCTTAGGGTAAAAGTACTATCATAGCAAACAAACTGCAAGTTACAAACTAATTTGCTCATTCTCAGAGCATCTACAAATGGCTCCCTGAGCTGAACACTCCTCCCCATGCCTAAAGTGCTCTGAGTATCCAAACAATCCATCCTAGAGGCCACAGAGAAATAAAATAAATGGACGCTAAGTCACTGTACCACCAATAACTTAATACAGAATTATATTTAATTTCACTTTTCCTTTTTTTCCTTTTATGCTTTTAAGAAGCCAATTCAGATTCATGAGCACTACTCATACTACTGAGTGTGAGATACTCTCTCTGCAAGAGGTTTTTTCATGCTCTGTACCTTACTGGATATAAAACCAGTTCTGGGTTCTGTCACTTAATCATGTGACTTTAAATAAATTTGTTAAAAAGGTGGCACAAAGGTTAACAAACTTGACCTTGGTCACAAAACTATGTGGTAAAGCCAGGATTCAAACTGAAGTCTTCCAATTTCAATCTGGAGCTTTTTCTTTTATACCAGTGTCAGCCAAAAATACTTAACCTGGGAACAAGGACAACTCAAAAATACTCCACTCAAGATACTAACACAGTATTACTATATGGTTACTGATAAACGTAACGAAGAAAAGAAAATAAACAGTTGTAGAAGCTTAGCTTGAAAGGCAGGAATGAGGGGCAGCCAAAGCAAGAATTCAAAAACAGCAGCAGAGCAGTAATGCTGGACCCTCAACACAGACATCTACAACCATGAAGATCCCACCATCTCTTCTCGGAATAAATTTGGTTTGGGTAGGGAAATGCTACAATCTCAATTTACACAGAGAGGCTGCCGAGGAGTTCTGTTTTCCTTTTGATTCATGATGGCTAAAGGACAAAGCTCTCTCTTCCTTTATAGCCCAACCCTAGCACCGGCTTGAAAGAGAAAGTTATACACCGGTCTCCTCCTCAGTGAATGGAATGGCAAGAGCCCCTCGGAGTGCTGTGAGCCGAAAGAATCCACACCACTGAGCACTTTGATCTCTGAGAAGAATGGTGCTAAGCACTAACACTGTCTTCTTCTTTCTTTTTTGTCCTCCATGTTTTTTTCAGTACATTCATTTGATCCTCTTTCATGTGCCTACGGCCTATTTTATTTGTCCTCTTTCAAAACTGAACTTATTTTTGGCAGTACGACTTTGTATCTGTGGAGAAAGAAAAAAATCCTTTCTTGGATAAATGGTGAAGGAAAAAGTGGGAAGAAAAATGAAAGCCTAACCCCCACCCCCATACTTTAAAATTACAGTAATCTTGCTTTAGTGAAGAGGAAAGGAATAAATAGAGATTCCGGGGGGCACGGCTACTCAATTCTGCTTTTATCAGAGATGATCTTACAGTGAGCACTCTTGAGAACCAGGCGAGATTACTAAGCAACAGCAAGAACCCCCCAGATGAGCCCCAGATGCAAGCAAACGTCAACACACCCATACGGATTACTGAGCAGCTACTAGGCCAGACCACCAGTAACCATGTGGTCACATTCATCTGGTGTCTTTGAAAAACACCCAACTGTCAAGTCACACAAGAGATGCTCCATTTGAAGCCGACAAAGTCAAATTTAAGATGACAGCTTTATAAAATCACTGTATGACCACTTTAAAGAAAATACCACAGGAGAAAAAAACTAATCAATAAGGGTTCTGGTCACATACACAGGAAAGGAAGATCACCACTTTAGCACTCCAGCTCTTTGGTGGTCAGTGAAGAGACAGTGACCTGTACAGTTACAGAAGACACCTGACTGTAAACCTAGCGAAAGTAAATTCATCCGGGTCCAGCTAGAATTACCTGGGACAGCCCATTCTAAAAATGCTATAGTATAAAATGACTCTACGAACCGAAACAGTCTCTGATCAATATTCAAATACATTCACTTGAAGCAAATACATCAAAATCTGTTGAATGACCAGAGTTACGCATCTCACATATTCACTTAACTTCAACTCTAAATTGCTTAAAAATCATTCACCTCAATCAATGAAATAAGATGGGGGGCGGGGGAGCATGCAAAGTGGATAAGAAATAATCCCAGGACCAAGTCAATTGTCTTAGCTAACAATTGAATGGTTCCATCAATCTATCCAACCTTCCGTTAACTTGCTTTGTTGAGCATGCAAGTTTAAGATTGGAAAGCCACCGCCAAGAAGACATGAAAAGCTTGGGGGAATTTTGTTAGAAGTTTATAAAACACTACAGGAATTCTCTAAATGTATCTGAAGTCCTGTAGGAAGCCAAATCTAACCACATACGCGCCCTCCCTTACAGCGGGGCCTGGCAGACTGCAGTCTGCAACAAGCCAAATCTGGCCCGCCACCTGCTCTTGTACAGCCTGAGAACTAAGAATGGTTTTTCCATTTTTAAATGGCTAAAAAATAAATCAAAAGAAGAGTCATATCTCCTGACGTGTGGAAATTAAATGAAATTCAAATTTCAGTGTCCTCAAGTAAAGTTCCATTGGCGCACTGCCACCTCATTTATTTACATGTTGCTTGTGGCTTTTGTACTACAATGGCTGAGCTGAATAGTTGCAACAGAGACCGTGAAAAATTATCTGGCCTAAAAAGTCTGCCAAAACCTGCCCTATATTAAAAGTTGCTACTAATTTGCCTTCAAATAACTGGCTTTAGCTATGTAGCTTTGCACAAGAGACTCCAGATGGTTTTACTGAATACCATCTGAGCAATATAATAGAGAAATTATTGTAGTTAAGCTAAAAGCCAGCAAATCCCTATGACTTCCCCCCCCCCCCACTGCGTTGCGTTGGGTCTACGTTGCTGCACATAGGCTTTCTCTAGTTGCAGCGAGTGGGGGCTACTCTTCCTTGCAGTGCACGGGCTTCTCACTGTGGTGGCGTCTCTTGTTGCGGAGCAGGGTTCTAAGGCATGCAGGCTTCAGAAGTTGTGGCACACGGGCTCAGTAGCTGTGGCTCGCAGGTTCTAGAGAGCAGGCTCAGTAGTTGTGGTGCGTGCACGGGCTTAGTTGCTGCATGGCATGTGGGATCTTCCGGGACCAGGTATCGAACCAGTGTCCCCTGCATTGGCAGGTGGATTCTTAGCCACTGCGCCACCAGGTAAGTCCCCCATGACTTTTTTTAAAACCATGTTCTTCAACAGAGAAAGTGGTTCTTTCACCATTTTGTTATTTTCAGTGGGGAAAAAGGTATAATAAAATCACTTGTCCTTAACTTCCTTTACCACCTAAGAAGCCCCAATTCTTCCCCTCATAAACAAAATATACCAGAGTAAATAGGTATCTTTTTCTTGACAGGGACAGAAACTACCAGAGGGTGTGAAGCAGAGGCTCGCGGTCACTTTTTGGCATTATTACCTAAGACATTAAGGCTAGCAGCAATGTTACCTCAGAATAAAATCTTCTGTATGTTTTCCCTACTCCCAAGCTTTTTAGTAGTAAACTCTTCATACACACAGAAATTTAAAAGTATACAGGGCAATGAAAATTCCTATGAACTTTGCCTAGATTCTCCTACAGTTACATGCTGCCATATTTGTTTCATCCATTTTTTTAAATCTATCTTGGCAGTGACTGAATCTTCAGGAAATAATCTGTATAACACCCCACCCTACATACTGTAGCAAAGAATTTTCAAGGAAATAAAATACAAAACTCTAGAGAGGTTTTAAAAGAAAAAAGAAAGAAAAAGAAAAAAATGGTTTTTCCCTCTCACACAGGTTAGTGAAGACAGAGGCAACCTCCGAGACCCCAACAATCCACAAAATTAACACCAGAGTGTCAGCTTGCTGAGACCACAGGGGTAGTGTGATTGATATTACGATTATCAGATGAGACCTAGGCAGCTTAGACTCTCTACCTACAGTGGCCTATGATTTCTCCTTCACAGAAGGACCACACATCTCTGGCGCTTACCTAAGGGCAGCAGCGTGGTAAGTGTCAACGTAATCAGAAATGAAGAGCTCTCGGTTCTTGATAACTGGGTCTGTTATGACAAGTTCTCTTCCAGAGTCTGTCACACACACACACACAAAAAAAGTTAATTAGGAGGGTATTATATAATTGAGTTTCCAGAAAGGATTAGGAAAATTTCACAAAATTTTTCTTTCAGGATCACTTCCCACTATAAAAAGCACAATAAATAACCAGGCCTGTCAGCAAAACAGAGAAGAGGAATAACATACAGCAGGAATAACAGGAGCAAGCGTCCTGTGGGATGTGTTTCTGCCCTTTATTAAGTCCCCACAGTTTGCTGAAATGTATTAAGCAGAAAATGAAAAAAGAAGGAAAAAGAAAACAACTATCACATTTTAGCAACTTGTAAACTACTAAAATTTTCAGTGATCCTATGCATCTGGTATTTTGTTGCTAAATATTCCAGGATGGAGTGAAATCACACTGTTTCAAGTTGAAAAGAATAACCAAGTTATTATTTTTAATAAAGAACCATCATTTAACTGTTTTAACAGAAATTTAATAGTTTCAAAAAAAGAAAATACTGGTAAAATATAAAAGAACATTATTCTTCAAAACTGTTTTCACATTACTGCATTCATAGGCCTGACTTCTAATGTGAACTTTATTAATTAAAACAAAAAAGAAAAAGAAAGAAAGAAAGAAAACTGTTTTTGACTACTGGTTTGTTGACTCAAAACCTGTCACCAAAGGCAGTGTGAAGGAGTGAGACAAGCAGTCATCCGGGCCAGAGAGAGCTGGATCACTGCCCCGGGGTCTCCACTCAGAAGACAAATAGCCTTGGCAACTCCTTTAGCATCTCTAAGCCTCGATTTCCTGTTCTGGAAGTGGGGAGTGACAATCCCGAACTCATATAATTAATGGGTAACAAATGTGAATCAGCTAGAATGAGGCCTAGCACCTCAAAAAAAAAAAAATCAATAAAAAGAAGCTATTAGACATCTGAACAAACGTAATATACACTTTATGTACATATCTCACGTGTCAATAAAGTTATTGGGTAGAAACTACAATGCCAGAGGAAGAAAAAATTAAAAGATGCTCTGAACTACCTTCCTATTGTTCTAAAAGTCAATACTCAAGCTAAATTTCAAAATATTCAGGAAAGCTTTGCTTTGAAAACTGAAGTTCACAACCCTGAAGTTCAACAATACAGATCATTAAAAAGAAACAAAATACAATTCTATAGGGTTTTCAGTGTCATTAGTTCAGCATTAGGTGAGAAAAAGGAATAAAAAGATGAAGCTACTTTTATTTCCAAAGAAGATCTATCACTACTCCTCGTTTAAGGGAAAGATGCTACTAGCACATGATCAGGTTGTTTCTCTTTTAAGGCAGAAATAGTGAAAGAACTCAGCAAAAAAAAAGAACATTCCAGTAATGTCTATAGATAAAAAGCTTTTTCAGTGAAAACTTTTCATAGTGGTTATCTCCATTTAATGAATGTTTTTACAAAGAACTTTGCCCAAAGCTAAGAAAGTGTAAGAATCAAACCAGAAGGACATATTTACCATTTTCATTATGTCGATCCTGAACCAAATGCTGATACACAGAATCTGGAACTTCAGATTGACGGTAGTACCATTTGACGTTCATGAGTAGGTGGTCCCTCTTACTCTGAAAAGGAAAATCTAACAGCATTAGGAACAGGATTTCGGGTGCCCACAGGTGCATACCATACCCATGATCAAAAGCCCCGGAAACAGGTGGACAGGCAGAGAAGGAGACACACAATTACTACCAGGACCACAAAAATACATTAGTCAATTATGAGGTCAATTTTCATTTTTTGAAAAATCCCAGCCACAACACCTTGCTGACTCTATCCCTCAAAGTTGCTTATTTCAGGAAACAAAGGAAACCAGACTTGCATCTGTAAATCTCCCCAGTTTGATTAACTAGTTCGTTCGATGTATTTTTACTTAGCACCGACTACTCAGTGCACTACGTGAACACATCCTTCCATCCGCAGCTTCAGTGGTGCTGGCAGATATTTAGAAACTGCTTCAGCACACTGTCAAGGCCATTAAGGGCAATGAGTTCTTCCTGCTACTTCACTGCCACGTATGCTCTATGGCAAACTAACACGGCAAACTATGGGTGGTGAGGAAGGTACTATGAGTCCATGGAGCAGGGATCCTGTCTCATTTATCTCTGAATTTCCCAAGAAGAGAACACCTTGGACATGGATATGAATAATAGCGTTCTATGATGGTCAGGGTCCCATAAATGTTTGTGAGACACTTAACCATCTTATCCCTAAAAGTTAATTTTGTTCCTAGTTCATTCGAAGAATAAAGAATCAAATACTGCCTTTCCATTTGAAGGCTGTGGGGCTAGGGCTTGAGGGGACCATCTCTGTGTACCTGGTCATGAAGCATCTCAATGTGGCAGTGCACTAAGGCTTCCCGGGGCCTCAGAAAATACTTTCCGACCCATCTGAGGGCCGTAAGGGACTTCCCCAAGGTGAGTGCAATACCACTCCTCTTAGCAGCTTCTACCTTCTCATCACAAGTCAGTGGGTCAGAAATGCACGAGAGCTAAAATTCGAGAAACACCTCATGTTCATATGGGTGATGGCCAAATCCTAAAGTACGTCAAAGGAGCCTTCTCTAATGAAGTAAGATGCTTGATGCTTACATGAGAGGCTGCACAAAGCCTTCACTAAAAGACCAGGAAGGCTCAAAAATATTTTTGCTAAAATATGTAAGCCATTCAAAGAACCAGAAAGAAAGCAACTGCCAAAGGTCTTGACTGAACTCAAACGTGAAGAAGCGCTATTCCAAAGTGAATTCCATACACGCTGAGATTCTTACTTTTGCAATTAACTGTCAAATATAGGGCATCATTACTGGTTTGAATAAAAGAGACTGCATACAAAGAATAATCCTGCAAAATGGGTACTTTTTAGTTTTTATCAATTTTTCACTTTTATATTCTACACTGTTTATACTGAGGGTGGGAAGAAGAGGACAAATCAGTACGCTGCATAAGAAGAATACACTTTATATATAGTATAGGAGTTTACAGACAGAGCAATTACTTCCGGCAAGGGATTATGGAGGAAGGAACATCTGACCTGGGAAAAAATGGGAAATATTACAATGAAATTTTTTCTAGGCAAAGGAGGAGACCTGAGAAATACACAAAGATAGAGAAAGTTTAAGACATATATAAGACACATGCAAGTGGTCCATCTGCATGCAGCACAGGAAAACATTCTGCATGATGGTGAGGGGAACCTGAATCCTAGCTGGAGTTTGGCCTTTAGTGGCTTTTTAACTCTCTGGGACAAATGGGGTCTTCTATCTGCACTGCTGACCAAAGCCACAGGCACTGAGATGCAAAACCCCAGGCCGAGGGAGAGCAGCTAAAGGGCTACAGTATCTTCCTGAGGCAGGATGATAAAGAGCAGACCAGGTTGAGCGCACTCATCAGGGAAAGAAGGAGACACCCCAGGGGAGGGGCAGGGCCTGTTTGGCAGTGCTCAGGATAAACCCGGTTGAGTAAATACACTGTCCAATACAGGGCTTCTCAACCTAAAAACTACTGACATTTGGTCCAGATAAGTCTGTTGCGGGGGCCTACCCAGCGCACTGTTAGATGCACAGCAGCATCCCTGGCCTTCAACCACTAATGCCAGCAACACTCCTCCCTCATTGTGACAACCAGAAACGTCTTCGAATACTGCCAAATGTCCCCTTCGGGTGCGAAACGCTCCCAGGTGAAGCCCAATGGTCTAACAGTCTCCTTTTTAAGGAAAGCTAAACCAGAATGGTAAGACTAAACTCTAATTCAAGCACTACTGGGCTGGGCTGGTAAGTACAGGAAAGTCGGTCATGGTTCAAATCCCAACTCCATCACCTCCCTGTTACATGACTCTGAGCACATTACTAAGATTCTCTGAGTCTACCCTTTTCTGTAAAACAGGATTATCGAAACCTACCTAAAAGGACTCATGAAAAAACTGAAAAGATGGAAAAGCATCTGTAACTGAGCAGGAACTCAAAAGACTATTGCTTTCTGTTAGTAGGTGGCTCTAACCAGTGTTTCACAGAAAACTTCAAGAACTTTGCTAAGAATTGTAGGAGTGCTAGCTTCTCCAGAATATGGTTTCTTTTAGGAGGTGATAGTGATGTCTAGTCACTGAGCTACTAATGGATGCCTCAACACTCACAGCACAAAGGAATTCAGATCTACTAGCAGTCCTAGCAACAGTGTTCTAAAATTTATACTTTTATGTACTTCTGTAACACATCTAAGATGTATGAATACCAAATGACCAGACAAAGATACTATGAAAAAAGAAAATTACAGGCCAATATCTTTGATTCATAGAGATGCAGAAATTCTCAACAAAATATTAGCCAACCAAATCCAACAACACATAAAAAAGATCATACACCAGGACCGAGCTGGATTCATCCCAAGTTCACAGAGATGGCTCAACATATGCAAATCAATCAATGTGATACACCACATTAACAAAAGAGGAAAACCACGGGATCATCTCAACAGATGCAGAAAAGGCTAAGATGTATGAAAATGTGAAGGGCAACAGAAATAACCTTTAAAGGTACTATAATCACACAATGTCTATTTTTCAGAACCAAGCCAGTGATTCAGGTGACGTTTTGAGGTATAATACCTATGTTATCTTCTGACCCAGGCACACTTAATGATTCCACCCACACAAAATTACCACTCTAGTTTGTTTGTACCTAGATTTACCACTCCTAAGCCTTTTACAAAGGGAGTTGAAAGCCTACTGGATTTCCTAATGCAATACTACCCAACAACCAGGGAGTGGCGGCATTGTGCTTAAAAAAAAAAAAAAAAAAAAAAAGCCTCCAGATTCTGAATCCCACACATGGCAAAGGCAGGCAGGCTCAGTGTAAACCAAAGTTCTGAACGAATGTAAGTAGCTCTAATGGACACAATCTCCCCAAATAGGCCAGGAATTTAGTTAAAGATTAAACGTCTATAAAGGGAGGCACCGTGTTGTTTCAGAGGCACTAGCCTAAAATCAGGTAATGTAGGATTTTGGTACTGTCCACAATCACTAGTTAGCTGGGGGTGACCTTAGTGAAGTCACCCAGCCGTCTGACAAAGTGAGGGACAGAACAAGATGATTTCTATGGTTTGGTTCCATCTTACATGCCTATGTTTAGATTTCTTCCCCAGACTTAACCAAGTAGATAAAATAGGATTGGGAAAGCACCCTTACGTTTTCTCTGTATCACACAATGGCATTAGCTCACATTACCATCCTAAGGAGTTTCAGGAACTAAAACGTCATCTTCCATGGAAGCTGCCTACTACGCGCTAAGGAACAGCAAAAGGGAGCAGAGGGCACCCCCTCTCCCGGTACTCGCTCCCTCAGCCGTCAATCATGGGAAATCTTCATCTTCTTTACACTTTTCACTAGGCTAAGAATTTTGCTCAAAATCACAGAAAATTAAAGGCAGACATGAACTTAGAGATCATCTGATTCAACCCAAACCATCTGGGTTTGGGGCCAATTACCTCTCCAAGCCTCAAGTTTCTCATATATAAAATGAGGAAAAATAATAGTCTGTATACACCTCGTTAGGTCACGAGGATTAAATAAATGAATATTAAGTAGAGTGGACTGGCTCTCAATAAATGCTGGATAGTACTATCACTGTTTTACAGATGAAGAGAGGAGTTAAGCTATATCAAGAGGCTGGTTATAAATTCCGATTTTCTCAGATCCAAAATTATGCTCATAATAGCAATACAAAAGTAAATCCAGTAGCAAATTAGAGGGAAAGTTTCTTCACTTTCGCAACAATTCAAGAAGCATGTCAAGTATTTCTAACAAATATGCCTCATTATTGACTAGTGATATAATTGGACAGCTGCATAATGGTCAAAGTGGTTATAAATGACACATTTTAAACACAACGCTGAATGAAGAAGGAAGCGGTGAAAAGCTTCCCATGTGAAGGCATCCTGGGGTATATTTCTGAACACAGAGAAGAGCCCACTGGGAAGTAAATATTTCCCACCATTTTTTCTTTAAGGAGAGAGAGACTGATTTGACTGCGTCCAGGTGGTAAGATGCACCAGCATTAAGAGAAAACCACCAAACCAATCTGCTTACAGTAAGGTTTCACAGGCCCTGTGCAAAAAAGGAGAGGAGCTGATTCTGGGTTGAATTATGGATTTGTCCATATCCCTGGCCCAGATTTCTTGAAATAAGGGATGAATGTAAATTTAGGGAAATAAAGAGTTTAACAGAGGACAAATCCCATCACCACCTGGGTTTAGAAAAGACAGCTTAATGGTAGGTGTTCAGCAGCAGAATAGGGAGGATTTCCAGATATTTGCATGTCAGGCAATAGGTTGAGAAATAATGAATTAAAAAGTCAAAACTGAAATTAAACATTGAGAATAAGGTAACTGAGAAAGGCAGACTAGAGGGAAAGGGAGGCAACAGAGACCAGAAAGGAAAACAGGAGGCTGCTGCTGAGGGACACCGGTTCCCTCCGTCAAGAGCGCACACCTCAACTACCCCAAGTACAAGTACACAAGATCCAAGGCCGAGAAGTCAACTTCCCTTCCCAGAGATCTTTCATGATTATTAATATGGTACTTTCATTGATTTTAAATAGCCAATCTGTGTCCTTCCTAGGACCAGTCTTAATTATCTTCCTCTGGGGAAACATTTTTACACAATATAAAAAAAATAAAAGAAGTGCAGGGGTGCGGAGGTGGTGGTGGTGAGGATAGGAGTTCATTAATGACCAAGTAGACAAGTGCAGAGATCACCTTTTCAATGGTCTTTATTCCCAACCAGAATGGGAACAACAATAATTGTATACTCAACCTGCATTACAGAAGAAGGACCTTCTTTGCTCTATCAATCACCTACCAGGCCTTGCCAGATTATCAGGGCTCCCAAAGCCCTCCAAACAGGTCACTCTAGTCCCCCCACTGTTATCAAATGTGACAGAAGGATCAGGGCCAAAGACAACCCAACTAGGATATGAAGGTGGATATCATCACATGAACAATTTTGCAAAGTCAAAATAATCTGCTAGAGATAACACAGAACTTCCTTCAAATTCTTAACTGCTTAGTTCTTGGGAGCGCACATTTCAAATAATGGAAGATCTAGATTCAGAGTCAGGTGAAATCAGACCAAAATTCTTGTTTTATAAAGCCAAAATGGCCAGTCAGGTTTTTCCAGAAATTTGGGAAATAGAAATAGCTAACATTTGTATACGGTATGGCTTAAGAAGATTCCCTTTGGAGAAACAAAATGGTGAAAATAAGGTGAAGAGTTACCCTTCCAGGGTGCTGCACGGCTGTTTTGAAGTTGTATTTCAACCCTGCTGAGTCTACCTCCACCAACAGGGTGATGCCTGTTGGGAAGATCACCCTCAAAAAGACCTTGGGGACACAGTCTTAGTGGCTTCAACCATTCCTGACTCTGGGGGAGGGGATTAGGGACAGGCAGTAGGGTCTAAGATTACCAGTCTTCAAAGGCCGAGTATAACTCCAGGCATATGCACAGGGGAATCAATCTAAAGATAAGCTTTCGGCACTTCCCTGGTGGCACAGTGGTTAAGAATCCGCCCGCCAATGCAGGGGACACGGGCTCAAGCCCTGGTCTGGGAAGATCCCACATGCCACGGAGCAACTAAGCCCGCGAGCCACAACTACTGATCCCGCGTGCCTAGAGTCCGTGCTCCACAACAAGAGAAGCCACTGCAGTAAGAAGCTCGCACACCACAACGAAGAGTAGACCCTGCTCACCGCAACTAAAGAAAGCCCGCGCGCAGCAATGAAGACCCAACGCAGACATAAATACATAGATAGACAGATACATAGATAAATTTAAAAAATAAAAATAAAGATAAGCTTTCTGTACCCGTCAGAAGATCGTCATTACTCAACTATGTGGATGAACATGAGGACTAAGATGAAATCAGGCAGGAAATATCTTGTAATATTATTTCAAACCACTACGCTACTCCTAACATAAGACACTAACCGTGTAACATTTTCTATATCTATATATTTATATCTAAATAGCTTTGTAGTCATTACAACTCAAAAGGCCATCAAAGAGTTATAGGAATACATAAGTGCCATCAGGGCTCAGGCCATCAAGGTCCACCCATCTCAGAGTTCTGCTCTCACACGGGTACCAGGAGGTTAGGCGAAAGGCCGCAACACTGACTGCAGAGTCTTGTTCTCCAAGAAGGAAGGGCTCCGAGTATCTCCTACAAATAATCCCACTATCATGTACAAATCTCCCTAATATACTGAGACATTAACTAAACATTTTGTTTCCTTTTATTTGAGAGGGTATAGTAAGGGCAAGTATACTTCTTACTGACATCGACTAAACAAAGTATCCACATTTGTTTTGTCCTAAAACGCCCTTTTCTTCCACCTTTCTCAGGTATGTGCACTGCCCGATGGTGACTGAACTGATCTGTGAAAGAACTATGACTGTAGCACATCTCCCTTATGGGAGCCACAACACTTGAGCTTCCAGCACAGAAACTTGTTTAGTGGTGTGATGGTTAACTTTATGTGTCAACTTGACTGTGCTAAGGGATGCCCAGACAGCTAGCTGGTAAAACGTTATTTCTGGGTGTGCCCACGTGGGTGTTTCTGGGAGAGGTCAGACTTGGACTCCGTAGACTGAGTAAAGAGATCTGGCCTCCCCAGTGTGGGCGAGCATGACCCAATCTCTTGGGGGCCCAAAAGGAACAAAATGAAGAAGGAAGAGCAAATTCCTTCTCTCTTCTGGAGCTCGACATCCATTTTTCCCTGCCATCAGCCATCAGAGCTCCTCTTCTTGTGCCTTCAGACTCTGGGACTTAACACCAGCAGCCCCCCTGGTTCTCAGGCCTTCAACTTGAATTTAATTATACCACATGCTTCCTGCTTCTCCAGCTTGCAGACAGCAAGTTATACATATACTTCCGACCTCCAAAACCTCATGAGACAACTCCTATAGTATATATACATATATCTATTCTCTCCTATTGGGTCTGTTTCTCTGGAGAACTCTGACTAATACAAGTGGCTACTTATCATGTACTGATTGGCCTTTGCAAATGGACATCACCTGGAACTACACAGGGGTCTACTCAGAACTAGCATAATGAATAAAATAAATAGATAAAAGAAACAAGCAAACCATATCCATTTGATTAAGGTGCTTACTGCTGTTAGGCCCTAGAATCAAGGTTGTTACAAGCTCATTTTCCAATCCAATCCAAAAGACTGTTTTCAAGAGATTGCATCAGCATCTGGGTCTGTGCAAGAGGATTTAAATCATCTGGAATCCAATGGTGAAGCAAGAAGGTGGAACTCTGGGAGGGCAGATGACTTTTTACAATGTTTACAACCAAGATGTGCAAATAACTGGTTATATCCAAATCCCCAGAAAGATGATGCTACTAAAAATGTGCTGACACACAGGCTCCAATGATCAGAAATAATTTTCAAAATCACTGTTTCTTAATGATGTCTTGTCTATTAATGGTAGGACCAAAAAGGTGCATGAAAACAAAATTCTCTCTCAACTGCTAACCAGGGAGTCAAAACTCAATAAGGCAATTTCTATCGGGGATTACATTATGGATGAA
Organism: Monodon monoceros; assembly: GCF_005190385.1. Taxonomy (NCBI): domain Eukaryota; kingdom Metazoa; phylum Chordata; class Mammalia; order Artiodactyla; family Monodontidae; genus Monodon; species Monodon monoceros. The sequence continues at coordinate 174,688,360 of NW_021703774.1, read as the reverse complement.
CAATGAAATTTTCAGACAGTGGATTCCTGTATTTGCAGTGGCGAGGCCAAAACTGAGTACAGGGGTAGCCCTGGGAAAATTCGTACTTCTTGGCCTCGTAAGATAGGGAGACAGGGTCACTAGGTAACCTCTGCTGTCCTTGTCTTCTTAAACCGAATAACAAGTTTATGTCACACACACATAGATAAGCCACAGTTAAAGGGGGACTTAGCATATGGGGACATATATAACAAACTAGAACACATTCCTATAATTTCCCACATGAATCGTGTTGATGTACACCTGACAAAAATACTAAATGTCAGATTCAGGATTTAAAGGGTCCCAAAATTCAGGCTGAAGGGTAAGCTAGAAAGATGGAATTTCACAGACAGATTAAGTCCCTATACTTGGATCCCAAAAATCTGCAGCCCAAGCCCAAAATAAACCCCTTCCTAAAAGACAGTATTCTTTCCAGCAATCATGATTACACCGGATAAATCTATAACCACAAATTTTCTATTTGGCCCAAAAGATTTCCCCCATAACAGAAAACAGCTGTTTATAGGCAGCACCATAAGAAATTGCCACATTCCTCGTAATCCCTACTAAATGTCATTAAACACTCCACTGAATTTCTGTCTTAAAAAATCAAGCCCAAATACTACAAAGTTTAACATGTTTGCAATACGCTGGTTGTTGTTTGGTGATCGTGGTGATGGCAGCAGCGACTTTACTCATTCTGGGGGAGTTAATTACTTCTTGTACACGACATAGTCAGAAAAGTTACAGAACTCTATCACAAATTAATGATGGGGCAGGAGTGAAAAGCAAGTTAAAGAAAGGGGCGGGCAGAACCTGGGCTGTAGTCTTCCAAAATTCTCTAGAAATTTCACAAATTAACTATGACATTATTTTAGAAATAAAAATTACTAACTTATGATTGAAGATACATAACACAGATTTTACTATTAAAAATTGATGCCGAAATATCTTGAAAAGATTTCACTGAGTCAACGTGTGCTTTACAGAAGTGGTTCTCAGACATCTTAGACTCAGACTCTCATCAAAATTATTGAGGAATTCCAAGAGCTTTTGTTTATGTGGGTCATATCTTATCAATGTTTACTATATTAGAAAATGAAAATAAAGAAAAATTTTAGACATTTTTAGTAACTCACTTAACAATAACCCCATTACATGCTAATGTAAATAATTACAACAAGCAACTATCCTTTCAAAACAAACTAAATTTAGGAAACCAGTAATAATTATGTTTTTACAAATCTCTCTGATACTTGGCTTAAGGAAACAGATTCTCATATCTGATTCTGCTTCAATCCGTTAAGATGTATCACATCATTTAGCCTTTGTAAAGCCCCACGGTACACTCATGAGAGAATGAAGAGTGCAAAAGGCAAATGATGTCTTGGTATAATCATGAAAGCAGTCTGGCCCTGCAGACCCACGGACCATAGGTGAGAAGAGCTGCTCTATGCGATGAAGTGAACAAACCGCACAACAGTCCCGGACGCCTCCCTCTCAGACTCTGGTAGTTGAAACAATTTTAGCAGGCTCCCCAAATGGAACCATGGCTAGAATGTTAGAGCACACATGTAGTCAGAAGTCAGAAACTATTAAAAAATAGAAGATTTTATTTTTATTTATACAATTAGACATTGTAATTGTGAGCAGCAAGTTAAACTCCTAAAGAAAATCTAGGTAAGAAGCCTCTTGTTTCAACTTAAGATATTTTCCTTTCTAAAATTTGAGCTCGTGAAATTGAGAAATATCTTGATTCAAACAAGAATATAAATAGGGCTATACTAAAAAGGTACAGTTTAAAACAATGGTGAACCTATTAAGCCGAAAGCATGCAAGGAGAAAATAGGTAGTAACCTGGGTAACTTTTATTCAGCAATTTGCAATTCCAGGCAACTTTGTGGCCATTTCAACAATGGTGCTGCCTCCTACCTAAGAAAACTTGACAACATGAAACATCAACTTTTAAGAATAAAACAAACAAACCAAAAAAGCCCAACAAAAAAAACAAACTTTTAGCTTACCATACTATACTGAATTATCATCTTTTATAAAGATGAACATAACTATTTTATGTGAATCCAGCATTTCTTCTCTTTGTAGGTGATAACCTTTTTGTATCAGTTTTCTGAATTAAACTGCAAAACATACAGCTAGAGTAACACCATAAAATACCTTTCAGAAGCACAAAGATTTTTAGAATTGAGTTTCTGTACATTTAAGGAACACTAATATAGGTTCAGAAATTATTTAAATTTAAATAAAGTCAGCCTACATAGTAAGAACCCAATTACAGCTAACAAACATTTTGAACTTGCCAATAAATCAATTCAAATAGTTTGGTTGAAAAGGGGAAAAGTCAGTAGGAACCCTAAAAATTCAGGTTTTCCTATTTCACTTTATATAGTCAGTTTTAAGTATCTTATTTATTCTTCTCTCCTTTTGACTTACACCAAAATGAAGACTGTAACCTCTAATACCTGCTAGTCTATTTATACCTGCTCTATCTACAACCATTTTTCTAATACAAACATATGCCCTGACAGCTTATCTCAGTCCACATGCCAGACAACAAAGGCCCGCTGGCCTGCTGGAGAAGAAACGGAAAGCAGGAAATGAGAAGGCTGAGTTAATCCCAGATAATCGATCAGGGTGTTCAGTCAAGTATGAGCCAAGCTGAGGAAATGCTGCTTACAAGAAAGGAAGAAAATCAAAGAGCATATGACCAGAGCCACGGTTCATTTTAAAATAGGTTAATTTTTGCCAAGAAGATTCCCCATCATGTTCAAGCACTAATACAACTTATATAAATGCTAGTAACTTCTGAAGGAGGACCGTTTTCTTTAAAATCCTTCATCCTCTATCCTTTTTCAGAAATGTTTCAATTTGGGGGTTTTGTTTTACTGTTTTGGTTTTGGCTCATCTGTTTTTTTCCTAAATCAGCTTTACTGAGGTAATTTTATACACAATAAAATTGTGTTTGATAAATGTGTTGTATAACCACCACCACAATCAAGATAGGGAATATTTCCATTACCACAAAAAGACTAACTTCCTTTAGAATTGACGAATCTGCTCTGCCGAAAAAGCTTTTGTGCCAGAGAATGCTAGAAAAACATTCTAATCTAAATTCCTTCCCCCATTTTATTAACACAAAGAGACGTTACTATGAGAGAAACAACTCTTGAGTCAGCTGTGATGCTTCTTTCTACCAGCTGATGCTGGAGAAGACCACTACAGACAACAACCCCCACGTTCTTCAAAATCAAATAATTTGCTAGATAAAACTTCTGAGCTGAGACTTCAATGATCTCCTAAAAACCCCAGAATATGATAACAGTTACAGAGACAATAGTTATGAGAGTGAAAAAAATGTTTTCAAATTAGTTTTACAGTATAATTTCCTCAAATCATGTAATCCATATTTAATGAGCTTCTACCAGGTATCAGACCATTGTTCTGGAGCTACATACTGAGGACTCTGGAGAGGAAGAACACAGATAGTCCCAGTCTTGACAGAGCTAACATTCCAATAGAGGGACAGACCCTTTAGCAACCTCTCCACCCTTCCCCAAAACGGTCAGAGAATGGTTAAGTGCTTTAATAAAGCCACTGGCAATGAAATCCGCCACTTAGTAACCATACAATCCCAGGCAAGTAACATTTTGTATACTGTATTTAATCTCTTCAGGTACTGTCTTCCTTAGAACTAGCTGTCTTTTCAAAAGCACCTGAATTTGGCAGGGAAAAGTGTACTGCGCTTCATACAGACAGAGAAGGGGGGTTAGATCACCTTAATAAATCTATACACCAATCTCCCCATCCACAGGGACAACACAGAAATCCAAGCCTCTGTCTCTCACTAAGGCTGAGCTTTTGTTCATGAAAACTCCAGAAGGTTTTGTGGTTTTTTTGACCTCCTTTACTTTTCTTTTATAAAATGTATTATGAGAAATTTCACAGGCATAAAGGTATAAAAATAATATAACCAGGGGCCAAACATATTTTAAGAAATAAAACATAAGCCAACCTGAAGAAACTGCCTATACACTCCTTCTAGACAGGTCTCTCGTACTTCCCCCCCGAGGTAAACACTATCTTGAATTTACTGTTGCTCATTCCCACGCAGTGCTTTATACTTTTACTTCATATGTACATACAGCTAAAACTATATAAGGTAGCGTTTTGCAGTTTTTACCCTTTACATACATGATACCGTACCCTGACTGCCTCTGCAATCTGCTTTGTTTATTCAGCATTATGCTTGCATGATTCATCCATGCCCTAGTCCATTCATTTTAAATGATACATATTACATCTATGTACAATATGCCACAATTTGTTCAAACATTTCCTGCTGATCGATACTTGGGTCATTTCCAGTTTTTCACTACTACAACCAAGGCTGCTACTATAAGCATTCTTATTTATGTATGTGCAAATTTGTCTTAGGTTTGTCTTTGAATGTTTGGTGCCATAGCTAAATATTCAAAATTAATAGGTAACATTGTTCATAATGTCCTCTGATATCAAAGCCTGTAGGATCTGTAGTGCTGTCCCTGTTTTAGTCTCCGTGTTAGTAACTTGCTGCCTTTTTTTCTTTCTCTTCTTCATCTGTACAGGAACTTAAGTTTCCTTAGTCATTTCAAATGAGCAACTTCTGATATTATTCATTATCTTTAATGTACACTTCCTTATTAATTCATTAATTTGAGCTCTTATGTTCATTATTCCCTTCCTTTCCTTGGTTTAAGTTATTTTTCAATTTCTCAGTACAGACACTAAAATCATTGATTTTACTCTGCCTTTCTTATTTTCATATATAAGGCTAAAAATCTACCTCTGAGCATATGTTTAGCTATATCCAATAATTCTGATATGTCATGGTTTCATTAATCATTCACTGCAAAATATTTTCTAATTTCCAGTGTGATTCCTTATTTGGCTCACAGACTATTTAGAAGTGCATCGCTTTACTCCAAACATTTCTGGATATTCCAGGTAATCATTTTGCTTTTTTACTTCTAGCTTAATTCCACTCTGGTCAGAGAAGATGTTCTGTATGATTTCAATCCTCTAAAATATGTTAAGACCTGAATTAAGATCCAACATTGCCATTTCTGGTAAATGTCCCATATGTACCTGAAAAGAATATATATTCTTTGGTTGCCGGGCATAGTATTCTGTATGTATGACATTTAACTCCAATTTTTAAACTGTGCTGTTCAGTATTCTTACTGATTTATAATCTACTTGTTTGCTCAATTACTGAAGGGGATGTTTTAAAATCCTTCTAATTTTCCAAATAGTCACTAACAGTTTAGGATCAATTGCAGTATATCCATACAATGCATTATTACATAGCAATTAAAATGAATTACTGTAACACACAAAAACATGGATGCATCTCACAAACAATATGGTAAGCCAAAGAAACCAGACACAGATAAATATATACCACATGATACCCTTTACAAATAAAGTTCAAAGGCAGGCAGAACTGATTGATCTATGATGTCAGAGCTTAGTTATCATGGGGCTAACTAAGTAGTTAGTTATCGTGGGGCTAGTGGCTAGAAGAGGGCATGAGGGTGGTTTCTGGAGTGCTTACAGCATTTTATTGCATGATATGAGTAAACGTTACATAGAACTTACACATATATTACACATACCTATTACTACGTATAGTGGTATACTACATACATAGTATGTATACCTTAATGATATTATGGGCTCACTTCCAGACCACCGCAATGAAGTGACTAGCGGCAATCAAGCAAGTCACATGAATTTTCTGTTTCCCAGCACACAGGGACTTGAGCATCTGAGGATTTGGGTATCCACGGAGGGGTCCTGGACCAATCCCCTGAGGATACTGAGGGACCACTGTATAAACAGTCATACACGTCCTCAACTGCTTGTAGAAGAAAGCCATCTACTCCCTTGCCCTCCATACACGCCATACCATCCTTATTCAGGGACCACCTCACCTCAAAAATGCTCATAGTGCTACTGATATGAAAAGGAATAGGGACTTTAAATATGAAATCTAGAGAGTCTCTAATTGAATACAAGATGTTCCACTCAATGCTACCTTGTAAAACCAGCCCTGAAATGAGCAAAGAGTATGATCGACTCCTCTTCACCTGGCGATAGACCATCAAGGCTGTATACACACTTAAAAAGGGAAGAAGGTGTTATTAATAAGATATAACTGAAACCTCTCCTGAAAGAAAGCAATGAACACCATTTTCTGTAACATTTTTTGTCTATGTTTGCTATTTCCACAAACTCCTCTTTGATTGCAGATTATGTGTTTCCTAGAAGACTACTTGGCAGCAAGCTGCTGACAAAGTATTGATGGCAGCCCTCCCTACACACAGCCTTATTAGCATTTCTATTGCTGCACTGCACACACTGGCATTATAAATCACACACACTCAGTGTCATGCACAATAATCGAACAGTTACCTAACAACTAAGGGTATTACAAATGCACTGAACTAATATTTGAATATATGCTCTAATAATTAAATTCCATTACGGTTTTTACCTTTAAGCCTAAGACAGCAACACAGAAATCGAGTGCCATCCACAACGCCCTCACATTTGCCATGAAATGTCACTTATATAGTTCACATCCAATTACTGAACACAACCAGCCAGAGCATCTATCACTTAACATTAAAACAAGCAGAACCAGGCAGTAGGGTTGTCGGTAGCCATCACGTGGCTTAAATGGATTTCTCACCTTTCAAATATCAAGGGGTCCTCTTTCCCAGAACATCTCACTAAGGGGTTTGGCCTTTTAACAAAGAGAGCTACCCAAGTTGAAAGAAACATTCAAAAGGCAGGACATGTTGCAAAGCCCAGCTCAGAGCTGGAGACATCTGCCCCTTGTATTAAAATACAAAATAGTAAAAGATCCTTTATTGGAAAAGTAAATATACATAAAAAGGAAGCTTTTCTCAAGGCTACTAACAAAGAAGCAGAGTCATATTAATACCTACGGAGTCCTTGTTTTTGGCAGTGTCCAACTGAAATTAGGGAGCCGTCCTGGACGGAAGATCTATTAATCTCCTAGCTTTTAAGAACAGAGAAACCTTCCCTGAAGTCCTTACTTGGAGCCCAAATCTAAAGCAGTTACCAAGCTCAAGGCTGTGCTCATCTGTGTTGCTGTCTGTTATTCATGCACAGTCACCAGGATTAGTGCAAACTAAATTTCACAGATTCACAGAAAGACACATTAGAGCTCTCCACCGATCACCAATGATGACCTTTAAAACAAGGATCACGATTACTCCCCTAATTCTGTTAAGTCCAGAAAAGCTTTTATTGTCAAAAGAAAACATTAATAGCTGACTCTTAGCAATTACCACATAATACAGTCACCACTTTACCTATTAACAATATTACCGTATTCTATAATTTGAGGGAGGCAATCGCTATAGAGGGAAATGCAGGAAATCATTTTCTAGCTCTACCAATGTTATGTCAGGTAGGCTAACAAGAGAAAGTGTCAGAGTTCTAATTGGCAGTAAGTAATTACTGAGGCATAAAATGAAACAATGCCCAAGAAAATTTAACATGATCATACAAAAGAGGAGACAGTGGAATCAACTGCCTGGGGAATTTACAGAGGCTACTGCCCCTCTGCATTTATGGAGAAATCAGTACCTGGTAACTACACCTCAAATCAGGCTCTAGAACGATGGATCTTAACCTTTGCTAGGCCTTTTGTCTCTCAAGAAGATGCGCACGCCGTGCAAACAACTGCAGAAAATATCTGAACGTTCACAGGCTCCCAGTTTAAGAACCACTACACTTAGCACCACACGGTAACATTTGTTTTTGTACTGTCTGTATCCCCACCCTGCAAATACATATATATGACGTGACTATCCCAAGCAACAACACATTAAGTTGCCCTAAAGAGATAACTTACAATACAAAACGTGAAAACCTTCACCTGGCCCTCACGCAGTGAATAACAGGACACTCCTATGTACCAACTAAAGCCAGCTCCTCACCCTTCCACCCATTTGTTATAATACCTGAATAGGGAGGAAAAGCCTTCTGATGTTATCCTATCAACATGAGGTCCTAACCCTCTAAGCAAATCATCCTAAGGGTAGATTACCCCTAGGTAGTCCACTAACAAAGCTAGTTTTAAATAAAACAGTAACTAAAAATAAATGATAGTTTCTAAACAGCAGTACTGTTAGGTTTTCCAATTTTGTGCATTATGTGTAAATTTCTCAGTCTATGATATCACAAACTGAGATTTAGCTATTATGTAACAGAGGCAGAGAATTAAGGATTACTGTCTTGTATTAAAGCAGAAAACACCATGAATGTCTTCCTTGTCCCCTCTCCCTAAAGTGTCATAAACGGAGTCTAGTATATTTTTAGTTGATAAAGCCATGATGTTACAACATGTAGTTTATACTTTGACATCTCTTTATATCACACAGATATGAAATAGCTAGAATTAGGTAAGAAAGGTGAAACACATTTAAAGAAGAAGAATGTACCAAAGAATCATATCTTTATGAATGTTCATAAAAATTACATTCAAAGCTCATCAAAACTGAAGCTTCTTACATAGCAGAAATCCACTGTCTCTTAAAAATCTGGCCACATTTATCCTGCATTTTTCCTGAGGAAGGCAAGATACAGAACAGTTCCTAACTCACAGCATTTCGAAAAAAGTAAACACTGCCGTGACATTTTCTTGTAAATATATTTGAATGAACTCTTAAGAAAAATCTTTCCGTGATTTTTTCCACAAAGCAGTCCACAAAAATGTATGCTACATAAAGCATGAACTCAGAGCTTGCCATAAAAATAAAGTCTTCCCAATTAACTCTGGGAAAAACATAATATTATCTAGGTATAATATTCCCCTTCTTAGAAAAAGGACATATTCATAAAGTGGACTACGTGATAAATACATAAAAATTTAAGAATAAACTGCTCTTCATGCACAATTGAATTTTTATATAAAAAACCCAATAAAGTAGCTAGTATATGAAAAATAAGGCATAGAGGAATTCAAACTAGGTGGTACCTGCAGGAGCCAGCATCTTCCAGAGGCTGACTATAACAAAACAAGATAGAAGAGGCTAAAAACTAACCAAATATAAATAGCAAAATGGAAGGACACTTCAAAAATTAACAAGATGATGTGAAGTAATTCGGCAAGATCTTCTCTTTGAAATTCATCATCCTAGCACGGGATGTTCTATAAACAGCCCCTTACAGAGGATAACGGTAGGCAAACTACTAGGAGCAGGTGTTCGATATCTTAAACATCTAGAAAAAAAATTCATGAATAATAACCAAGGTGACAAAAAGTTCACAGCATAACCAGACAGCCTTTAGTTATATTTACCACGTAACTTGGGCCATTTGCTTTGGAATTCACCTCATGCAATACAGTGAAACCAGCTTGATACTGGTGAACAAAACCAAATGTGAAACCTCTGATTTAAGTTTTACTCTCATGTACTGCATAATAAAATTAAAATGCAATGCCAATAAAATGTGGATTAAATCCAAAAACTGCAGTTTTATGAAACAGCATTTGTAACATTTACACTTACCAAACTATATAAAATGTTTTATAATCTGCACTCAATTTTAAAAAGTGAAATATAATCTCCATACAGCAAAATGCAGAGACCTTAGGTACACTGTTCAATTAGTTTTTTTTTTTAATAGATTTTTTTAAAATTTTTTCTTTTGGGGGGGCTGCACTGGGTCTTCATTGCAGTGCACAGGCTTCTCATTGCAGTGGCTTCTCTTGTTGTGAAGCACGGGCTCTAGGCACACAGGCTTCAGTAGTTGCAGCACGCGGACTCAGCAGTTGCAGCATGCGGGCCCCTAGAGCGCACGGGCTTCAGTAGTTGTGGCTCGCAGGCTCAGTAGTTGTGGCTCGCAGGCTCAGCAGTTGTGGCTCACAGGCCCTAGAGTGCAGGCTCAGTAGTGGTGGCACACGGGCTTAGTTGCTCCGAGGCATGTGGGATCTTCCCCGAGTGGGGATCGAACCCATGTCCCCAGCATTGGCAGGCATATTAACCACTGTGCCACCAAGGAAGTCCCTCAATTAGTTTTTATGAAGATGTACATAGATCCCCTTATAACCCAAGTCCAAAATAGTTCTACTCTTCCAGAAGGTTCTCTCAAGCACATTCCCACTCAATCTCTACCCTACCTGTAGAAGCAACCACTAATCTGATTTCTATTATAGAGACCAGGATAGATCTATATATTTAAATTTTAAGAAACTGTCAAAGCTGTTTAAGTGGTTGTACTGTTTTCATTCCCACCAACAAAGTTGGAGAGTTCCTTGCCAGAGAGGCAACCTTGATAATCAGTTATCAGCCTTTTCCATTTAGCCATTCTAGTGGCTGTATAGTGGTATTTACTGTAGTTTTAACTTACATTTTCCTGATGACTAATGATATTGAGCACTTTTTCATGGGCTTATCCTCCAGTCATATACCCTCTTTCTTAAAGTGTCTCTACATTCAAGTCATTTTTAAAAACTGAGTTGCCTTATTATTAAGTTGTAGCAGTTTTGTTTGACGTTTTTCATGTATTCTGGATTCAATTCCTTTCTCAGATTTGTGTTGTAAACATTTTCTCAGTGTCTGAGGCTTCCCCTATGAATATTAACAATGTCTCTTGATGAATTCCCTTTTTTTTTTCTTTTATGGTTAATACCTTCCATCTCCTCTTTAAGAAATCTTTGCCTCCATCAAGGTTGTCAAGATACATAATTTTTACCTTATATTTAAGTCAATGATCCATCTCAAATTAACTCTTACGTATGGTGTGAGTTAGGGTTTTGTCTTTTGTTTTTGCCCTATGGATATTCAACTGTCCCAGCCTATTTGTTGAAAAGACTTTCCTCTTCCCATTGAAAATAGCTTGATAGTATATGTGTAGATTAATTTAAATCTGCATTCAAGAAATAAAAGTTACACCTTAGCCCTTGAGATCACTGGCATCTTAATCTCACTTTGTATGCTATCACCAATATTGGAAAGCATCATTTCCTCTTATTAACATACTTTATATTTACATAAAATCAATAGTAATGTTGACTGATGGTTATACTTTTTGAGGTTTTCCTGTTTGAATTATGCAACTATATTTTATAAATGTATACTTATTTAATATGTATGCATACAGGCTGCATTGTTGTGACACTTGTAATGTCTAATGTTTATGTTTGTGAAATGTAAAAAATCTCAGCTATAATTGTGTGCTGATATATTACCTCAGATAAATGTATAATCCAGAAATAATCATACAAAACATCTCCTCAAATCTGCAACTCCAGTCACTAAGCCAGTTGCTCCTTTTGCTCAAAATAAAATTTTTCTGGAAAGTTAATATGTCTTAAGTCACCTTGTAAGGGATAAACCAATAAGGAAAAACGCAAAGCTCTAACACATACATTTGGGGTGGGGGGATGGAAGCGGGAGGGGAACCGCATCCTCTCACCATCATTGGTGAGATTTCACAGGTCGATCTGAGCATCTATTTACGAAGACAGGACTTCAAGCTTCTCCTGGACTAGAAAAAATTTTAAAAGAAAACTGAGCATCTATGCCTCTGACATGGCGTAGACCACTAGGGGGAAACTCCACGGGGTTAGGGGACCAAACTCAGCTGGTAATTGATAAACTGTTCCTTCTTTCTTGTCTTCTGTACCTGTCCCTCCCCTCAGGGCTTATACAGAAACGGTGGCAGCCATGACAAACAGCAGGTCGCACTAAAAACTCACGTGTTTGTGGTCCTAGGCTTAGTAGAAAACCATTTCAATACAAACTAAGATACCAGGAATTCTAGGAGGATGGCAGCATGGTTTACAGATCTTCCTGACTCACCACCATAAAAACAGATCAACTAGAGAGTCAAACCAAACTCCCGCTGACAACAAAACAGAATGCAGAAACAAGGTATCTTCACAAATCCGCGAATGTAAGCAGGTGGGGGGCACAGACCACCAGCAACCGAAAGGCCTGTGCTTGTCAGCATTTGTAGGGGAGAAAACTGAAGGAACGCTGTACCTCTCACATGGAAGATCAGGAGGATCTCAAAGTCGTTACTGAGCATGGAGGTGGGCCAATGTGCTAACAGCAGCTTGCCACTGCGGGGGTTTTGTCCATGGGGATGCAAGTTAGTACAGGGAGACCAGAAAAGGCTAAGTAGTCTAACCACAGTGAACTCTAAAAACTCACCACAGCTCCCTTCCAGGAGAATGCCCCATAACAAAGGAGAAACTACAGGGAATAGAGCACAGACCGAGCAGAACAGGAACAAGAGAGTAAAGGAAAAAGAAGGTTCAAATGAAAGTGAACGAAGGGAAACAGAGTCAGGAACTCACAAAATGCAAGCACCATATTTTTAACATCACATAACAACGGAAGAGGGGGCTCCGTGAAGTTACAAGAAACTACTCTGAACCACACACACCTCCTTCTAAAGGTTCAAGAAAATCAAATGTGCATAAAAATAAGCAAAAGTACTGAGGTTAAACCTCATACAATGCTACTAATAGGGGGGAAAAAAAAGGAATAAGGAGCAGGATAGTATCTCTACAAGGAAAGCACAGCAAAAAAAAAAAAAAAAAAAACACCTGCGTGCACACGCACACACACAACCAAAACTGTAATGCACTGTTTCAAAACAAGCTAAAAGATATTATTAAATAAATGATACAAGACATTAGAAAGCAATACATATCAGACACAGGAAAACTCAGATGTGAAATGTCAGACAAAAATTATTTTAGAAATGAAGACTAAACCAGAAGGAATACAAGAGTGAATAAACACAGCTAGCAATGCCTTATGAGAAAGAGAAGGTGAAAAGAAGAAAATTTTAAAGTCAAAAAAGAAATAAAAAACAAAAAGGATTCAGGAGAAAGTGACAAATATTAAAGGCAGACAAGGAACAACTAACATACAGACAGCAGAAGCTCCTGGAAAAGAAAACCAAATCTAAGGATAAGAACAAACACTAAAATCTAAGGGTAAGAACAAACACTATAATTCAAGAATATTTTCCTGAAATGAAAAGCTTTGAAACTTCACACTTCAAGAGCACACCATATACTTAAGCACACTAATCCAGAAGATCCTGATTAAGACACATTCTTTCTACTAAAATTACTGGACTTTAAAGGAAAAAAAATTTCTTCAGGCATCTAGGAAAAAACAATATGTGAATTATAAAACAAAGATAATTAGAGTTTCAACAGACTTTGACAGCAGTGCTTTATGCCTGAAGAAAATGTTGTTGCATATTTAAGGCACTCAAGGAAAGAAAACATGTTATGGTGACCATAGTTAGTAATACTGTACTGCGCATTTGAAAGCTGCTGAGAGAGACCTTAGAAGTTCTCATCACAAGGGAAAAAGAATTCTGTAACTCTGTGCGGTGATAGCTGTTAACAAGACTTACTGTGGTGATCACTTCACAATATATTCAAATACCGAATCATTATGCTGAGAGTAATATGATGTTGTATGTCAATTATACCTCAATTTTTACAAGGAAGAAAGGAAGAAAAGAAAACATTAGCCAGCAAATCTGACCTGCAAGTGTAAGGGCACAAACAACCTGTTATAAGCATTCAAGAAGTCGGGGACTATAGTTCCTCCAGACAACTAAGATGACTACAGAGACATCTATATAAGCACTAGCGATAAAGATAAAATATAGAGTTACTTGGAGAACTAAGACTAAATAAGGGTTAAAGAGAAGAGACTATAGTATGTACTAGTTTTGACATCTGAAAATGTAGACATAGTATCAATACTATCATTTAAAACATGGGGGAAGCATAGGGAGAGCACAAACTAAACTTTTTTTAAATACTCTTCAGTAATCATAACTGGTGAGTGTGGGATTAATATCGTTACTCTGAGACAGCTGTTTGGGTAAGGTGAGATAAAGAAAATAATGACAGGATATTCTAATTTTGTCACTCCTGTGTGCCTGAGAATCAGGAATCTCTGTGTGGAAGATACAGATGGAATACAGATGAGGTAAAAACTCTATAATTCTGAATTTGAATTAGAAATATCAGTATGCAGCAATGAAGACCCAAGGCAGCCAAAATTAAATAAATAAAAAATTTAAAGTCTATGCATTTACAAAAAGAGAAATATCAGTATGATTGATAAAGTATCACTATAATAGATAATGTTTCCCAGCTCTGTCCACTGAAATTTTAGAAATTTTCATGTAATTTATAAAAATCCAAAGATCTAGACATAATGACCAACCCAGTAGAAATGAGTCCCAAACAGCCCAGAATGTGCTCTTGAAATATCATTTCTCACTAAAAGAAACCATGGAGTCTAGAAGAAATGGTGATTCCAGGTCTGGTGTGGAAATGCACAAGATAGGGATGGAGCAGCTAGACATACAGATAGCAAGGACATTAGACCACTAGGGTCATATCAACGACTTAGAAGCCAACTTGGAGAGGCTCCCAGTAGCCAACGATGGAATAATCTGGGCTTCAATAAGGATTAAGAATTGCAATTATTTGAAACCCATCAATATCTTTAAGGGTACCCAACGCATTATTTGAAAAGTGGGTAAAAAGAAAGAATCAAGCTTTTATCCTGTCTTTCCTAAATAAACGGTACAACTGGATAGGCAAATCATAGATGACAGGAAGCACTGCCATATGAAATTATTCTAGCTAATAAATGAAAATGAAATGGAAGAATTAGAATCTCATAATTTTGCAACACTCAAGGAATTAATGGATACAGGCAGTAAAATCCAAAAGAGAAAGGAGAAAAAACAAACAAACAAACAACAGCAAAAAAACCAGACATGACATGCCTCTGGTAAAAATTTACTACACCATTTGTAATCTTGCCCAAATGGGTCAGACTCAAGTCTGAACAAGCCTCTGGATCCAGCTATTAATGTGCAGGAAATGCAGTAGACAGAGGCACATGTTTACTGCACTAGCAATCAACAACATCTAGATTGTGGGAGATACTTCAGGTCAAATGGCTTGGCTTTTTCAAAATAAATAAAGGGATGAATGAAGGGCGCGGCGAGGGAGAACTACAGATTATAAGATCATAGGCAAAACTAAACTGTAGTGTCCAGAGATCCACGCTTGGGAGATAAAACTATAAAGGAACATGAAGAAATCACTACTTTAAAAGTCAGGGCAGTGGTTAATTTTGTAAGGAAGGAGGGGACTGTCATTGCAGAGGAACTGGGAGATGGCTGGCCAAGTCCTATTTCTTCACCTGGGAGGTAGTTACACATTACAATTCATTAAACTATACATATGCTTTGTGTGGTTGTTTGTATTTGTGATTTACAGTAAGGAGATTTTTTTTTTTTTTTTTAAAGAAACCACTAACAGACCTCACCTGCCTTCTGCCTAAGAAAAGGCATCAGCTAAAAGCTCTGGTAACCAAATGAGGAAACTCAGGAAAAGGGGAGCACACCTGAAAGGACAAGTCTCATCATGATAAAGTAAATGAACTTCATTTCTCAGGCAGATTTCAGCTGGAGACCAGATGCTGCAGATGCACTATGGGCAACAGATAAAAGATGTATTCTACCAATGTTCCCAAATTTATACATTTCTTAATTATGTGGTTTCTAGTTAAAATACAAAATAGCAACCAAACCAAAAGAACTAAATTAGAAAATGTATGTAAGGAAATAGAGACAAGATATAAGAAAGCAGCTGGAATTGTCACAGGAATCTACCAAAGGAATGAATAGCTGCTGAGCGCGTTAACAGACAACAGATTGATCAGAATCACATCCCTGGAGTAAGAATACAGGCCAGGAAACTAAAATTTAAGAACAATTTTGAAATATAAACGAGTAAAACAAAACTCAGCATTAAATTACTTTCTCATACTCATAACAAATGCCACAGCTTATGATGGAACAAATCCCTTTTCCAGTGTTTGGGTCTCATAAACCTAAGGATTCCTTACCACCTTCTCTCAGACACCCAACAGCTAGTTAATGAGCAGGAAATCCTGGCCATCCTGTCACCCGTGTCTTCCTAATAAGTTCTTCTATCTCTAACCCTAATTTTCTTAAAGCGTAATTCTGATCGCGTACTCAACTAGTAAAAAAAACATCCATGGTTCCCCAACAACTAATCCAGTTTCTCAGCGTGACTTTCAAAGCCAGGCATATCTTTACTGCTCTATCTCTGACCGCTCTCTTGACCAAACCAAGCTAGACCCCAACATTCAACAAAAATATTTTGCCTCTATCTTGTGTCCTTAAAAAGCTTTTCTGTTTTCCAGTCAAAATCCTTCCAACCCAGGGCTTCCCTGGTGGCGCAGTGGTTAAGAACCTGCCTGCCAATGCAGGGGACATGGGCTCGAGCCCTGGTCCGGGAAGATCTCACATGCCACGGAGCAACTAAGCCCGCGTGCCACAACTACTGAGCCTGCGCTCTAGAGCCCGAGAGCCACAAGTATTGAGCCTGTGTGCCACAACTACTGAAGACTGCGCGCCTAGAGCCCGTGCTCCGCAACAAGAGAAGCCACCACGATGAGAAGTCCATGCACCACAACAAAGAGTAGCCCCTGCTCGCTGCAACTAGAGAAAGCCTGCGCACAGCAACGAAGACCCAATGCAGCCAAAAATAAATACATAAATTTATAAAAAAGAAAAAAAAAATCCTTCCAACCCTTCGAAGCTCAGCTCAAAAGCTAGGGTACCCTTGCCAAGTCCTACCCATGGAAAGCACTCTCGCACTTCTCCGAGCCCCACTCTCTGCAAGTGTGTGGTGATCCCTCTATTCCTCTTGAACCACTTGAGCGCAGAGGCCATACTTTATTCATATTTTTACATTCAACAAATATTTATTAAGCTCCTACTATGTGCCAGAAACTGTATGGCCCTGGGTCTATAGCGATAAACAAATAGGCAAGCATCTCCCTCCCTCCCCCAACCACTTGGAGCTGACCATTCTTGAGGGGGAGACTAATTCATATCTTTTTCCTCCTACACAACAGACTTCCTATTATATACACAGTAATCATTTAATGAATGTTGGCTGAACTGTACAGAAACATTTAAGAGAAGAAAGTAACATACTGGGGTAATTTAAAATAAGTCATTAAAAATCTCATTTCACTTGAGGAAAAAGAAGATCATCCAACCTCCAAATCTGACATATTCCAGTACTTCTCCTTTTCAGAAACGTCTGCCTCTTTAAAATTTCACCAGAAGTCCTTGTAAGGTACCTGAGCTAGAGAAGTCCCCAGACCCATCCTTCCTATGCCCTCCTCTAAGGGCAGCTGCCCTTTCCAGTCCCTTTAGGTGGCCATGCTTTGTTGTACGTGACTCTGGCCTAGAGCCTACAGCTGACTGCATGAGGTGTGACACCTGATCCAGAAAAATTCCCATCCCTGAGCAACCAGCACATGTGGTCCAGGGTAAAAAGATAATCTGTGCCAGGTTTCCCTCAGCAACATGAAATGGCAACTAAGCAACATCAGTTAAAGTAGAGCTCAAGATGCACAGATGCTGTAAGGCAGAGATGGGCCTTTTGTTTCTCTTTTCCAAACAAAACCTCTATACACTGAAATCCAAATCATCCTTCAAGAAGAAACAGGTGCCCAGAGCTTCTCTCATGGAGCCTCCCTTTGACCATCTTCCCTGGTAACCACCAAATGCACCACCTCAGAACACAGCTTTAGAAACCACAGCCCAGGTAAAAACCAAATCGAGTTGGCTAAATTGCAAAATATTTATTAACATTTTCATTCGTTCACTCATTCATTCAGTGACTATGTACTGAATGCCTGAGTGCGAGATCCTGTAACAGTCACAGAATAAGACAAATGAGGTTTTTGTCCTCAAAGAGCTTTTGTTCCACTGGGGAAGGGAAAACAAGCCAACTATTGAGGAAATTCTAGTGTTCTACTGGGGAAAGGAAAAAAAATACAGTCATACCTTGTTTCACTGCACTTCTCTTTGCTGTACTTCGCAGATAATTGCATTTTGTTTTTACAAATTAAGGCTGTGATAATCCTGCATCAAGCAAGTCTATCGGTGTCATTTTTCCAATAGCATTTGCTCACTTCATGTCTCAGTGTCACATTTTGGTAATTCTTGCAATATTTCAGACCTTTTCATTATTATTATATTTGTTATGGTGATCTGTGATCTTTTATATTACTACTGCAAAAAGATTATGACTCCCTGAAGGCTCGAGTGATGGTTAGCAATTTTTAACAATAAAGTATTTTTTAATTAAAGTATGTATTTTTTTAGACATAATGCTATTGCACACTTATTAGACTATAGTATATTGTAAACATAACTTTTATATGCACTGGGAAACCAAAAAACTGGTGTGACTCTATTGTGATATTGCTTTATTGCAGTGATCTGGAAACAAACCCACAGCATCACCAAGGTCTGCCTGTAAACCAACAAGGTAATCTAGGGTGATGATCAGTGTCATAAAAACAAGAAAGATATTAAGACTGCGCAACATCTTAGAGAATGACTAAGTAGGAAAGAGGTTGAAGCCATGGATAAGGTAGTCAGAAAAATCGTCTGGAGTAGGCAACACTTGAGCTGAGACCTGAAAGATGAAGACCCAGTAACTCAAAGACAGAGAACAAATCCATCAAATCAATAAACAGCCTACGATCCATCACGAACAGTACTAGGGACCACAGAGAATATCAGGAATGTTTAAAACACAGTTCATTCCCTCAAGTTTCATATCCATTCAGGGAGGTAAATTAACTCACGAAACAAGTTTCACGAAACTGTACAGAATGAAGCAAAAAGCCAGAGGAGCCCTGAAGACAGCGGGAAAGGTGAACTGCTTTGAAGCCTGCAGGTCAGTCACTGTAAGGCCAAGCTAGTCGATTTGGAATTCTGATTCTGCTGCTGATGCAAAAAGTACATAAGCCATGCCTTTAAGCTTTCCAAAGTAAAAGCTGAAAACGTTCTCATCTTAATTAGTTCACACTTAGAAGGAAATATGAAGGCAATGCTTCCAGGCAGCAGGGTAAACACACGGTTAATTTGCTAGTCTGGAAAACCTAGTCCTCAAATTGCATTTCCTCCACTTAACTAAGGTTCCTTGACTTCCCGCACCTGCAGTCTCCTCAGCCATGCTAATTCACAGTTGCTGCTTCCCTCCCACTGACCACATGCTCACCCAGAATCCTCCAGCAGTTTCTTTTTCTGGAACAGTTGAAGAACTGCTGAGTAGAAAGAGTTGCCAACCAATTACTCTCCCAACCATCCCGACTCGACTGTATTGTTCTGTCAGTGTCCGGAGCAACTGAAAGTTACGCAGCTATTTCAGATGTCAGGAACTGAGCAGAGTTTCCCAAATGTTTGTTCACTATAAAGGAGAAAACCAGTTGGGCCTCTTCCAACCGACACTCTGAAGAGAGGGCTGCAAGAGTCCCGTGGTGCTGCCATCAGATCCACTACGTCTTGTCCCAACTTCCACAGGCCACAAGGAAGTAAAGATCAAGCCACCTGCGCCAGCAGGCAGTTAAGGCAAGTTTTTCTCTGTGAATAGCTTGGTAGTGTGAAGAGGCTTTTCTGGGATAAAACAAGAGGAAAAGGTACATATGCTTCAAACGGAATGGTCCCAAAAAAAACACAGATGCTCTTAAAAGCAAGAAAAGCCCCGACCCTCCCGGCAGCCACTGACCATCTGCGACCAAGTAAGTTTTCCCACTGACAATGAACAGCAAACCACCATCAGCACTATCTTCACTGATTAAAGGAAAAACAAAAATGCCAACTAGTACCTTTGGATGAAAAGCCAAGCACAATCATCTATTTTCAATGCAAAGCTGTCTATACAAGTCAATTAACGGACCTTGCCTATCATCATCCCACATCCAAATCCAGCCACTGTAACTAAAAAGTATCCATATGATGAGAACTACTCTAAACCAACAATCAGTGGTAAGAGTTTCCCCACCTAGAACCCACTTTCTTCTCCCTTCCACCACACCTATCTGTAAAAGCCAACCCCAAATTCATCAGTTCGTTAGGACACCTCCTCTTTAACCTTACCGATGGACAGGTTCCATCATTTTGAGCCTTCTCAGCAATGCACACATACCATGGCAAATACACTGCTTTTTAGCTACTTTAAAGACATTTACTTATGCCCTGCACCTCTCACAAACATTTGCAGGTAAGAACTCTGATTTTCTCTTAAAGATGCAGCTATCATTCTTTTTTAAATCTCTTCCTCATGCTTAGTATCAAATGCTACAAAATAAGAGGGTTTAATACACAAGGGCTTAATTCACTGGAAGGAAACACAGACTTTTATAATAGGAAAAAATATTGCAATGCCAATGTAAAGTATTACACTCATAGTGAAGACATTTTACCATACTTCCTCTTCTCAATGAAAGAGGACAACGAAATTAAAACTGGAAAACAAACAAAATTCAGCTAAATAACAAGCCACTTCATTCTAATAAACTTGTCTTTTAAAACCCTCCCTACAGCTTCCACCCTGTATGCACCTGCATTTACAAACACACATACTGGTATACACTATAACATACAAAAGAGGATCATGCCAATTCCAAACCAATAAAAAGGTACCTTTTAAAAGTCATCTTTGTAGGGCTTCCCTGGTGGCGCAGTGGTTGAGAGTCCGCCTGCCGATGCAGGGGACACGGGTTTGTGCCCCGGTCCGGGAAGATCCCACATGCCGCACAGCAGCTAGGCCCGTGAGCCATGACCGCTGAGCCTGCGCATCCGGAGCCTGTGCTCCGCAGCGGGGGAGGCCACAGCAGTGAGAGGCCCGCGTACCGCAAAAAAAAAAAAAAAAAAAAAAGAAAAGTCGTCTTTGTAAAGAGTCCTACTTCTACATCTTACCCTACGAGAATCAAACAATGATATTTGCAAGAAGATAATTCATGTTGGTTTAAGACGAACTGTAACTAAACATAACTGAATTCACAAATTTAGTTCTAAGTTATGAAAATATAAGGAAATTTAAAATCTGTTGAAAATGTTCTTTTCTACAACTGACAACCATATAATCTCTTACATCATTGAACTCTGCTTTTAGCATTCTCAATATGTTTTTCCATCTGAGATATGCAGTAAGGCTCCTAATGCCAGAAATGGCTGCAGTGCCTTGGGTCATTACTACTCAGGAACTGGGTGCATTTGTGGATCTGATTCTGTGCTGAACTGTACTGCAGTTTCAGACACGTCCAACTGTGGCAGAGACTGCTGGCTGCCTACCTCAACCTCCACTCTCCCCACTTTCCTTAATAATAGAACCCCTATATTACTGGACAGCCAAAACCAACTCCCACCTCCCCTGAAGATCTACATAAACTGAAGTTGTTAGGCAGGGGTACTAGGAAAGCTCTGGAATGGGCCCTCCTCTTTCAGCTGCCTGGCTAGAGTGGAGAACCAGTTTCCCCCAATCCACTGCAGAGTAATACTTTTATAAAAAAACACAAATAAAATGGTGTGGCAATGTCAAATGGTTATAAAAGTTTCTAAAAGGTTACTTTCTGTACTCAATACGTGGTGGCCTAGTAACAGACAGTTCAGTCCATGGACTACGATTCAGATAACACTGGCCTAGAACATGAATCTGACCACTGTAGCTGCAATGGCCATCTGTGACCATGAGGAACCCCTGAGAATGGAAACCATGCACTAACGACAACGGTGCAGACTGTAGGAAACTAGATACCTGACGATCATGGTCACTCTCTCAACTCTGGATGGCACACCTTGGAAAACACCTTGTTTTATAAGAGAATACAGACTTTTTACTACTGTGATTTGGGTTTTTATTATATACAGCCAATCGACATAACAGACACTCCTACATGTGCAGACCACTGCAAAATTTCCAAAGCGCTATATTACCTCTTTTTATTCTCACATGAGAATAACCCCACTGTGAAGTAAGCAAGACAAAGTATTATCTCGATTTGACAGACAGATGGAAACTAACATTCTAAAACATTAAATAGCTTGCCTGAAGTAACACCCAGGAAGCACTGATAGCAGAACTGAAAACAGAAGCCAGCTGCCTGCTCTTTCCCTAAGAGCAATCTACCTCTCAGTGAAGTGAAATTACTTAATCATGATCACAAGCAAAATAAAATAAATGAGCAGGGGTGTGTACCTGCAACAAATTACATGAAGCGTGTATGCCGCTGGGTAGTAAGATACAACAAAAACACCACGGTCAACTACTGAAGACAAAAACCAGACTTAACGGCTGTGGCGTCCTACTTCATTCGTAACAAAGCATGTGTGAAAAGGAGCTGGAGGGGCAGAAATCACAATTTTATAATAATTTAGCCAGAAATGTAGCAACTGAACTAAGAGCAAATAATACATAGCAAATTAGTTTAGGTTATGACATAAACCTTCAAACCCTGGTCTCAAATGAAATTTGAAACCCTAATATTCTATCTGGATATGAACAGAATCTGTCAATAAGTAATAATGTTTCTTAAAAACAGTTTGCATAATTATTGAAGGACAGTAATAACAATACTGAACTTTAATATAAACCAGACTTCTGAGATCCAACTGTCAATCAAATGAGTTTCCGTACTCTTCCTTCCATGGTGAAGAAAGGCTGGCACAGAGCCATCCCCCTCACTTCCCAGGATGCCTTGTGAGCAAAGGCGTATTAAAAAGCATATTTAAAACCTGAAGGGCTTCCCTGGTGACACAGTGGTTAAGAATCCAACTGCCAACGCAGGGGACACGGGTTTGGGCCCTGGTCCGGGAGGATCCCATGTACCGCGGAGCAGCTGGGCCCATGAGCCACAACTACTGAGCCTGCGCTCTAGAGCCCGTGAGCCACAATTGCTGAGGACCACACGCCTAGAGCCCGTGCTCCGCAACAGGAGAGGCCACCACAGTGAGAAGCCCGTGCACCACAACGAAGACCCAACGCAGCCAAAAATAATTAATTTAATTAACTTTTTTTAAAATTCTAAATAAAAAAATAAATAAAAGCTGATGGTTAGGATCAGACATGCCATCTGTGACTGTGGACTAATTTTTATCTGGGTAAGTTTTCTTTGCCTACGTGGCTATCAAACGTTTTATTTCATCAGCAACAAACACTAAAGTATTTGCCCATATCAATATTTATCTGTTAAATACTAAATCAAACAGAAGCTATGCTTTTCAGTACACAGAGATAAAAAGGTTCTTCTGCTGTCTTAAATATTTTGTTGCAATATTTTTAATTTAAGAAACAAAAAGAAGACCCACAAGAAAAATTAGGACATGAATTTCAATGTATTTTATTATGCACATTTACCCTTTCAAAATTTCTCTACAGATATAAGCTAATTACCAAAGAAAAAAACAAGCTGAGAAAAACATTTAATTGCTCTTGGTATGTAAACATATTATAAAAATCCTCCAGGATCATTAGTGAGAATGAGTTCTTTCAAGGAATACCTATCTATCGGTGCACTATACAAAAACTATTAAGGTCAGGATGGGGGCGGGGGAGGGAGTTATGGAGAGAGATTAATAAAATATTCACCCCCTCAAAATAACACAGGAAAGAAAACAGGAACTGCCCACTAACTCTGCAAACCACACGCCCCTTGCAGAATCATGAAGCCACAGTGAAGTAGGAGAGAAAGCTTTGGAGTGACTCCTTCAGGGGAATAATCCTCAAGAGTTTATACTAGCTCAGGGGTCAGCAAACTACCCGCCCACAGGCTATTTCCCAGCCCACCTATTTCTGTAAACAAAGTTTTACCAGAACACAGCAACGCTGTCACATACTGTCTGTGACCAACATGAGTAGCAGCCACAGAGAAGACAAAACTGAAAACATTTCCTATCTAGCGTTTTACAGAAAAAGCTTGCACCCTATCAGCTACCTGAGCGATAACACAAAATAAGATGCGCTTCTCTGGGAACTGATAGGAACGAGCCTCTTTTTCATAAACACCTTTGTGTATATATACGTAGTTTTAGTTCATGAGACGTAAAATTTGCCTACAAAAAAGCTGACCCAAGCACAAAATGTCTCCAACCAGTATCCCTGACACAAAATAGCCTGTAACTTAGAAATCTAGTGAACTGCACTGTATTTTATCTCCCTTATAGAGAAAACCCAATATGAATAAGAAAACAAATTTCTCTAATGAATTAACCTTCCAAGATTTATGATTTGGTGTGATGTATCTTTGGAAACGATGATGACACGAGTATGTGACAGTGCTTAAGTACCTCCCCCACCAAAGACCTGGAAAATTTCAAGTTCAGTACCCCCAGAGGTCAAAAGCATTATTAAACTCCACAGATGCCCAGGGCATGCACCAGCAGAAAGAGAAAGTTAACCAAGTTTCACCTCTCACTGCTTCCATGGCAAGTTTAAATAGCAAGCGCTAATCATTTAATTTGTACTGACGCTAATTTTTCAAAGCAAGTTCATGAATTTTCAAAGAAGTTCATGTTGCTTCTTGTTAAACCAGATCTCTAAAATGATAACCCAAACAATAAGCCAATGAGCAGAAAAAAATACACAGAACTAGAAAACTGGGTAGAATAATAACCAGTGTGTTAAATTCCATGACTAAAAGATTTAGATACAAAGGCATTTTCCCCTGCAATCTCACTGTTACAAGGTTACTGTCAGAGGAAAGGAGTAAGGCCTGCAACACAGAGTTTCTCAGTCAGATTCACAGCAGAGCTATATATCTAAGTACACCGTCAGGAGACCTGATCAGGACAATAATCAGGTCTGTAAAGCAAGGGAGTTTCACTGTAATTTTGCAAATAAACACTTCAGTGGATTTTTTTTTTTAATGATCAATCCTGTTTTGTTTTGTTTTTAATGATCAATCCTGTTGATAGTTTTCTAGTCCATCTTCTGAAAGAACCCATTCCTCTGGCTCAACTCACTGCCTGATATTCAGCAATCACTGTTAGGATAATTACATTTCCTCAAGAAACAGCAGAAAGGCATCATTTCATACAAGCAAGAAATAAAACCAGAGGCTGTCTAGGTCTCAGCCCTTCTGCCTTTCTCCCCAAAATATAAAAGAGCAATGTGTCTCTTTCTTCCAGAGAAAGCGATATGCTCAGAACAATTCCAATTGCACTCAAGATAGCTTAATAAAACAAGCTGGGGGCTTCCCTGGTGGCGCAGTGGTTGAGAGTCCGCCTGCCAATGCCGGGGACTTCGTGTCCCGGTCCGGGAAGATCCCACGTGCCGTGGAGCGGCTGGGCCCGTGAGCCATGGCCGCTGAGCCTGCGCGTCCGGAGCCTGTGCTCCGCAACGGGAGAGGCCACAACAGTGAGAGGCCCGCGTACCGCAAAAGAAAAAAACAAACTTAAGACTGTGTTCTCGAGATCACCGTGACAGGACACAAGGGTGTATTCTGAAGGCTTCCTCGCTGGGGTCATACAGTGTATGGTGAATCAGCTACGCCACCTCTCTTGCGCTCTTGGACAGGCTGCCACCCATGTCCTGAACTTACTCATTCAACCAGAACGAACTGGACAGAAGCAGGAGCTGCGAATCTGGTCGGGAAACAGGAAACAAACAATTCAAAAAAGCAGCACAACAAAAGATGGGGCCAGGAGGAAAGATGGAACAGAAGAGAAAATAATTAACTATCTGTAGGAGAGTGGCTGCCTACAGCGAGTGGCAGGTGGCACCTGGAGGGCACTCCAGCCCTGCAGCACATGCACTGTGGAGCTGGGAGGGGGTGGGCTGCAATTGTTCAGAAGCAGCATCTCTCTCCCCAGGGAGTCTTGCGCCCAGGAGCCGGCCAGAGTCTGCTGGGCCCTGGGGAGCTTTCCCAAGGCAGAGCCTCTCCAGGGCAGCTGTGCGCCCACTGGGGCGGGGTGCCAACGCACAGAAGCCACTTCCCACGCCCTGTCACTGAGGTCAGCCATGCTTTCAAAGGCCTCTCTCTCTTTCCCGCCTTTCTTCATTAGCTTCCCTTCCCTCCCAACCCTCTCCCCTCCACACAAGATAAAGGGATTTTTTTAATCGGATCAGTTTTCCAGGGAAGCAGAAATGTGACTGTACACAGTTCTTTAGCCTCACCTCACGATTCCGCAACAGGGACTAACATCTCTCAACATGGCTTTGTCCAGCTGACCAGGCTCTTTCTGCAGCTGAATAAAAAAAACTTTAGAAACAGCTCTGTCTCCACCAAAATAATACAAATACATCACACCACCAATTCTGGAATACTGAAGCAGAGTCTTATCACCCTTCAGACAGAATGCAGAAGGCTTCAAGCCTCATCCAGAAGATTCCAACTCTACGAGTCCCACGGACAAGTCCCCTGGTCCTTCCACACAACGATGCCCCTGCGGAAGTCCGCCCAGCCTGCCGGACAGCGGCAAAGGACTATTCACAAAAGCTCTTCCTTCTCTTCATTCCCCATCCTTTGTATTATACTGGGACCAGTGACACCACCAGCACTAAAAAGAGAACGAGTGCTAGTTTCTTTTTTCCCTCCCTGAAGCTCACAAGATGGGGTTGCTTTCTTTTTCAGCTGGTTGGTGGGTGTCAGCCACCTAATTAATACCCCCCTTCTCGTTAAAAGCTACCCCTAAAAAGCAAGTCGATCTCTTATATAATTTTATTCATAAGGAAAGAAGACAAAACTCAGCGTACATTAATCAATGTGTCAGGCTGACGTAATAAGCCAGATGCATTTGATGTTTGCTAAGGGTATCACTAAAATAATCTGTTAGCCACCACCTACAGCTACAAAAGAGAAAAACAGAACAAAACAAACAAGGTTTTTTCAAAAATGTGTATATATGCCCAACACTTTGTTTAGTAACTCCAAAAGATACAAAACCACTTAGGCAAAAGTAAGCCACAAACCTATTCAAGAGCATTGTAAAATGCAAGGGAATTATCCAAAGGGCTGCACCGCTAACTGAATAATTTTAATACAGGATGCCCAGCAAATCTCCCTGTATGCTGCCAACAGATCACCAGCAGAGGCAAATCCAGATAATGAAACATTGTAAGAAGGGCCCTTTTTAATAATTTAGCCCACCAAGGAATGAGTATTGATTCTTGTTTTCAGCAGAAGGAGAGTGTTATCTTCAGCTTACAGCTCAGGGACAGCCTCAGGGGATTAAATCACAGTCCCTTTCCTGCCATGCAATCCTTCAGCTGTCACTGTGCATTCTTCGTCATTCTTCATCCATTTCTAGAGAACCCCTGGTCTCAAAGATGTGTCTTCCCTACTTAAGCCACAGAAGCCATAGCAGCATTTCAAGTTTTACATATTAAGCCTGTCTGTCTATTATCATTTGCCAACTGTTCTTCTTCTCAATAATATTAACAATGCATCAGATATCTTTGTGAACTTCCATCTTGTTTGTTAACAAACCTACTAAATATCTTAAGATCAGATTGATATTCCATCATAATGGTAAGTGTGCCGATCGATCTATGGACGTGTGCAAACATTTTAATACAACCAAGAAGACGCTACTAAGAGAAGGAAAAACCAGGCGGAAGCAGTATAGGTATCAACCACTCTTTCCCCATTCCAACATGGAAGATAAAGTCCCTAAACTTGAGGAAAAATTAACCAAAACAATAAATTTAGTGGTAATACTAAATTTAAGGGCATTCCTGCATCTTTATATATTGGAAAAATATTCAAAACCAAAAAAAATTTTTGGACTGTAAACAAGCCAGCGATTTCTGATTCAAGTATAAATCAAACTGCTCTCATCCCTGACAGAATGTTCTGCACTCCAGTTACACTATCCTACTGCTCCACTAACGTCACTCAACTTCCGTTCTGTTGTCGTGGACAACTAGCCCCACCTTCCACTGAGTGTGTGAGACTGGGAGGTGGAGGCAGCCATTTCTGCTGCTCATTTGTCTTTGGATGTGATTCCAAAGCGTCCCTCCATGATCCTGCAGATCAAGGTACTGTAATCCTGAGGACTTCAGCACTCCAAGGTCACCACACACATCTTCTATTATAGGACACCAAAGGGATTGTACAGCTGCCTTTCTGGGTCCTTCTGCTTTTCCACCCAGACTGTAAATTGTTACAAGGCCCTGGGACACTGCAGCAGCGGCTCCATTCCATTCACGCCTCAAGGAGCGTCAGCGCTGTCAGGAGGCTGCAGCCAAGGGCAGCGGCCTCACCAATGACAACACCTCCCTCTCTGTGGCCAATGAGCCACTCTCCTGTTGTAAGATCACAGCAAGTTCCCCTCTAACAAAGACTTAAAGAGCCAAAAACCATCAAATTAAAACAAAAATACAGGGACCTCTCTGGTGGCGCAGTGGTTAAGAATCCACCTGCCGATGCAGGGGACACGGGTTCCAGCCCTGGTCCGGGAAGATCCCATGTGCCGCGGAGCAACTAAGCCCGTGCGCCACAACTACTGAGCCTGCGCTCTAGAGCCCACGAGCCACAACTACTGAGCCCATGTGCTGCAACTACTGAAGCCAACATGCCTAGAGCCTGTGCTCCACAACAAGAGAAGCCACCGCAACGAAGAGTAGCCCCCGCTCGCCGCAACTGGAGAAAGCCCACGTGCAGCAACGAAGACCCAACACCGTGTTAATGGTCCATTCAGTCACATTTAATGTATTCCTTTTTAAAACGTCCCTCTTTATCTGATTAAAAAACAATAATAATGTGCTTTTTTCCTATTTTGTAAATGAAGCAAACTATTAATTCAGTGGTTAAGAAGCAACTTCTTGGAGCCAAGAATTGCTCTGAGCACTGCAAACAAAAAGGTGAGTGAAACACAGCCCCTTGATTTTCTTTTTAGTGTGTGTGTGGGGGGGGGGGGGCAGGGGGGTGCCACACCGCTTGACTTGTGGGATCTTAGTTCCCCAACCAGGGAATGAACCGTGCTCTCGGCAGTGAAAGCGCTGAGTTCTACCAACTGGACCGCCAGGGAAGTCCCAACAGCCCCTCGATTTAACATTGCCAAAACGACAGATTATGCAGTTGACTCTTGAACAACACGGGTGTGACCTGCATTGAACTGTGTGGATCCACTTATGTGTGGGGCTTTTTCACTAGATACACAGTCAGCCCTCTGTGTCTGAAGATGTGGAATCCGTGGATACGGAGGGTTGGCTATGGGACGTGAGCATCCACGGATGTTGGCGTCTGAGGCAGGTCCTGGAACCAGTCCCCCACAGATACCAAGGGGCAATGTATGTACAAAGTAGCCATGCATGATGTCAGGGATGCTGGCTAACTGTCTCCCTCAGAGAGGAGCAAGAGATGGGGAGGTGGAAGCAGGAGAGGGCTAGCTTTTATTTTCATTTCAATGCATATCTTAAATTTTTTAACAGACTCATTTTCTGGATTACCTATTTTATAATTTCATTAAGAGTTTCAAGCTACATGATTTTGACTCTGAATGTTTACATACAATCAAAAACTAAGCAGCACTACGATAATTATCACAAGCTAGTACGTAAACAAGATAAACCCAATATGCCACGGTGGTGCCAGGTAAGGGCAAAGTCACAACATGGTAGCTACACTTAGAGAGGTTTCTCAGTGGTAATAACAAAAATGAAATCAAGAGAAGAACTGAGTCACCACAAGGAACCCAGTAATCTAAACACATTATATACACCAGCCCCCGGCCCCCAATAGTCTGGGCCATAAGCAATCAGTAACAAATTTATGTCACAAGTGACTATGTCATTTCATCAAAACATCATCACCCATTCTATCAAACTAATACTGGTAGTTAGAGTTTTATTGGTTTTGTAGTTTGGTTTGAATTTATCTATAAATTGTCTCTGAACGCTATATTAGGGATTTAAACATGCAGATTATACCTAATTTGTGTGCTGGGGAAGGTAGGAAATTAAGTTAAAATGGGAGAACCACAAAAACAAATTTTTTAAGGGCATAAAATACTGAGGTTTAAGAAACATAAGAGGTCCTGGAACTGCACTAAAAGAACTCTACATCCTGCAAAGTACAGGATCAGATCTGCAACTATAACAGTCACTGGTGGCAGACTTCCATGTGCTAAAGCTGGCTGCCCATAAGATATCCCGGGGAGTGCTTGGAAAAACTGTGGATTCCCGGGCTTCACTCCAGAACTACTGAAGTAATACTCTGGCTTTAAAAGTGAGGAAACTGAGGTGCAACGAGATGAAGTAACTTGATCACTAGTAAATGTTGCCAACATGAATCAAACCAACACCATTATTTCAGCAGTAAAAATGTGTATTTTTTTAAACCACTTCCATGATCTATTACTTCTAAGCAGCTCTTCTCTCCTCTGGAGCGTAAAAATGGAAAAAAAAACACCATTACAGGTTTTTCCTCTTTCTACAAAAATAATGAAAATTCATTAAGTCCTTGTGTTGCTAAAAATGAAAAACACCCTGAGGGCTCAAATGTTCTGAGGGCTTCCTCCTCACCCGCCTGCCTCTCTCTCTCTCTCTCTCCCTCTCCCCTCCCTCCCTCCCTCCTTCCCTTCCTTCTCTTCCTCCCTCCCTCCCTCCCTCCCTCTCTCCCTTTCTTTCTTCCACTTGACTCAAAAATCCCACCTTTGAGTTAATGGTAGGTGAATTCTGATCTATTTCTCAAAGGCAGAGTTTGAGGGGAAAAAGAAAAAGAAGTGCATTCCACAATCACCACAGTGATTCAGGCAAAAAATAAAACAGGTGCTAATATTAGTGGGTGAAAATCTGATGACAAACAGAATATTTACATGTTCTCAAAGTTTCCCCCTACCAATTACCTATTAATTACAAAGGGAAAGTTAGTAACTTATCCAAGTGATCCAAGTTGCTGTCACCAACAATGTGACAAATTGGTATCCCGTGTCCTCTAATGTAAGGCACTTAGGACACAATACCACTAATATAACAGCCCTGCCTAAAATGCATAACCTTCAGCTAATAACTAGGAAGCAGCAAACTACAAAAAACTGAACTGCACTCTTCCAAAACATGTCAATGTCGTGAAAGACAAAGAAAGGCTAAGGAACTGTTCCAGATTAAAGGAGACCAAAGGGACATGGTAGACAGATGTGTGACGCTGGTTTGGATATTAGGCCAGAAAAACAAATTGCTACAGAGGGCATTACTGGGATCTGTGACAAAATGTGGATGTCTATAGATTCGATTAGCATTGTGGTGCTGTTAGACCTCCTGATTTTGATAACTGTATAGTGGCTATATAAATGAATGTCCTTGTTCTTACAAAATACACACCTAAGTATTTAGGAGTAAACAGTCAGTCAAGATGTCTGCATTTTACACTCAGTTCAGAGCAATGGAATAGATTAACGAGCCCAGAAACAGACTCACATAAATAGAGTCAACTGACAAAGGAGGAAAGGCAATGCAATAGAGAAAAGATAATTTTTACAACAAATGGTGCTGAACAACTGGATACCTACATGCCCTCCCCCACCCGCCCACAAAATAAAAGAACCTAGACACAAAAATCAACTCAAAATGGATCACAGACCTAAATGTAAAATGCAAAACTATAAAACCCTGTAAGAAGATAACACAGAATGAAATCTGAATGGCCTTGTGTATGGAGATCACTTTTCAGATTCAATACTAAAGGCACAATCCACGAAGGAACGAACTGATAAGCTGGATTCGTTAAAATGAAAAACCTCTGCTCTGTAAAAGACACTGTCAAGAAAAGCAAAGGACAAACCACAGACTAGGAGAAAATATTTGCAAAAGACACGTCTGATAAAGAACTGTCATGCAAAATACACAAAGAGCTCTTAACGCTCAACATTAAAAAAATAAACAGCCTGATTTGAAAATGGGCCAGAGCCCCTAACAAAAGATACTCCACATCGTATGTCATCAGGAAAATGCAAATTCAGACAACAGTGAAATACCACTAACAAGCCTAACAGGACAGCCAAAATCCAGAACACTGACAACACCAAATGTTGGTGAGGATGTGGAGCAACAGGAACTTTTCATTCACTGCTGGTGGGAACGCAGACTGCTACGGCTAACTTTGGGAAACACTTTGGTTGTTTCTTAGAAAATTAAACACACTCTTACCGGACAATCCTGCAACGAGGCTCCCGAAGGAGTTAAAAACTTACATCCACGCAATAACCTGCTATAATGGATGTTACAGCAGCTTTATTCATAATTGCTAAACCCTGGAGGAACAAAGGTAGCTTTCAGTGGGTGAAAGGATAAACAAACTGTGGTACATCCAAACAATGGAATATTATTCAGCGTGAAATATTATTCAACTGTTACACCATGAAAAGACATGGAGGAATCTTAAGTGCATACTACTAAGTGAAAGAAGCCAATCTGAAAAGGTTACATATTGCATGATTCAAACTATATGACATTCTGCAAAAGGCAAAACTATGGAGAGAGCAAAGAGATCAGTGGTTGCCAGGGGTCAGAAGGAAAGGAGGGATGAATAGGCAAAGCACAGAGGATGTTTAGGGCAGTGAAACTACTCAGTATGGAGCTCTAATAGTGGATACATGGCATTAGAAACTTGTCCAAACCCAAAGAATGTACAACACACTGAAAGTGAACCCTAATGTAAACTATGCACTTTGGATGATAAGGATGTGACAATGACCTGTGGATTCATCAACTGTAATATATGTATCACTCTGGTTTTGCTAATGGGAGAGGCCACTCATGTATAGGGTAGGAGGTATATGGGAAATCTCTGTGCCTTCCACTCAATTTTTGCTGTGATCCTAAAACTGCTCTAAAAAATAAAGTCTATTTACAAAGAAAAGAAAGGAAAAAAATGACAAGTACCTGACATTCGATCTAACTGTACAACAGGAGATCAAAGATAAAACCAGAAAATGCCAACTTCCAGGCATTAGGCGTAACAATTTCTAGACTCTGGAAAGGATCAATTAACCTTAGGTATATTACTTAATCTTGACCCCAGGCCCTTAGAAAAACTGAAGGCCTTGATAGTTGTCTTTAAGAGATATTGTCACTAAAAATACTATGAGGTCCTAAAAGGAGGCGTAACACACAAAGTTTAAGCTAAACAAAACTGCAAGCTCTACACCTCCATGTGCTGAAATTTCTTTGGCAATTTATATTAATAAAACTGATTCTGGAGAACTTGTAAAGCCTGGGAACTCCATATATTTGCTTAGGTATTTTTCAAACAGTACGAAACAGCCCTAAAAAGGCAAAGTTGAAGGGCCTAACAGTGCCTTTAGGTAATGAAGGGTGATGCATTATCCCTGAAAGAAGGGAAAGCTCAATAAAACCTAAACGTGATCATTCTGTTTCATACAGATCTATGGCAACAAAAAGACTGCTCAAAACAGCAGGCAGTTTTTTTAAATCATAAGGTTATTCAAATCTGTGTTCTGAAAAATGCAGCTATCATGATGTTGTCCCTTCTGTAAAAAAAAAAAGAGCAGATGAATATAATGGAAGATAGCTTTAAGAACAAATTAGCTGACGTCCAGCCTCTAAGGGAGAGCAGACTGTGAAAACAACTTCTCCAAAGGAAAGGAATTCACCTGGAAGCAGGTTATATGCTTGCTAATACTAATACTGGTCAATTGGGTGTTTTAAGAATTTTTTAAACTTGCTACATTAAAATTCAACAGCTAGGGCTTCCCTGGTGGTGCAGTGGTTGAGAGTCCGCCTGCCGATGCAGGGGACGCGGGTTCGTGCCCCAGTCCGGGAGGATCCCACGTGCCGCGGAGCGGCTAGGCCCGTGAGCCATGGCCGCTGAGCCTGCACGTCCGGAGCCTGTGCTCCGCAACGGGAGAGGCCACAACAGCGAGAGGCCCTCGTACCGCAAAAAAAAAAAAAAAAAAAAGTTCAACAGCTATAAATTATCTTTCATTTAGGGTAGATGGATTAATCTCTAAATTAATATAGCACCTGTCTTGGCAATTTTTCTGAAAATCAGTGGTTTTAACACCTTTCACTACAATCAAATATAAAGGACAATGGTTATTTTTGGCATACTTAGTGGCAGTTGGGGAAGCTACAGTAAACTCTGAAAAAAACAGGATATCCTTAAAACCTCCTGTACAGCTAAAGAAGCAACAAGATGACAGTTCTTTATAAGCACCAAGCAGGTAAGAAATATAATTAACTTTACTTTTAAGACAGCATTTTATAATAAATGTTCACTTTTAATTATTAAATGGTACCAAAAGTCCCAAGTATGAGAAGTACCAGCGTTAGAAATGATACTTTAAAATGATAAATGCCTTACGTAAGCAAAAAATAATACTGTTTTAACAGTGGCTTGAGACTCAGTCAAAAAGTTTAAACTAGATTATTAGGCAAAGTATTCTTAGCTTCTAAAGAAATAAATGGTGTTATCACATGGGCTGGCTCTAAGAACACCCAATGGTCAAGGAAGGTAGCAAGGAGCAATGGGAAGAACACCAACCAGAGACCCAAGAGACCTGGGCCTAAGCAGCGCCGCATGAAGCAGGGGTTTGGGGTGAGCCACTGGACCCCGGCTTCCTGCTCTGTGTTGGTGAAGTAGGTCTGTCTAGATCAGGGTACTGGATTTATTCCAAGGGACATGCAAAGCCCAATTTCTCACACGCACAAAGTTTTATCTGAAACAAATGCAGACTAACACACACACAGACTGCAAGGGTCATTTTTCAAATGTACACAGATGCTGTTAAGTGAGAAGGGAGCTCATCGTTGGGGTCTGCTGGTCAGGCATTTTTTTTAAACAAAAGGACAGTAAGATAGGACCACCACAAGTGCTAACAGGAAAAGAAAACTCACCAATACTAAACAGGGTTCCCACACCATGCTGTTAACACCACCGTCCATCTATTCAGGGGAAAGGCCAGCCTGTAAAACTCTCATTGGCAGAAGCCTTCTACTCTCCAAAGTGAATGAGCAGCAAGCACGTCAGCTGAGAAACTCACTAGTAAAGTGAAGGCAAAGGGGCATCGAGGCAGGGGTCACCCATGCAGTACAAAGTCAGCCAGGGGCACAACCAAGATTACCCATGGCCAGGTGAGTTCCTGAGTTAAACCTCAGTCCTGCCAGATTTTTATACAAAGGCAAGATTTTATATGAGCGCAAACCTCAAGTTTTCTCACGTACAAAATGAAATAAATATCACAGATTGTTGTGGAGATCAAACGGGTTAAGCTACGTGAAAAGAGTAGCAGTATGCCTAAGCACAAAGTAAATGTTCCACGTTAGTTGACTTCCGTAACAGCTAGCTGATTTGAGGGGTGTGTGTTTGTTTTTTCAGGGTTTTAATTATAGCCTTTACTTGGAAAATAGCCTCAATTAAAGAAATTTTTTAAATATTTATATAATTTTAACGGTTACTTTCCCGATTTGAGGTTTTGAGTGACCCACCTCAAGAGGCTTTAGAGAACAGCAGTTTTTAAACTTAATTTTTAAATTGTTTTCAACATTTTAGGAATCTACTGATTATCATCCACGGTTGAAAAGTATATATTCTCTCCAGGGAAATGCACGTACGTATAAGGCTTTGCAAGCGATTCCAGAAAAGTTCATAGACGCTCTTAAACTCAAGGAGACCACCTAGGGGCCTATGGGCTTCAGATTAAGAATGTCCAGAAAACTAGTAAATTATTTAACCCTGAGTCTGTACAACAAAACCCACTGTGATAAGAGATAATGCTTAAGGAATGCTTATTATATGCCTGCATCATGCTAAGCAATCTAATGAATTACTTCATCACCTTTATAACAACCCTTTGAGGTAAACAGTAGTAGTGTGCCCATTTTAGAGGTGAGAAGACTAAGGGTTAGAAAGGTTGATTAACGCATCCTATGTTACACAGGAACTCATCAAGAGAAAAAATTGTTCTCTATAGAATAATGCCCCCAAAACAAAACCAGTCGTTAAAAAAATAATGACTTGGTTCAATCACTCACCAAAGAACATCTGGGCTCTTTCCAGTATTTTTCTATTGTGAATAAAGCAGCTATGAACATTTTTTTTAATAACTTAAATAAAATAGCTCGACCCACTACTGCAATGTTGTCTTATTTATATATGTTAGCCACTCCACGGAGGTCTTAAACACACAAAAAGATACGACTGAAAAATAAAAATGCTAAATAACTAAATACCAAAGTGAGGAGTACTGATTTTTTAGTGAGGAGAGGATGGGTGCACCCAACAAACATTCCAGCCCGCAGAGCCACATTCATGACAGTGGAAATGAATGTGCATTTTAAATCCCCTTTAAATGGCTGCACCTTCTCTGCTTTGGACAGAGCCTCTGTCACGCCAATTAAACCCCCTGATACTGGGAACAGCTGGGGGTGCCGGATGATCTCTGTCCTGTCTGGGGAGGATCTGGGCAATGTTTTCTTTGCCTTCTCACCTCCCTCCCACCAACTACCAGTAAATCAGTAATTCTTGCTAGAAGACATCGAAGCTAACAGATTCTCGGGAACAAGTAAAAATGTTGCCCTTCTAGCACAAATACTTTTAAAATGAACAGATAAAAAATGAATAAAATTAAATCTTATGAGTTGATGCCATCATTTGTATACAGAGATCACCTATACCTGAATATGCAAAGGAAGTTAAATTATGATGCAATCAATGCTATCCTATAAAAACTAAATTAACAAAAACAGTCTGTTAGGGAAGACATCTGGTGTATCACGGCAGGAAACGTTAATGATATTGTCTGCAACCCTGTAATCAATTTTTTCTCCCAGTAGCTCTCTCATTACACTGTATTAGATGTGTGTGCCTGCAGGATTTATGAGAACTCCACACATGGAGGGGAGCTTGGCCAACTGGATCCAATTCAGATCCAGCTCAAATGACTTTGGCAGCATGAAGCGTTGTTAAAGAACAATCAATACGTGAGCTTTATGCAGCATCACCCTGACTGAAAGAAGATTTATCATCGTACTACAGAATCTTCTCCAACCTACATATGACGGTATCTGAGAATACCACCCACCATGAACTTATTTAAATCCCTAGTGGACACAATATTTTTACTGCTAAAAAAATAAATACTCGTCATCACTAATGCTAATATAAAAAGTTTACTACATATCAATTATGGGCAAAACTTTAAATCCATTCAGCAAATCCTGGTTAGTGGGTATTGCAGTAAATGAAACAGTCTAACAATG
Source organism: Monodon monoceros (assembly GCF_005190385.1). Lineage (NCBI taxonomy): Eukaryota > Metazoa > Chordata > Mammalia > Artiodactyla > Monodontidae > Monodon > Monodon monoceros. The sequence continues at coordinate 174,651,186 of NW_021703774.1, read as the reverse complement.
ACATTGACACTGATTAGAGAATAAAGATAATATTGGCCTGAAAGATAAAAACCATTTCTCTCTCTCTCTCTCTCTCTCTCTCACACACACACACACACACACACACACACACACACACACACGATGGTAACTGGTAAAGGCTGAAGCTTTTGAAGTATGCAGTCAAGTTGGGACTCTGCTAATTTGTCCCTTAAGCTGACAGTATCTCTCCAGGGATTAAAATTAGATTTTTATCCACTACGTTGGGTTTTATCTTCCATTGTGAATGGCTATTATATCAAGACTTCCAAGGCTTCCATAATGTGAACCTTTTTCTCTGGTCTAATCCTTGATAAATTACAGTGGCAACTATCTAAACATGAAAATGTTGTGACAATTATTCCTGATTTTATTACAATTATTAATGTCCCATCTCCATTGTCTTGGTCCTCTTCATTTTATGCATGGATGACAGTCCTAGCCACCTAATTGGAACTTTTACAGTCTTTCCCCACTCCACACTCTACCCAATGAATCTTCTTAAGCAGTGATCTGCAGATCGGCCAGCCCGCAATAAAAAGGCCTGCAAAGGCTCTCTTCGGCCTAGAACATAAAATGTCACCTTGTCTAACCTTTCAGACCCTCAATGATCCCATTTTGTATCCCCACCTCTGCCTCCCAGGACCCACTAACCTGTGCTCTTCTTTGACGTCCTGCGGCATCTTCTCACAACTCCCAGCTTCACCAGGCTCACTGCCTACGTTGCTTATAAGGACAGGCTGACACGTACACCTGGCGAGCACCTCCACTCTGCCTGCCCACGTGTTACTGGTGTACCAAAAACACACCCGGCTCCTCAGTACCTAGCTACCTTCCCAAAACTTTCCCAAGCGCTGCTACAGGCCATTGGGAGCGCTCTCTTTTCCTAGTCTCAAGATACTAATATGCTACACGGCAAGTGAACAAGTCGTTGCATATTGCCAGTATCTGGATCTGTGCATGCATGTACGAGGGCTATTCTCTTGTGTTATTTCCTAATCAAGCATGAGTTTGAGCCCCAGGGTCAGATTAGGTAAACCAAGGGAAAGACAGGTCTTAACCTTCTTTAGTGACTAGCAGCGGTCAATCAGAACAATAAACACCTGTCCTTCAGAGAACTTGAGCGTTAAATCCTCATGAAGGAAGGAAAATGAAGACAGGTGTGTGCACCGAGCTTCCAGAAAAGGTGAGGCACACGGCACAAAAGTAACCGTCGTGGATCACTAACACCAGGCCCTGTGCTCCAGGGGACAAAGAGCTGAAGACACTGCATCCTGCTTCACCTCACGTAACGCCCCACATCATCACCAGGTAACAGAGGATTTGCCGGGGTACAGCTGAGAGCACTCCATCTACTCCCCAACCCAAGCCTTTCAAACGTTTATTCTGTATCCGCCCCTGCAGGAAAGCCCAGCTACCTCTGAGCAATACTCTACCGAAGGTCACCGGAGAGGGCAGCAGCCCGAACAGTTTAGACTCACGGGCCACAAGTCCCGGTGATCCTGGGGAAAGGTGCAGTCCGCACGCGGACTCAGACTTACCCCCTTTTCCCCTATTTCAGTCGCCAACGTCCATACTCGCTGCTGATTGCCAGCTCCTGCTCCTTGCAGCGGCCCAGCATGCTCTCTGCTGGTGCCAACACCCCTCCACCACCAAGCCCCCCGACTTCTGGAACTGTCCTAGAGGGGTAAGGCAAGTCCCGTATTTTGCTTCCTCTGTGCGTGTACTTGTTACTCCTTTAAGAACACATACGATACAGCACATTTTTAAAGGGGCTCTGGGGAGGGAGGTGTTATTCCTATTTTATACCCTGTGGGATATAAAATATTGAGAGCTTTTAAAAACGGGATTCTCCTTACCCCTACAGGCCCTCTCCCGGCTTCAGAAAGATGCTGTGGCGGCTGTGCTGCCACCGGCAGAGAGCATGCTGGGGGGTCGCACAAAGCAGGAGGTGGAGATCTGCAACAGGCCTGGGAGTTGTGGACCTAAAAGAGAAAAAAGTTTTAAGTTAACAGGCCCAATGTCCTCTCATACCCTGGTTACTAGGGGCACTCAGCACACAAGCAGGCAGCTGCACAAATCCTTTAGCAGGTGGCCTCTGAAGTCTCAGCGAATCTGTTCTGCCACTAAAGTTAACTCCGCACATCAGTCAGAGCTGCTTCCTTTCTCCAGCGTGCACATACGACCCTCTGGCTCCACACTCTCAGTATGGGCCTGTCATAAAGCGGTATGGTGTGTGCCCCTCAAAATAACCAAGTTAAGATGTGACACAGTGTCAAAGCACCGTGACAGTGGCATGCTTTGCTTATAACAAAAGCAAAAATGCAATGGTGTCAGATAAACATGACTATAAAATAAACCACCAGTGGACAAACCGAGCTTTCAGAAGAGTTTCTAAGGAGAGGTGCCAGAGGCATAGGACATGTACTTCAGAAGGAAATGCTCAAGGTACTGGGGGCAGGGGCCTCAAAGAAAGATCCTACCATTTTCTCAAAGTCCTAGTTTAATTTTGTAAAGCTAAAGATAAGGTAACATACAAAGGCTTAACTTAAACCAGAGGAAAAAGAAGACACCATTCAAACAAGCTTTAATTTACTCACAAGGTAAATGTAATGAACAGACTGGAGCATAAAGTTCAAGAAAGATATTATTTCTTTTAGGGGCAAAACCAGTTTGGTATGTACCATACGTCTTTTTTTTTTTTAAAGAAACTTTTAAAACATTTAAAACCAGCAAAATATTAAAGAGCAACTTCTGAAAGCCAGCACAGTCCTGATAAGTATCAAAAAAAGATACTTCAGATGACAGTCTGAATATGTCCCTTTTCAAAAACTCTAGGGAGTACGTAACATTTCCCAAAACCTAACCAATCCAATTTCATGTTGTTTTTAATGAACTAAAAACCCCATAAAATCCAAATACTTATGTGAATTTCTGTTCTTAAGATGGTTTTTAAATTACAGGTAAGCAAACTTTTCATATTAAATCATTTTTAGGGAGTCCTGATACATATAATTCATTTCAAAAAGCTAAGAATCACTCTCTAACAGCTTCCTGTGGTCCAAGACTTTAATATGCTCCATCAACTACTTATTTTCTTTTTATGTCTCTCTGAAAACAAACAAAAAAGATAAATCCCAAGAAAAAGAGCTAATCTTGGGCATGTCTTTATCATGATGCTTTTCTTTTCTGTTCTTTTCTTTCTCTACAGACGACCCTCTAGAGCATCCCGGGCTCCCACACCATATATGCTTCCTGTGCGGCCAGTCTCTGACTCCCACTGCCCCCACGGACAGTAAATATACATGACCTGCGTGGACACCAAGTGTTAGTAGCCATAGCCTTCTCCACCACACACCTCCCACCTCCCCATACCAGCACTGCAAATTTCTAATCAAAGATTCAACTGTGCACTAGAATGTACAGTATACTCAAGATCTTTTAATATAAGCATCAAATAAAAATGAACCTGTGGTTAATCTCTTGCACTAGGAGTTAATCAGACCACTCAAATCCTTATTCATTCAAATCAAGGGTTTCAAACAAAAAGACACTTGGCGAAGCATTTCTAAGCATGTTGGCATTACTTAATGTGCAAAAGTTCAAGTAATTATTAAAACATTTTAAACATGAAAAAAGGCATCATTTCAAAGCATTTCATTATTCTTACTTATGAATCAGAAAACGCTGACAGTATCTCAGTTGCCCTAATTTTCTTTCGTTTCTTCTAATGGATTTTTTCTTCTATAATTTTGAGTTGGTCCTTAACACAAACAACCACATATACACAAATTACAAATTTCCAGTTCTAAGAAATAAGAGTTGGAATGACAAGATTTTACCAGTATTCTTGCACAGTAGCTCTCTGCAAATATCAGATTGTCTCAAACGTTCTTAAGTTCCTTTTTTAAAACATCAGAATACCTAGAGTTTTCTGCGTTGAAAAAATTTTACATATAGAGAACAGGTTTACCATTAAAATAACATTTTCAGATCGTTTATGGAAGTAAATATAATTAAACTTTTTAAGTGATTTCTTAGAGTCCTAAAATCCAAATTCATTAGGAGAAAATGAACTACCCAACTTCACAGTAATCGTGAACCATTAAAACTTTAAATACCACGTGGCCTACGATGACTGTCAGCCATGAGTGAAAACAGAACACTGAGAAGCTAAGTAAATGGAACCAATGAGATGTTCTGAGATTACTTATTCCCAAAGCCTTGCTTTGATTTTCACTTGTGTCACCACTTCCTTCCACTTAATTGACACTCATATCATGCGAAGAGGCTGTGGTGATTCAAAATAACTTTCAACATGATTGTCCTATAATTGGGGTGGAGGTGGGGGGCAGGCACAGCAGATACCCAACAACGCAGCATCTGACTATGCCCATCAAACTCAGGGCTAAGCGATAGCATCCCACTCTTAAAATTATAAACTTCAAATTCCAACATGAAAAGGACATTTAATCCTTGCACATATATGTATTATTGGTGGGTTACTCCAAACACAGCATGGAGGAAGCTCAATACCCCATTATAGTTTATCACAATGCTTATCGATAGCAACTAAGCAACCATGACCTTTATTTTAAACAAAGAAGGTGGGGGTAGGGGAAGGCGTGGCCTTTAGAAGAATACTCTAGCACCAAATCAGTAATTCAAACCTTTTCCCTTTTTTTTTTTAAATTGAAGTATATACAACGTACAATATTATATAAGATACGGGTATACAATATAGTGATTCACAGTTTTTAAAGATTATAGTCCATTTCCAGTTATTATAGAATATTCGGTATATTCCCCGTTGTACAATATATCCTTGTACCTTATTTTACACATAATCGTTTGTACCTCTTTATCCCCTACCCCTATCTTGCCCCTCCCCTCTTCCCTCTCCGCACTGATACGCTAATTTGTTCTCTATATCTGTAAGTCTGGTTTTTTTTTAAAATTATAGTCACTAGTTTGTTGTATTTTTTAGATTCCACACTAAACTGATACCATACAGTGCTTGTCTTTCTCTGTCTGACTTACTTCACTTAGCAAAGTACCCTCCAAGTCTATTCATGTTGTTGCAAATGGCAAAATTTCCTTCTTTTTTCCAACTTTTTCTTGACCTAGAAATCACTGTATAAGAGCACTGTCCCACCGATGCACCCACTCCTGACAGGTGAGAACAATTAAACTAACAAAGGAACAACTCTTTTTAAAGAACTGTCTCTGCTGTACTTTCCACTAAGTAAGATGTAACTCCTCACTCTATAAACTGAGAACACTTGATAACAAACTTCAAAGTCTTCACTTCATTATCCAACACTACACTCAAGTCACAAAGCTGTAACCAAGTGGTACTGACCTTTTTACAGGGAATGAACAAAGAGGGTAAAGAGAAAAAGAAACTACAAATAGACTCAATTCTGCAGGCCTAACTTGAGGGACTATAAAAAACCAAAAGAGAAAACAGCTACTGTTTCACACGGAAACAAGTCATCACATCCTATGGCATTTTTCATATCTGCTGGCCTTCTCTGGGATGTTTACATATAGACTAAGCCCTCGTTTATCTTTGCTAGAAGTCAGTGACATAGAAAATTCGAAACAGAATGCCTAAAAAATGTTATGACTTTGGCTACACTCACATAAACTTCCTGAAGAAAATTAAAACTGAGGTTTAACGTATTTTTAGAATTTTATTATTTAAATATATAAAATACTACACATTGCAGGCTAACTAAAGGTAACGAAGCAGATCTCTTTGGCCTGTTTAATAAATGGAAGGTTAATTTGTAGCTAATGCATGGACTGTATCAAACAACTACTAAAGATTTTTGAAAACTTTATCCAGTCAATTTTTTCCACTGAAATGTAACTTCATTCAATATTCAGTACATATTTAGTATGGACCTTATATGGGCAGTGTATATACACATCAATGAGTAAAACAGACATGGTGCTATCTGCCCTTACAAAGCTTAAACCTAGAGCACCAACTCAAGGTCAATGTCAGGATCATCCCATGGCCCAGGCACTGCACTATCCACTTTGTAGGCTTGATCTTTTAATCTAAAAACAACCCATCTGCAAGGTAGGTGCTTTATATCCCAACTTCATAGGTAAGTACAGCAAGGTTAGTGTCTTGCCCAAGGTCATGGAAGATAGCAACTGATGGAACAGACCAGCTGATGTCAAAGTCCAGCTCCCAACCCATGCACTCTACCGTCCCCCAACTCAGTCCCAGAATCACATCTAAAATTCTGAATTAGCCACGTTCAAATTAATGCAGATTTCCTGCCCCCCACCCCAAAAAGTTTTCAATACAAGGCTGACCTAATATTAAAATGATGCCCATTTCCTGAATGCCCATACACCATACATTCTGTGCTGAGTGGTCACATCAACCAAGCTGGGATTAAATAACTGTGGTGTATAATACATAAATGATAATTAACTCATTGTGTGTACACACGTATGTACACAAGAGTGCATGTTAACGAAACCTCCCTTATCTCCCAGCATTATCTATGTAAAGGTCTCTAACAAAAAAAACGAGAAGATATGATTACTTATTCTCAGTAAGTTTTCATTTTAAAGAAGGAAAAGCAGCTTCTTGCTTTTAATACACGTCTGAGAAACTCAATTTGGTGGAGAGAAGGCAATTTCAACGGTAAGTGGAACCTAAGCTGAAGCCCCTGATTGCTGCACTGGGGTGACCAGCCTTTGCGTAGGGTTACAGGTACAGACCAGGAACTGGAAGCAAACTCCAAATGTTCCTCCCCCAGCTGCTCACATTCAACTGTGAAACGAAGAGGTGTACATGGCGCTGCACCTTAACGAGCTCGGCCCCCCACTCACAGCAGCAATGGAGATGTGCCTTCCCCAAGGTAACAAGTGGCAGGCGCCCTCCACTACTCCATGTTCAAAGTCAGCACTGAGAACGTATGCTGTTAGGGACAGAAACGACACAAGAGCACATGCATCCGTGCAGGGCAGTGACAACACACTGAGCCCTAAAAAGTCAACTGGAAATAGCCTAACATCACAAAAGACGTATCCCCAACTCTAAGGAATGTCAGGTTTAATTTTAAAGACAATTACATTTTACTAGGCCAAATAGGAGCAAAAATGAATCAATGGTATCTGCTCAAAATAGTATTTGTAATAATTACCTATCCGACCTGAAAATTCATCTCATGTAACAGCTAAAGAACTGATAATTATATAACTCAAGGAAACAAACATCATATTTTTTCTATTTAACAAACGACAGAAACTCATTAGGAATCCACACAGAATTCCCATGCAGAGTATTAGAGGAATGGCTTCAACTACTTATCTGTGAATGAAGAATTAGGTACGAAGCACCACTATTAGAGCCAGACAAGGAACAAGGATCCTTGGTGTTATGCTGAATGGAAACCACTAATCTCAATAATCTCCTTGTTCAGCATTCTCAGAATCCATGATTATTTCTAGATAGCAAATTAATTCTATTATGCTAAGGCCTGGACTTCTACAAAAATGGAATCTTACTGTTTTTTAGTAAAAGTAAGGAATCTTGCTCTTAGGACATTACGTGAATGGCTTCCTCCACATCAGTCGTGTTCAGGGTTCCCCAAAGAGGGCTGACATCCAGTAACACCACAGCCACTGTCTGTCCAATCACAACCTAAGATCACTGAGGGAAGGAACTATATCTTAGATTCTTCAGTCCCCCTTACGGTGCTGCGCTCAACAAAGAACACAAAGTAGGCTTTCAACAAATGCCTGTCGAAGGCACTGGTGATAACCCAAAACGCTCCTAACTGCACTCTGGGTTATACTGCTCCGTGGTGACAGTGACTCATTCGGGAACAAAACCCTCAAAGCAAACACAGTGACCTAGAAAAGCTATGGGAGCACAGCATATGCAGATGTGATAGCAGGCTCTTTCAGTTATGCATGCTTACTAGAGATCTGCTCAAGCTGGCCCAAGAGCCCTCTACTCAGGAGAGACAATAGGATAATCTAAGAATCCAACGGGAAGAGGCACCAATACAGCAGGACTCAGGGAGAGCACTCGTGCTCTCGCTCTCTCTCTCTCTCTCTCTCTCTATGCACAGCTGCTCCGAAATCCTCTGCTTCTCCCAGCTTCCTGCCCTTCTCCCCTTCCTGCCCTTCCTGTTCACCCAGTGCCTCTGACAGTCCCAAAACACATCTTGTTCTCAAAACTCACCTCAAAAACTCACTTCTAATTTATGGTATAAACAAAGAAATACATCTCTCAGTTAAACCTCAAACCATAAAAAAGATAAAATACATAACTAATCAACAACATGTCAAAGCTATTGGGTTTTTGTTTTCCACTGTTCCACTTGCCATGCATGGTATCTGCTGTGGGCAAAACCAACTCCAATTTCTTCTTCTTGAAATCTTGCAAAGAAACAAAGAACATTTCCTTCTGTTCATCTTTTCCCCTTATAGGTTAAGCAGAAGGAAAGGACGTCTATGATTATTCTTATCTATTAGGTTATCTTTTTGGAAGTAGTATTGAGAAACAAGGAAAGGAAGTGGGTATCCAGACAACAAACACATCCCTTCCAGGAGCAATACGTCTTCAACATCCCTGTTATTCTTACACAGAAACTGTGAATACGTGCTGAATACAGAACTCAAACAAAAACATCTCTCATAGCAATATGTGACTTAGAAAAAGGTATCTAAACCTATAGCACCCCACTTCCCACGCTGTTTCTGCAGACAGCTTTAATGTGCTGTACTAGACCAATCCTGATGACAGAAGTTTCAGCTTTTATTGCTGTTAATACCCTGAGCAATTACTGTAGCTCAGCAGGAACCTCTGCCCTGAACAGCAACTATCACATTGTAATCAGCATTTCGTAAGAGACACCATTCAAACACGAAGGCACCTGCTGACGTGGAAAAATTGTACAAAAGGGGCTCAGACTCTAATAGGTAAAAGGAAAATCTCTGCAGTTTTATTTCACAGCTGTATCTTTTCCATGGTGTGGTGGTATTATATCTGGTAAAGATCACACACAAAGACAATGAGCAGGGAAAGAGCAGTAGCAGCACCGCTAGCAAAAGAAAACTCTTCCGGAAACAAGGCCACCGCCCAGATTTGCAGATGTCAGTGCAGCGTCTGTAAAAAACAGTCTTTGGAAGGCAACATATAATAAATAGCAAAGACCTCTAAAAAATGGTAAAACCTCATGTTGACATAAAATCTGAGCAGAAAGCATGTGATTTACAAGACTAAACCGCAAGGCCACCTTGTAAAACTAGAAGGTAAAAGCAGCCTACCAAGAATAAAGAAATCTTAGCAGTAAATGGCCCATTTTACTTTCTTTTAAAGTAGCAAAAAGCATGTTATTACTTACGTGATAATTTTTGAACAAAGAAAAATAAATGGCATGCAACTTTTTAACTAACTCAATCGCATATACTAACTGGACATTTGGAGTCATTTAAAATGCATTTAAAAAAAAAAAAAAAACTAAGGAGGGCTTCACTGGTGGCGCAGCGGTTGAGAGTCCGCCTGCCGATGCAGGGCACACGGGTTCATGCCCCGGTCCGGGAAGATCCCACATGCCGCGGAGCGGCTGGGCCCGTGGGCCATGGTCGCTGAGCCTGCGCATCCGGAGCCTGTGCTCCGCAGTGGGAGAGGCCACAGCAGTGAGAGGCCCGCGTACCACAAAAAAAAAAAAAAAAAAAAAAAAGAGGAGATGCAGGGTTCAGACTACACTACTTTTCTTTAGGCTGAAATGTCACATACAATGTATGTCAGAGCACAGGTATTATCAAAAGTTACAAAGCGTTTTGGAAATAATGGCTGGCTTTCACAGATACTGACACATATCTCTACAAAGCTAAAGAATTAGGATTTCTCCAGACCTAAGAATGTACACAATGGTTCACAACCTTCAAGTACAATAAGTCCCCTACATACGAACCTTCAAGTTGCGACCTTTCAAAGATGCAAACGTGCATTCGCATGTGCAATCACGTAAGTTAGTGCGTGTGTCTGGCGTGCATCCTCTACAAGCCGCTGTGCTTTTGTGTACTTTACTGTACAGTACTGTATACAGCAGTACAGTATCATTATTTCAAGCCCAGGATGTCTGCAAGCAAGCGTAAAAGCAGTGGTATACAGCCAATTGTGTTAGTTGGGTACCTAGGCTAACTTTGTTGGACTTAGGAACGCACTCTCTGAACGGAACTCGTTCGTATGTAGGCGACTTACTGTACAGGATCCTTTCTTAACATCTAAATGTTTCAAAAGACTCCCCAAATGACACTACTCCGATAGCACTTCACATAACAATTGCCTGAGGAAAATACATAATAAAGTGATTCTTAACTCTGTACTTTCATTAAATAAGTTAATTTTAAAAATCACAGCAGCATATTAATACATTTGAAAAGCAGTTGTACAAACATGTGTGAAGTATATTTATTTAATTTATTTGAGACTGAGAATGCTTATTTACAGACCTCTGCAAAATCTCTACGGATATCAGGGGATCCAAAGCCCCAAGTGTGAGAACCAGTAGTCTAAAAACAAGAGATTTCATACTGGGCAATATTGGCACTTAGGTACCTGTGAAAGTAAAAGTACCTAAGTACTTTTTAACGAGAAAGTACTGTAGCTCTATCATCCCCAAGCCAAACTTCCTTCCCCGACCTCCACCACGGGAGACACCCAGAAAAGGTTCAAGATACACTCCATATTTGCTTAAAATACCTAAGTAAATTACAATTGCCACAGAAAATAATCATCTCTGGCCCATTTATATTCTCTTTTTTCCCCCAATTCATCATTAAATCCAAAGTTTATTTTACATCAGGTTCTTCACAATGGCTGAGAAAAAATGAACTACTACAGGAGCTCAAGGGAATCTCTGAAATTGTTGTCAGAAGAGCTACTAAATGAATAAAAACTTCAGAAACATTTGTTTACACTTAGTGTTATAAAGCTGATTACTGCCTTATTTGAGTGCTGCAGTCACCAGGCAGTCAGCACTCAGAGGTGAACTGGTTACCAAGTCAGTATGATAGAGAAGCAATCAAAAGAGACAGCCAGTGGAACTGGGAAAAGAGAAGGCACAGAGTAGAATCAACAGCACATGAAAAGATGCTTACCAGTTTGAAGTCTTGGATGCTACAGATGAAATACGGTGTGTTTGGCCTCCGACTCTCGATATACACACAGTCTTTAAAAGAAAAAGAAAATTTAAAACAATGGCATTTACCTTTAATGGATCAAAGACAGGGCCCATAAAGCCACTGCATAAATAAATAAATGACAAAGCACATGCCTTTTATAGAAAATAAATTTTTAAAGGTGATATTAAATGACAAATAATTTTAAGCTAAAGGAAAACAGCTCTTGCGTTCTTTTTGACCACTTTCTGATAATTTAAATAACTTGATAAAGCCTCAATTATTGTTTCCAGCATCCCTGAAGAAGGGGGAGTGGGAATCCCATGAGATTATCCATAGTCAGATGGAGAAACGTCAATAAAGGGAATTACTTGCTCAAGGTTACACACCAAGACAAAATCTTGAATATATTACTCAGATAGATGCTCCCCGTATTCACAAAGAGAAACAGTTTTGCCAAGTGCTGCTTTATTTTTAATAAATATTTTGTGAGGAAATAAGTGAAATACGTAAAGAAGACTAGCTTGAACATGCTATTACAACGACCTTTTCACACACATGAAGAAAAAGAAAACCAATCTAGTATCTTATGGATAACTTTCTATTAAATTTTAACCTGAACATATTTTCTAATAGTAAAGAAAACCAAGGCAGCCAATCAGAGATGGAATGAAGTAAACCAAATTAGATTTTCCTCAGGGAAGAAGGGTACTTTCGTAAATTACATCTGACATGGCGGTGGCTGGGTAATTATTTTTGATGCTCTCAACAGCTGGAGTCTAAAGGTTATTTTTTAAAATGATCAGTTAAGACATTTTTTTTTAAGAAGCAATGATTTTAAGGGAAGCAGTGACTATAAAGGAATGTAAAAACTCTCCACACTACAAGCGAAGACTCAGAAGTAAAGGCACCTGCAGTCAATCTAATTTTCTAGGGAGAGTGACCGTAATGCCCACGTTTAAAATGCCATGTCTTTCATCCTTCCTCATGACCCTTCACAACAAATGTGTCTTAGAATAACTCTAGATGCTTGAGAACAGAGGCAGGTTCCTCTACTTCTTCATTTCACGCATGTTAACAACACCCTCCCCAGCAAAAAGCAAAGGAGCAGAGGTTTGGAGCCCTCGATCCAGTGGAAATTCTAGTCCCACCACAGGCGCTAGCAGACCCACTAAGAGGCAGAACAGGAAGAAAGACACAAAGAAGACTAAAGGCCACTGCCTTCCAAGAAACTTTCTGAAAGATATCAGGATTCTTGTAGCCCAAAGTCATTACAGAAAAAGAAGACGTCTGAAAAGTCAATCGTTTAGGCATCCAGAATTTCCCAGTAGATTTCTCTACTCAGATGTAGGCTCAACAACAGCAATCCGATCTCTGAATCCATATAAAACAGCAGCTCAGGAATGAACTGCTGACTGAGCTTTCTATCTTGTCCCAAAGTCCAGGATGCTGGGAAAAAACTCTGTTCAACATTCAGGCAACATGCACTTAACACGCTGATCACCTTAAGGGACAAAGAAGAGGTCTCTTCCCACTGTGGTAGAGAGTTCTCTACCTAAGCCCTAACTTGCTGTTCAAGGAAAAACTGAAGAAACCCATTCCCTAAATAAAAACTGTAGCTCCGACTTGCACAGTGTGGGGACAACTCAAGGTTCTTAATTTCTGTGTTCCAATCCTTGTTGTACCCACTACCAGCACTTCACATCTCTAGACATCCACTGTTTACTCATCTCACCTGAACATAAATCACAGCCCATATGCCCTCTTCTTCCTATCACCTCCTACAGAAGTATTTTCTGTATCTCATAACGTAACACTGTCATACCTAGCTACTGTTCACTGACTTCAAAACTAACAGGTCCCTTCCTAACTAATGATCTCCACTTTCTTAAAGCTCATGTGACAAAAAAAAACTTGCTGTATTCGATGGTCTGATCCCACATCACATCTCGCCCTCCCCTAGGCTGCACTGCCTTAAAGAAACACCAACTCCCGTACCCCATCCATACCAAACCTTCTTTATTCCTTTATTCTTACAAGCACCTGCAACCTTACAATGAGTTACCTCCAGTGGCAGTAAACTCTCATGACTCCTCTGTAAAGAAACAACATCTCCTCTCCTTGATGTAAGATTTCCTTTCCTTTATACAAAGTTGACAACTTACATCCCCCTGTGTGGTCAGTTATTTGGCAGTCAGATGGTCTGCACTGTCTACTTCACTATCAATTTTGAGCTCAAAGAAACCAAACTTATTAATTTCTGCATTCACCCCCCCAGGGACTAATGTCTGACACTGGTGTTGGTAAGACTAGACAGAACTGAAATCAATGACAGATGGTTAGATAGTGAGAATTATGAATAACTTTATTCTTTTTACACAATGAAAAGCTTTATATTCTTTTTTCATAATCAACAGAATCATTATTACTATAAACCCTCTTATATAAAGTAAAAACATAAAGTAGGTATTAACTTGTATATTAAAAAGCTTTCCAGAATAGGAGAGAGAATCTATATTCTTTCATTTCTCAACTACAAATTTACATTCAGGAAAATGATTCTCTCTAATGATTATCTAAATGATTATCTCTGAACATATATCTGTTAGAGAAGAAAGGAAAGGAATATGCTGGGATGTCAAGGACAACTACTGATATCCCTTTGCCTAAACACTTCTCCGTGGTCTTACTGGAGGCTGCCCTGCAGCCCTGGCCTGAGGAACGCTGCCATGAGGGATAAGGTAGTGGAAGAGAGTAGATCCACAAACCTAACATATGGAATTACCACGTTTACTTATCAATGCCTTATTACTAGATAAAAAGTCACCTCTTTCTGTTTAAAAAGTTATCGTGGCAACCCAAACTGATCCAAAGCTATACATCCAGATATGAGATTCCAACGCACAAGGCTAGTAATATGTAAAGCAGGTCACTGCATCAAGTGATCTCTATCAGTATTTTGAAACTTTTATGTGAAAAGGTCTGACTGAACTTATCTTCAAAATTAAGTGACAACACTTAGAGTTTATTTTACATAAATGGTCATAAAACACACAATGACCAAGATCAGAAGTTATTAAAATTCTTGACATGAATTAAATTTTTTCACATGTCAAACTTGCCATAGGAACAGGGAAAAATACATTGTTTTGATTTGATTTTTCTAAATCATTTTTAAAAATGAAAGCATGAAAACTTATTGTAGAGTCAAACTTTTCTTTTTAACCCTCCCATAAAAAATAGGGGGATCTAACTAAAAGAGAATACATTCTAAAAACAATTTGGAATTTAAGTCTCAAACACACACAAAAGTCTACTTATTATTGCTCTTAATGATTTTCAAAACAAGGTTAAATAAGGCCATATAACTCAGAAATATTTCCCTCTTGTCTTATTAATTAAGCAGCTATTTAAGAAAATAACTTTACATAGATGTTTACAGTTAGCACAAAAATACAGTGTTTTATCTGGAAAGGGAATGATGAAAACATAAGTCAATATAAAAAGGAACAAACCTGGGTCATTTGTGGAGACGTGGATGGACCTAGAGTCTGTCATACAGAGTAAGTCAGAAAGAGAAAAACAAATAACGTATATTAACGCATATGTGTGGAATCCAGAAAAATGGTACAGGTGAACCTATCTGCAGGGCAGGAACAGAGACGCAGACGTAGAGGACGGACGTGTGGTCAGGACGCAGGGGCGAATGGGGAGATTAGGGTTAACATATGTACACTACCATGTGTCAAACAGAGAGCTGGTCCGAACCAGGGAGCTCAGCTCGGTGCTCTGTGGTGACTTAGCTGGGGGAGACGGGGACGGGGGGGGCGGGGAGGGAGGTCCAAGAGGGAGAGGACATATGTATATATACAGCTGATTCACTTTGTTGTACAGCAGAAATAAATACAACACTATAAAGCAACTATACCCCAATTTTTAAAAAACTCACTTGGGGTATGCCCAGCAATCTTTTAAAGCCAAAATGATTTGCCAACAATTTTTCATGCAATTTATGGGAGCATGGATTGTCTGAAGTTGGCTATAAAATTGGTTTCAGTCAGTTGGATATTGATCCTCAACCTGAAAATTCCCCATGGCCAACACAAGTACTGCAGATACCTTTTTTTGAGAAAAAGAAAAAGAGCCTTTAAAAAAGAAAGCAAGCTAGCAGTTCTGATGCGACCCATTAAGTGCATAATGCGCATTTTCAAAATTACCCATATGAAAATGCATATTTACCAGATTGAGCTAACGGCTGCTGCAGGGCAAACATATATATTTTTAATCTTAAAATCAGCAAGCCCGAAATGGGCCAGAAAAAATGAGTGAGGCTACTACCATCAATATCAATTATTCCAAACAACACAGGATAACAAATTTTTTTCTTTATCAGGGGTGTCTGCAAATGAAACCATGGGTCTAGGTTAAGATTTATTTCCTAACATGTAGCCTCTGCCTGGAAACGGATCACACGATTAAGTGGCCTCAAATCCTGTGTGCACGATGTGGGCAATGATATTGAACAGGGCGATTCTGGCTGTCTCTCACAACCTCAACATAGCTTTGTGTCCAAGAATCTCTTGTGCCATCTGCAAACAACAGAGCATTTGCTATGCTAGAGAAGGAAGTCAGCCAAAACGCAAAGGCAGATTCTGGAGGCAAAGAAAGCCCTCTCTGCTTTTTCAACCCTCAGCAAATCAGCAGCCTTATGTAAACAGAACAAGAGCAGGGTCTTCTCAAGGGTAAAAACCACAGCCTGAAGCATCAGGCAGTTTGTCATCCTGAAATACCAAGAGCCTGTGAGCATCCTTCCTGACAGCCTCTGCACAAGCACCGTGGACACTGACTCTGCCCACTCACCAAGCAAGCGGCGGACGATGCTCAGCCACGGGCTCTGTCCCGGGAAACAATTTCTTTCTCCGTGAACGTATTTCTGCCTATTAATCTTTGAAATATTGGGTTGGCCAGAAAGTTTGTTCGCATTTTTCATAACATCTTACTTTCACTTTTTGGCCAACCCAATACCTTCTTGCCCCTCTGCAAAGCATGACAGCGCCACTCTAACATAATTTCCAATAGAAAACCTTTCCGTGTGAAGGGCACACGTGAACAAAGCCTTTCTCACAAACAAATTCCCCAGAGACCCAGCTGGGTGGCACAGCAGTGGCCATGGAGGTTGGCCCTCGGGACTGCTCTGCTCTCTGGCTTTCCCTTCCTCTTACACAGGATTCCTGCACCGTCGACACTCTGACTACTCCATCAGCTAACAGCAGCTGGTCTAACACTGCAGAATAAAGTCCACAAGCATCTTGCTAGTTAACATGGATGCTTCCAAATTTCCAACACACAAAAGGGTGTGTGTGCATGAGCGCGCATGCACACACTAGCAACTACTCTGAAATCCCAATACCCGAATCCCAATCCCCCGTGCGCCACCTGGCCTCTATCAGAGCCTCTCATCTTGCTTCCTGCTCTCTACAAGAGCCACACCTGTCACCACGCCTCACCTCTCTAAACGATATACTACTGCCTTCCGCACGGCAGACACTCAAAAACTACAGGAGGAACAAATGAATTGAATGAAAATATTAAAACAGAAAAGAAGTTACACAAGATCCTAGCAAGAAGGCTATGCTCTAGCAATATCAACATAAAAGATGTGGTTTTCTAATGACTACTTCTTTAAGAAATATGACTTCCCTGGTGGTCCATCCAGTGGTTAAGACTCTGCGCTTCCACTGCAGGGGGCACGGGTTCGATCCCTGGTCAGGGAAGTTCTGCGTGCCATGCAGTGCGGCCAAAAAAAAAAAGAAAGAAAGAAATAACTCAATTGCAGGATGACCTACTTTTAGTTTTCTGCCAGATTCTTTTGTGGGGAAGGGATATTTGCATTGTCTGGGAATAGTGGAGAACTTAAAAGGGAAAAGCAAACAAAAATTGGGAAAACAGCACCTCTGTAAGTGAAATCTTGTTAGTCCTTACCCTTTTCCTGTGTTGTGACCCTGAACACTGTCACCAAAATTGGCTTGATAACATCTTCTTAAAGATTCTAATATCTCAGGTGACATATATCCTTGGTTCCTTCCTTTTCGACCTTCATGAAAATTAAACTCCATGTATTCATGTCTACAGATTCCCAAGTAGTACTACAAATTTTACACGGGTTTTTGTTTAAAAACAACACTATATACATTTAGCAAACATTTACCTTTCTTCATCCTCATTGCTAACAGGGAATTATTATGCCAACAGGGAATTAAATTATGAGAAAAATCAAGTTGGCTGGTGGGAGGGGGTAGAGAAGCAGGTCATAACAAACTAAAAGAAAATCTGTTTAAATTTCCCATTTTTCTCTCTTCTCCTCTAGGAGTTAGAAAATTTTCTAATGCATCAAAAGCTTGAAAACAGATTCAAGACAATTATCTTGCTAACATTAAGAAGTGGTGCTGACTGTTTTGGAATAACTACTGCTGCAAGACCTCCCCCCATTCCCAAATCAATACTATGCTACATGGACTTGAAAACTCTGTAAAACAAGAAAAAAGAAAGATCATCCTGCCAGCAGCAGCAATCTTACTAGTTACACTGATATGCTAAATATTAGCTATGGTCTGACACTTGTATTACTCAAGCAAAGAACATTTTGAGCACTCCCATCACCACATTTTATTCTGAAAATGTTCCTTAAAAAGCCCTCCTTGTGACTCATATTGAATCCCTACTATGAAAAAGATTCTAGCCAGCTTAACATCAAAACTCCAGTAAAGTGATGTCAATCTCTCTACTGCGTCTGCAGATGCAGTAGCTATGTGCCATAAGAGGACACAAGGAATCTAGGAGAAGGGAAAGGGCGCATGGGGTGGGGGCAGGGAGGAAGGGGAGTGTCTATTTTCAAAATCAGTGATGGTCATCTGCCCTGTGAAGCAAAGTGTCTCAGGGCATTAGAGACGTGAGGGAAGGGAATTTCGAGATCACTCTCACTCTTGCTGCCCTACTGTACCTACCTTTCTAATGCCTGAGAAGGCAGGTAACAACTCTATTCATTCCAATCAGTGAATCCTGTCAAAAATAAATTCGGGTATAAAATCCATATTAAGTAGAGGATGACTGCTAGTGGAAATGTCTTTAACACAAAGATTACAACTAAAATGTAGCTGAAATATGTACATTCAGGAAACCAACCCAGAGAGAGTTCAAACACTTCCAGGAATACTATGCCCAGTATT
The DNA here is from genome assembly GCF_005190385.1 of Monodon monoceros. Lineage (NCBI taxonomy): Eukaryota > Metazoa > Chordata > Mammalia > Artiodactyla > Monodontidae > Monodon > Monodon monoceros. The sequence goes on along the minus strand of NW_021703774.1, from coordinate 174,632,776 downwards.
CACAGGAAAAAATAACCAGTGACAGGTAGGCTGCAGTGAAGATTCTTCTCTTCCCACATGGCCGACAAACAAAATGCTAGTCTGATCTTCTGGTGTCACATCCTGCAGAGCAGATTTCAAGCAACACTGCCTGCTCCTTTTCAGAAAACAATGCACTAGGGGCCTCGGCTTTATAATAAATGGTTCAACCAATTTGCAGTGCTCACTGGAAATACACAGGAGAATTCACAATGCCTGGCTATAATTCTTATTTGGCAAATGATTTTATTATAAACTGGTATCATAGTGAATCCATTTTCTCTACGGGTTTTCTGCTAATGTTTAATGGACTGTCAGTATAATTTAGATTTCATCTATTTAAACTCATTCAAGCCTGGCTCCTGATTATACAGTAAATGGAACATATTTCTACTCAACGAAATTAACGACAGTTAATTGTAATCTGCAGTTCTCAATTTTGTAAAAGCAACTGTTCCACAGTTCAAGCATCAAGCTACAAAATTTGCCAAACCAATTATATTTTTGTACTTTATAGGCATCTACATCGTATAAGCCTTCCTTGTAAGATTAATGTATGTACGTATTCTTTTAATATTTCTTCCCACTCAAATATTTACTACCAACTTTCCAGAAAGAGTTAGGACTTAAATTATAACTAAAGGCTGGGAAAATGAAAGTTTGTCAGTCTGAACAGAGAGGTGCTCAATTATTTCAGATTTTTTAAGCTAGCAAAACTGAAGATTAAAATTTTCTACCTTATATATTTCTCTGCATACTATTGGACGGTTTTCTTATACATTTCGAATCAGTCACAATGTCAACATTAAGTGAAATTTATTAAAAGTAGGCTAGGGACTTCCCTGGCGGTCCAGTGGTTAAGACTTCGCCTTCCAATACAGGGGGTACGGGTTCGATCCCTGGTCAGGGAGCTAAGATCCCACATGCCTCGGGGCCAGAAAATCGAAAAACATAAAACAGAAGCAATATTGTAACAAATTCAATAAAGACTTTAAAAATGGTCCACATCACAAAAAATCTTTAAAAAAAAAAAAGTGGGCTAAACTTACCATATGGATTTAGACATACAAACATGGCACACAGCACATATTAATAAATACTGTACTGAATTACTTTTGAGTTTGATATTCTGTTTAATAGAAATTTACTTCTGAGTTTTATTTACCAGACAACAATCCCATGAGTGATTTTTCTTATTGAGTGATTGGTCTTTCACCTAATCATCCACACAGCTGTGTAAGAGATGCTTAAAGGAGAAAAAAAGTGTGCAGAAAAAGCACCTTCAAGGCTTCCCTGGTGGTGCAGTGGTTGAGAGGCCGACTGCCGATGCAGGGGACGCGGGTTCGTGCCCCGGTCTGGGAGGATCCCACATGCCGCGGAGCGGCTGGGCCCGTGGGCCATGGCCGCTGAGCCTGCGCTCCGCAGCGGGAGAGGCCACAACAGTGAGAGGCCCACGTACCGCAAAAAAAAAAAAAAGCACCTTCAGAGTAACTTATCAAATCAAGACCCACACAGATACAGCAAGCATCCAGAATTTGCTGCCCCAAAACTATAACCACCAGGGTCACAGACTGTCAGACTGCAATTCACACAAAAACAAGAGAAGCAAAGGAAAACCACAAGCTATCCTTTTTAGTCCTTTTTTCAGCTTGGTAGTTTACATCTGCTCAGCTGGTTACTGATTCTCCTATAACCACATTCCAATCATGACCCATTCTCATGCTGTTGCCCCTATTAAAGATGCTCTACCTCCACTTGGTCCTACTGCAATTCTATCCAACCTCTAGGACCCAAATCAAGATTCCCACGGTCCTTCATGTCTTCTCCAACGCCACCAACTTACAGTCTGTTCAATTCAGTTGGTATTGCCCACTCACTGCCTGTTACTGACAAATAACGGTACTTGAATGAGTGTAATTTCTCCCCATAAAATGAAGGATCAGAGACTAGAATCCTGTCTACTTTTGTGTCTTGCCTTATCTCACCTCCACAACACCTTGCACAAAGTTATAGACAAAGAAGCGTGTGCTCTCCTGTTATCAGCTGATTAATAAAACACTCCTAATGCTACAGCTGACATCTAACAAACCCCAGGAAATTCTACTAGCTTACCCAAAGCCCATTACAGCTTCAGTGGGCCTCAAATTTAATCATTTGCTTTAATTTATAAAAACTCCTAAGGGCAAATGAAGCCTGTTCCCTAACTCTCTTTACTCTACCCATACCTCTTCCTTTTCTCCCTTAAATCATTACTGTTTTCATTTGGGGTTTTGTTGTAGTTACTATTGTTTGGTCATGTGTTTCTTTTAAAATAAAGTCAAAGATTAAAGATATTTTAAGAATAATTTAAAACATCACGTCACTCTCCTGTGACTGAAATGTTGAGACCTCAGATTTTCATTAAAGATCTTTAGCCCACTGTGAATTACAAATATCATTTTACAAGTATTCAACAGGTATCTGGGGAAAAATAGTTCCACCTATACGACAATTTGCAATTATCTATCTCCTTAGGATTCTACATGTAATAATTTTGCTTTCTAACAATATACATCATTCTCAGGCTAAAAAGTATTGGGGGGAGGGCGTTGGCGGGATCTTGTCTGGTAATCTGCTATCCACCTGTCACTTTTATAATCAAAATTAGCAAAGATCTGAGCAATGTAGCAGGATTTAAAATATCCAAATTCCTCTTGAATCCTGAAATGAGATGAGAGACTTCATTTATTGTTCAGGCCGTAAGAAGCTCTGGATGCTCTATATGAAACTACTCAACACACTTCCACAAGTGAGTGCAGCTGCTCTGGGCCAATGTAACACTTAATGAGAGTTTTACTTTTTGTAATTTGTACCTTGAAAAAAATCATGTTCTGAACATCTGCTGAGACAAAATAAATCGGAACATTGACCGGAAGAGGGGGGACGAGACCTCTCCATTTCAACCAAAGCAGTAACAGGCAAATCTTGTCAAGATTACATTAAAGCTAAGGAAAGAAGATAAATATATTCTAAAGGAACAGAATCATAAACTCATAAAACATTCACACACAGACTTACGGGCACCACCAGCTAAGCACTAGAAATAATGAAGTGAATAAAAATACTGTCCTTCCCTTGACATGTTCACCATCTAATATTAGAGACAGACATGAAAACAAATAACTATATGTCTTCAATAATTTTAATTGAACTTGTTTTTTACCCACTGTAACAGAGACTGCTAGCTGAGCATAATTTCATTCTTGCCTTCTTCCTTAAGAAAAGAACAGCTGAAGTTTAGAAGGTGTCTGGCCTCTCAGAAAAAAGACATTTGTCAGCCTCCCTCATAGCTGGTTTGGTCACATGACTAGGCTCTGGTCATGGGATACAGTATTTCAGCTTCTGGAAACTGAATCCTGAAGAGAGGAGCCCCTTCTCCCCTTAGCCTTCCTGTTAGCCTGAAGACAAATGTATCGTCTGAAGGCGGAGCATAAGATGGATCACAAGATGACATGGGAACAGCGGCCACACAGAATGAAGTAACCAAATCTTTGACTGTGGCTAAAGAACCAGACCAAGAATTTACTGGTTCACAATTCAGCACTAACAGCCATTGTACACAAATATCTCTAAATTAGTTTGAAATGGGGCAAAATATTTAAAATACAATCATGGGAAATTCCCTGGCGGGCCAGTGGTTAGGACTCCGCGCTTTCACTGCGGTGGCCTGGGTTCAATCCCTGGTCGGGGAACTAAGAGCCCACAAGCCGCGTGACGTGGCCAAAAACAAAACAAAACAAAAAATAAATAAATAAAATAAAGGACTGTCCAAATAAATAAATAAAATACATTCATGAGCAGAGTGACATCCAAAACAATGATTTAGGGAAAATATTCTAATTCTTTTAATAGGGAACGCTAGGAAGGAACAGATGACCCTAGCAAGTGTATAAAAACATAGCACATAGAGCTCTTGGCAGAATGACTAAAATAGTTTGATTGGACAGCATAAACCATTACCTTCCAGTGGGATTAAGAATCAAGTCCTAGAGGCAGATGACGTATGTCAGAACAACGTCCACAGCTGCCGCTCTGAAGAGACTTCACAGCCAAGGCAAGTTCCTAGCACGACGCTACCCCAAGGTGTCACAAGTAGGAAGAAAAGATCATAACTTCTGCAAACTGACTGGCATTTTGTGTGGAGGGCAGATTGATGGTGTCTAATGGCACCACTCAGGCTCCCCCCTTTCTTTTCCACTTCTGCGTGGGTTTGATTTTAGGACTTCTTTAGCGAGGCTATGTGGCTGCTCCTCAACAAAAATACAGGGGCCACTGATAATCAAATTTTCTGGAACACGATATAATTTATAAAAGTTAAAGCTGACCAGAATTCATACTATACTAAGTTCTCAAAACATACTCCATATTTTACTTCATACCAGAAAGATGATACAATGTCACAGCTTTACCTCCTCCTTTCCACACCATTAACTGTGGATAAAAAACAGCGCAAATGTGTCTGATCCATTCTCTGAGGTGAAGATTTACTACCTAAAGATGACGTAAAGTCTCCTGCTCTGCCTAGAGAACATTTCTCCAGTTTCAAACGCACAAACTGAGTCACTTGCAGAGGCCAAAGTCCTACAGTACACCAGGGTTATAACGCTAGAAAGAACTGTAATGGCAATTCATTAAAAATCTTTAGCAGTCCAGACATACCCTTTAACTCAGCAATTCCACTTCTAAGGAAAGTGAGCAGAATTGAATAGATAACTATTCACCACTGTTGTTTATAGTGGAGAATATTTGGGAAGAACCTAAAATCCAACTATATATAGCTACTTACATTATGGTGTCTATCGACTAACGTGGGCATGTCTAATTTTTTGTGTCATGGATGCCTTTAGCAATCTTTACACCCAATCTCCACCAAAAAAAAAAAAAAAAAAAAAAAAGGTTTTAAATTCACAAAAACATGTATTGAAATACTTGTCACAGTATGAGAAAAAACTGCAATGTAATATATGTGCTTCTTTATAGATTCGTTAAATAAGATTTACTAGGCTACTCCCCCAGTAACCTCCTATGTGATAAACATTATTTTCAGATGGTTTTCTCTACATGATGTCATATAAGAATACCTGTGATTTATTTTGGTGTCACAGGTACTGCCAATATTACTATGGTTTATTACCTACCTTCAGAATTGAAATGAATGCTAAATGTCATTTAAAATGTAACAAATTAGTGAAAATAAAGATGCCATTTTTTACCCACCCAAGTTCACAGTTTCCTGAATTCTATTCACAGTCACCTAGGTTGACGATGGACCCAAGGTTAAGAATTCCAGTTTTAATGGCATACTAAGCAGCAGTAATGACTGTGATTAATTCCTGGCATGACAATAAATTCAAGACATGTTAAGTTAAAAAGCATTATTACAAAACAGCGAATAGCAGAATCCTACACCTGTTTACTAAGGCAAGTGACCATACAACAAAATATTAACAGTAATTTAGTGACTTTAATTTTTAACTTTTGCTTAACTGAATATTTCAATTTTCTTCCTTGAAAATGTATTATTTGTTCATCAAAAACAAAAAGAAAAAAAAATGCAGAAAGGAAAATATGGGGGAGAAATAAAAAGAAAGGCCTATAACCAAATATTATAAATGTGCTCATAGGACAAAGGCAAAAAGCAGCAGGTAAATTCCGGGGAGAGAACAAAATGGAGCACCTCTAATCATTACAGAAGTTGGGTAACAGAAATAATGCTGAAAAGGGAGTTGGAAATCCATATTTCTGTGTATAAGATGCCACAGCACTGAGAATCCTAGCAGCTGGGAGATAATAGAAGTAAAACATAGGACAAAACTGATGGTCTCTACAACAACTAGCCTCCACCAATCATGATCTGAATGCCAGGTGCAATTTTTAAAAAAGACTGCTCTCAAACACAACTTCAGACTTGCAGAACAAACAGTGAAGGGACCTAACTACCATAATGAATGCTGCATAGTAAGAAAACCACAAGAAGGTTATACGTTTGGTTGTCTAACATTCTTGGATTTGATATGAACCAACACATACATAGTCCTTCCTGTCACTGACAGAACCCCAGTTTGTATCTACATTATTCACATTCCTCTCTGTTGTGTTTGGGGGGAAAAAAAAGACTTTTTAGCCTTTTTTAAGGTTACTGATTTAATTTCATGTTATTTGGTAGCATGAAGTTGCCCTTAACCACTAAGGATTATCCAGATTTTTACACAAGCTTATACAAGTCTAGGATCCTTTATCAAGGCAGTTATGTTCATCACTCTCCTGCCTTTACTCCACCATCACCACTCAGTTAAATATAAATTAACAGTTTTTAAAATGACCACTCAACATAATGCTTAAGGGATTTCCTCTCTGTGACAGAACCCAGGAACCAATTCTTAGATACATAATGTTGGCATATTGAAGATGAACTTAAAATTGTTCTTCCGTTTTGAGGCCATGTGTAAAGTTTAATCATACTGTAAAATATCTATTCCGCATTAGAAATAGCTAGTTGACAGCTTATACTTCTCAAAACTCAGGTTGTTAACGTACACAAACTCAGTTTCTATATGTGAAGTTAGTGAGTCTTTTGTGTTACTCCAAAATAAAGGCAATGATTTATTTCTTCCCAATCTCAATACAATTTGAGCTAATCACTCAAGCTGGATACCTTACGTTTTAAAGCTGGAATCAGCAGTAGCCCTATGGGAAGTTAGACAAAGCACTGACTTTTAAATATAGACACTTAAAATGATCTGTTGTTTTCTTTTGGAAGTAGAATTAGAATAGTTAATACTCATCCACAAACCATTATTATGTGTATATTACTGTTGCAATTGTGATCACAGAAAATTTTATTTATTTTTACGCCAGCTTATATTATGAGAACACATTTAGTCAGTTTGGGTTTTATCAATCCTGTTATCCTTGTCCTTGGAACATCCTTCATGTATTTGAGGTTTCTAGTTGAAAAGTTTACTGTAAAAAAAAATCAGAAACAAAAAAATGTATTGTTTTTACAGAATAAATTTATTGGAATGTATACTGGGAGTAAGGTTTGAGGTTGTAAACAACTAAGTTAGTGTAATTTGGCTTCATATATGTAACGTGAGGTATTAATGTAATTCATATATTAAAGCAAAAATTGTTAACAGCGAAGGAAGGAAGG